>NC_092054.1:72578051-72902461 GCF_003086295.3 Arachis hypogaea | reverse complement strand
AGATAAAGAAAAGATAAAATGTTAAAGAAAAGATAAAAAACCAAAGAAAAAGTCTGTAAAATTTTAATGAAAGAAAAACAGACAGAGACTAGTGAACGAACTAGGGCAACTTAGTTTGTACTTGAGTTGTGACTAGGGTTAGGTATTATATGAATTTATATGAAAAGTTAAACTATTTCAGTATAGACTTAATGAACTTATACTTGGGATAGGCTAACTATTCATTCCGAAATTTACATAAGCTTTAAATACATACGTTAAGCAGAGAAATCAAAGCAGAATAAAGTAACACAGAGAACAGAGTAAGCAGAGTAAAGTTAAGAGATAAAGAAAGAAAAAGAGTAATATAGATTCAAAGGAATGAGTAATCATACAAAAGTAAGGAGATACAGAGAACAGAGTAACCAGAACAGAGTAAAGAGATACAAAGAGAAAAGAGAAATATGATACAGAGAAATGGTTTGAGCCAAGATATTGTGAAAGTGAAAGATGTAAAGTTTGTATAGTATGATTGAACAGAGAAAGAAAAAGGTATTGCATAAGAATGTAAAAGTGATAATGAATAATGAGAATGATAATGAACGATGGCAATGAGAATGATTATGTGATGATCTACTGCGTAAAGGCAGTCAGATAGATAGTGGTACGACCATAGAATGTTTTCCAGTGCTACACAGCTATTAAGAGCTATACCTGCAACTGATAACCTGGGATCACTTGCAGAGGATAATAATTCATACACGGCTAGAATGCCGCACCTGTAAGGCAAGGATTGCTTACAGAGGATATGATTTTATACACGGCTGGAATGCCGCCACCTGTAAGGCAGAGTTTGCTTATAGAGGATATGACGCATACGTCAGTTAGTGAGAACTGTACCTATGCTGACTGGAAAACCATACCCATTTCAGCTGCTTCAGGTTATGTCGGGAGCGGGTAGAAACCGACAAATGAGCTCATTACCTGCATTAAGGCTAGACATGCATCATACTTGGTTGTGCATTTCTTCCATTATGTTTGTTGTATGAATGTATGTTTTCTTTGTGTGTATTCTATTCTTTGTGTTTGTGTCATTTTCTTGTATTCTTCTGTTTGTGTTCTGCTATCTGTTTTCTCTATCTTCTCTACTTATCTGTGTTTTCTATTTACTGCTTCTCTGTATTCTGCTAATAGTATACTAAACAACATAGAATTAATGAACGTAACTAATAACCCCGACCCTACTAAGAACTCCCCAGTTCTTACCCCTTCTCTCTCATTTCCCCCTTCAGATGGAAGTGAGAGTACCTTACTGTAGTTCGTTGATGATGGTTCTGCAAAGAGGATTCCGCTCTAGATAGTCTTCTGAGTCTAGGGTGAATATCGTTCTCTGCTTATATGTATATATGGTGAGACCAGCCGATGTCTACACCCCGTTTGTACGTGAACTTTAACCTAAATCCTGTGTACGAGACTCCTGTTGTGTGGCTACTTGATGAGGTACCAGAAAGACGTCCTATGACAATGTCTGATCGTGCAGAGGAGTAGCAGATGATGTTTTACCTTTTGATGACGTTCCACTGGACTTGAGTTTTGAAGACCTAGAATGTACTTTCCCTCGCTTTAGTAGTTTAGAGGGACTAGGTGAGTATAGAGTCTAGGCTAGCCTAGGTGCCAGCTTAGGGACCTCTTGAACAGGTCAGGACCTAGGATGATGTATGTATGTATATGTATATAGTTATTACCTAGCTATATCTAGGGGTGTTCTAACTAAAGGTCTATACTCTAATAAAGGCTGGATCACTGAATGTTGCTAGCTACTTGTGATGTATTTATGTGTCGTTCCTTATAACTGTTTTATCTGTTATCAGTTGTAAGTAGATTATGAATGATTCCGTCTATTAATCCAAACATTTTAAAAAATATATATATACCTCGCAAATTAACTACGCTTTTAACAATGAATCAGGCTCATATGATAAATAATAGATAATAATCAGGAAGACAAATTAGTAGCGCTCAATTTCCAGTATGATCTAGACATATTGAAAATTGGATCGTTATAATTTGGTATCAGAGTAGTTCGTTCCCAGTAGAGCCTGGGGAGTGGACTAATTATGCTTTATTGCATACTCTGTTGTGTGTCTCATGCGTATAGGATATCCCAGTGATATATGTTGCATGATTGTTTCTGTGTTTTCATTTTTGGAATGTTCACACTTGACTTGAAGTGTTAAGACTGATCATCTTAACAATGATTGTTTGGTGTGAACAGGACTACAATGGGTTCCCGAAGATGAGGCGTACGGGAAGGAATTTCTAATGTTAACTACGAGAGGGAACAGGAAACGTTTATGGCTACCATGAACAACGCGGCTGAAGTAGTGCGTGAAGCTGCGGTAATAGCGGCTAGGGCTGTTGAACGTCTTGGAGTGAGAAATGGGAATGATGAGAATAACTTAGGGCATCATGAAAGACTTATGACCCTTGTGACCTTTCTGAAGGTTAATCCGCCTAAGTTCAAGGGTACACTCATTGCGACTGACGTTGATAACTGGTTTCGAGGTATTGAACGATCACTGAGACCGCAACATGTTCCGGAAGGACAACACGTGGAGTTTGCTACTTATATGCTCGAGGGAGAAGCTGAGTACTGGTGGCAGGGGATACAACGACTGCTACAACGTAATGAAGGTGACATTCCTTGGGATATTTTTAAAGATGAATTCTACAAGAAATATTTACCGAGAGCAGTGCGTGATGCTAAGGAAATAGAGCTTATGCAGCTGAGGCAAGGGGATATGACTGTTGCTGAGTATGCTCATAATTTCGATGACTTGTGTCGTTTCTCTAAGATCTGTCAAAGGGAATCCTGCTGACTTTAAAGAATGGAAGTGCTTGAAGTTTGAAGGAGGCCTTCGTGATGATCTGATGAGTTCAATAGTTCCGTTGGAGATACGTAATTTTGCCGAATTAGTCAACAAGAGCAAGTTAGTGGAAGAATGTATTAAGAAAGTGATTGTGGCCAAGGTGAGTCACCAAGGATTTCCACCAAGGCATTTTAGCAATCATCAAGCAGCTGGGAGAAGGGTGCATTTTAAAGCACGTGGTATACGACAGCATAAGAACCTACAAGTTGGTAACATTACTGCTCGCCGTACGGGTAAGAATGGAGGTAAAGTAAGGCAAGGAAATGGTAAACGAGCCCATCAGGCTTACATAAACCCTGCATGTAAGCAATGCAAAAAAGAGCATGGTAACAGGTCTTGCTAGTTTGGATCACCTAACTGCTATGCTTGTGGAGAACTTGGACATATTGCCAAGGATTGTCTGAAGGGATTTACTCGAAATCCAGTTAGAACCCAACAACAAGGATGAGTGTTTGCTATCACTATTGATGATGTTATGCAATCGAACGCCCTCATTCAAGGTCAGTGTTATGTCAAGAATCGATTTTTAACTGTGCTGTATGATTCAGGTGCATCGCATTCCTTATTTCTCTAACTTTTGCTCACGAGTTAGGATTATATTTCGTTAAATTGAATTTTCACTTGATTGTTCATACACCTGTATCCGAAAATGGTTTGCCCAGTTTAACGTACCTATAAGTACCACATTCTATTATGAATAGGACTTTTATACATGATCTAATCTGTTTGCCTCTATGTGGTTTAGAAGTTATTTTAGGATTAGATTGGTTATCTAAGTATCATGTTTTCCTTGATTATTTTAAAAGAACTGCTGTTATTCCATTTGATAGTCTATGTACTAAACCATTTCTGTCCCATACTATATATCTGAATTCTGTAAGAGTTACCTTAGGCGGGAGTGATTGTCAGGGGTACGTTCTGTTAGCGGCTAGCTCGAATGATAGTGAATTAAGCATAGATCAAATTCGAATGGTGAAGGAATTTTCTGATGTTTTCTTAGACGACATACCTGAGTTTCCTCCTCAGCGAGAGATAGGATTCAGCATTGATCTAGTACCTGGAACCAGACCGATTTCCATAGCACCGTACTGGATGTTACCATTGCTTACAGAGCTGAAGAAGCTGTGAGACAGGATCGTAGTGGCCTATGGAGGTACAAGAACAGAATTTGTGTGCCTAACTCTGGAGCATTGCGACAAAAGATTCTTACTGAAGCTCACCAAAGTAGATTTTCTATGCATCCTGGAGTGACAAAGATATATCAAGATTTGAAGTAAATATTCTGGTGGCCAGGCTTAAAGAAAAAGGTAGCTGATTATGTCTTAAAATGTTTAACCTTCCAGAAGGTGAAGGTGGAACATCAGAAGCTATCAAGAACCCTGCAACCCTTAGAAATACCACAATGGAAATGGGAGCAGATCACTATGGAGTTTATCACAAGATTGCCAAGAACCTCAACAGGACGTAATGCCATTTGGGTGATTGTGGATAGGTTGCCAAAATCGGCATGCTTCTTTCCGATTCAAGTTGACTATACTTTAGAAAGGCTGGAACGAATATATATATTCAAGAAATCGTACGACTACATGGGATACCTTCGTAAATTGTCTCAGATCGAGTTTCGAGGTTTACTACTAGATTTTGGGGAGCTTTTCAGAAAGCGTTGGAAACAAAATTGCACACAAGTATAGCATACCATCCTCAGATAGACGGACAATCAGAGCAGACAATCCAGACGTTTGAAGACATGTTACGATCATGTATGATAGACAACCAAAGCAGCTGGGATAAGTATTTGCTGTTAGTCGAATTCGTCTACAACAACAGTTTCCAATAAAGTATCGGGATGGCACCATATGAAGCTCTCTATGGAAGATGTCGGACACCATTGTGTTGGAATGAAGATGGAGAAGCTAGTGTCTTAGGTCCAGACTTAGTGTAAGAAACTACTGAGAAGATAAAGGAGATTCGTCGGATGATCCAGACAGCACAAAGCCGTCAAAAGAGCTATGCCGATAATAGACGTAGACCCTTAGAGTTTAGTGACGGAAACCATGTCTTTCTAAAAATAACTTCGATTACTAGAATAGGTAGAGCCCTTAAGACTAAAAGGCTTAAACCGCAATACATAGAACCTTTGCAAACACTTAAAAGATTCGGTCTAGTAGCTTATCAAATAGCCCTTCCTCCTTATTTATCAAACCTTCATGATGTTTTTCATGTCTCGCAACTTAAGAAATATGTTCCCGATGAGAGTCATGTTTTACAACCAGAAACAGTACAGTTATGAAATGATTTGACATATCAAGCATCACCAGTTCAGATCATAGAAAGAAGTGATAAGCAGCTAAGAGGCAAGACTGTTCGCTTAGTTAAAGAAGCATGGGAACCAAGAGGAGAAGAAGAGCACACTTGGGAACTGGAAGATAAGATGAAAGCTGATTACCTGCATCTATTCCTAGGTAACTGAAATTTTGAGGTCAAAATTTTCTTTCAGGAGGGTAGAATGTAACAACCCTGATTTTCGAGTACATGAGATCTTTTCTGAAAGTACGGATTTCTCCGGAAGATCAGTAAAGGGAACACCTCTGTTATATCATCAAGCATCTCAATCCTCATTATCATTATGTCATCCTTAAGCTAGAACCTTTTCTGAGTTAAGATCGATAATGCAGTCATGAAGAACCTAGTTTTTGAACCGTATCGGTTAGGAGTTTTGATTCTAGTTTTCTTAAATAGTCTCAATTTGACGAACCGGACTTGATTCATGATAGAAGAGAGATAATAGTATAATATTAGTATTATGTTAGTATTAGAAGATGATTGAATGATATTATAAGGTTACCTGGTCTGTTTTAGTTAAAAACAGGAAATCGGTTTAACCAGGTTTACGGCTTACTGGTGCAGCTTAGCACCAGCACTCTCTGATGACTTTAGAAATGCTAAGGCCTCATCATACATGTTCTATTCTCATAATAAATATGTTACTAGTGTCATTTATGCTAGTAGCTCTGTGATGACTTGCATCATCTACCCTTCTTTCTTACACAAAGAAGACCATAAAAGAGCATAAATCTCATTTGATCAGTACAATTCATGCATTATTTGATGAATATTATGGTACACCACTTTGAGATGAGTTGTGCTGAATTTCAGGTGAGAAAAGTGGTGCACGAAATTACAATCACACTTTTGTAACTCCGCACAACTAACCAGCAAGTGCACTGGGTCGTCCAAGTAATACCTTACGTGAGTAAGGGTCGATCCCACGGAGATTGTCGGCTTGAAGCAAGCTATAGTTATCTTGTAACTCTTAGTCAGGATATCAGTAATTCTCAGATTTAATTGTAAAAAGTAAAAGAACATGAAATAAATAATTGTTATACAGTAATGAAGAACAGGTTGAGGCTTTGGAAATGCTTTGTCTTCTGAACCTCTGCTTTCCTACTGTCTTCTTCTTCATACACGCAAGACTCCTTCCATGGCAAGCTTTATGTTGGGCATCACCGTTGTCAATGGCTACATCCCGTCCTCTCAGTGAAAATGTTCCAAATGCGCTGTCACCGCACGGCTAATCATCTGTCGGTTCTCGATCATGTCGGAATAGGATCCATTGATCCTTTTGCGTCTGTCACTACGCCCAACACTCACGAGTTTGAAGCTCATCACAATCATCCCTTCCCAGATCCTACTCAGAATACCACAGACAAGGTTTAGACATTCCGGATCTCAGGAATGACCGCCAATGATTCTAGCTTATACCACGAAGACTCTTATTTGAATCATGAGGCTAAGAGATATGCATTCAATCTAAGGTAGAATGGAGGTGGTTGTCAGGCACGTGTTCATAAGTGAGAATGAGGATGAGTGTCATGGATCATCACATTCATCAAGTTGAAGTGCGAATGAATATCTTAGAATCGAAGCAAGCGTAATAGAATGGAAAACAGTAGTAATTGCATTAATTCATGAAGAACAGCAGAGCTCCTCACCCCCAACAATGGGGTTTAGAGACTCATGCCATAGAAAATACAATGAGAAATGTGTAGAATGTCATGAGGTACAAGATGAATCACTGAAAGTAGTATTTATAGTAAACTAGTGACCTAGGGTTACAGAAAATGAGTAAGCTGGGGTGTTTAATGTAAAAATCCACTTCCGGGGCCCACTTGGTGTGTGCTTGGGCTGAGCATTGAAGCTTTCATGTGTAGAGACATTTCCTGGAGTTAAATGCCAGCTTTTATGCCATTTTGGGCGTTTAACTCCAGCTTTTGTGGCAGTTTTGGAGTTAAACGCCAGAATTCTTGAGCTGACTTGGAACGCTTGTTTGGGCCATCAAATCTCGGGCAAAGTATAGACTATTATATATTGCTGGAAAGCCCAGGATGTCTAATTTTTAACGTAATTAAGAGCGCACCAATTGGGCTTCTGTAGCTCCAGAAAATCCACTTTGAGTGCAGGGAGGTCAGAATCCAACAGCATCTGCAGTCCTTTTTCAGCCTCTGAATCAGATTTTTACTCAGGTCCCTCAATTTCAGCCAAAAAATACCTGAAATCACAGAAAAACACACAAACTCATAGTAAAGCCCAGAAAAGTGATTTTTATTTGAAAACTAAAAAAAACATAATAAAAACTAACTAAAATATACTAAAAACATACTAAAAACAATGCCAAAAAGCGTATGAATTATCCGCTCATCACAACACCAAACTTAAATTGTTGCTTGTCCTCAAGCAACTAAAAATCAAATAGGATAAAAAGAAGAGAATATACAATGAATTCCAAAAACATCTATGAAGATCAGTATTAATTAGATGAGCGGGGCTTTTAGCTTTTTGCCTCTGAACAGTTTTGGCATCACACTTTATCCTTTGAAGTTCAGAATGATTGGCTTCTATAGGAACTCAGAATCCAGATAGTGTTATTGATTCTCCTAGTTAAGTATGTTGATTCTTAAACACAGTTACTTTATGAGTCTTGGCCGTGACCCTAAGCACTTTGTTTTCCAGTATTACCACCGGATACATAAATGCCACAGACACATAACTGGGTGAACCTTTTCAGATTGTGACTCAGTTTTGCTAAAGTCCCCAATTAGAGGTGTCCAGAGCTCTTAAGCACACTCTTTTTTTTTTTTGCTTTGGACCACGACTTTAACTGCTCAGTCTCAAGTTTTCACTTGACACCTTCACGCTACAAGCACATGGTTAGGGACAGCTTGGTTTAGCCGCTTAGGCCAGGATTTTATTCCTGTGGGCCCTCCTATCCACTAATGCTTAAAGCCTTGGATCCTTTTTATCACCCTTGCCTTTTGGTTTAAAGGGGTATTGGCTTTTTCTGCTTGCTTTTCTCTCTCTTTTTTTTTTTTCGCATATATATTTTTTTTTCATGCAAGCTTTCTATTCACTGCTTTTTCTTGCTTCAAGAATCAATTTTATGATTTTTCAGATCATCAAATAACATTTCTCCTTTTTCTTTCATTCTCTCAAGAGCCAACAATTTTAACATTCATAAACAATCAAATTCAAAAATATGCACTGTTCAAGCATTCATTCAGAGAGACAATAGTAGTGCCACCACTTCAAAATAGTTAAACTGTTTTAAAACTCAAAATTCATGTACTTCTTTTTCTTTTTCAATTAAAAACATTTTCATTTTAAGAAAGGTGATGGATTCATTTTCATAGCTTTAAGGCATAGACACTTAGACACTAATGATCATATAATAAAGACACAAACATAAAGCACAATTTTTGAAAAACAGAAAATAAAGAACAAGGAAATTAAAGAACGGGTCCACCTTAGTGATGGCGGCTTGTTCTTCCTCTTGAAGATCTTATGGAGTGCTTGAGCTCCTGAATGTCTCTTCCTTGCGTTTGTTGCTCCTCTCTCATGGTTCTTTGGTCTTCTCTAATTTCATGGAGGAGGATGGAATGTTCTTGGTGCTCCACCCTTAGTTGTCCCATGTTAGAACTTAATTCTCCTAGGGAGGTGTTGATTTGCTCCCAATAGTTTTGTGGAGGAAAATGCATCCCTTGAGGAATTTCAGGGATTTCATGATGAGGATTTTCCTCATGCTCTTGTTGAGGTTCATGAGTGGGCTCTCTTGTTTGCTCCATCCTCTTCTTAGTGATGGGCTTGTCCTCTTCAATGATGAGTCTTAGCCACAACTTCATAGAAGTGGTCTTGATGGACCTTTGAGATGAATCTCTCCATCTCTCATGACTCGAAGGTGGAAGAAATTGCCTTTCCTTTTCTCTTTCTAGAGGTTTCTCCGGCCTTAGGTGTCATAAATGGTTATGGAAAAACAAAAAAGCTGAGCTTTATCACACCAAACTTAAAAGGTTTGCTCGTCCTCGAGCATAAGAATGAATAAAGGATAAGAACATGAAGAGATGGAGGAGATGGAGGTGTGTGAATTATTCGGCCAAGGGGGGTTTTAGGTGGTTATGATGTGGAAAAGGAATGAGTGATGGTTTGAATTTGAGTGGGTGGGTGTAGGTGGTTTGTATGATGGTTTTAGAGGAGTAATGGAGGTGATTGGTAGAGGTTATTTTGGGAAGAGTATTATGAAAATGTGTGAAGAAGTGAGAGAGAGTGAGTTGAGGTTGGTGGGGATCCTGTGGGGTCCACAGATCCTGAGGTGTCAAGGATTTCTCATCCCTGCACCAATTAGGCGTGCAAAACGTCCTCTGCTGCCAATCCTGGCATTTAACGCCAGCTTTTTGCCCTTTTCTGGCGTTAAATGCTAGTCTGGTGCCTATTTCTGGCGTTAAACGCCCAGAATGGTGCCAGACTAGGCGTTTAACGCCCATTCTGCTGTCTTTACTGGCGTTTAAATGCCAGTAGGCTTCTCCTCCAGGGTGTGCTGTTTTTCATTCTGTTTTTCAGTTTGTTTCTGCTTTTTCAATTGTTTTTGTGACTTCACATGATCATCATCCTACAAAAAACATAAAATAACAATGGAACATAGAAATTAACATAGATAAGTAAAATTGGGTTGTCTCCCAACAAGCGCTTCTTTAATCTCAGTAGCTTGACAGTGGGCTCTCATGGAGCCTCACAGATACTCAGAGCATGATGATGGCCTCTTAACACCAAACTTAGAGTTTGGTTGTGGCCTTCCAACACCAAACTTAGAGTTTGAATGTGGGGATTTTATTTGACTCTGTATTGAGAGAAGCCTTTCATGCTTCTTCTTTTTCCTGTCTGCAAATCATGGTGCTTCCTGAATGGCAAAGAGTTGCCCATCCGGAAAAGTTTCAGAGATCTCAGTAGGAGGGTGGGACGCCCCTACTACTGGTTCTATCCGGGATAGGTGATCAGCTACCTCGTTCTCTGTCCCTTTTCTGTTTCTTATTTCTATATCAAACTCTTGCAGAAGCAACACCCATCTTATGAGCGTGTGTTTTGAATTCTGCTTTGTGAGTAGGTATTTAAGAGCAGCATGGTCAATGTACACAATCACTTTTGAACCTACTAAATAGGATCTAAACTTGTCAATGGCATAAACCACTGCATGTAACTCTTTTTCTGTGGTTGTGTAATTCTTCTGTGCATCATTTAAAATACGGCTAGCATAGTAAATGACGTGCTGAAGCTTGTTATGCCTCTGTCCCAACACTGCACCAATGGCATGGTCACTGGCATCACACATTAGTTTGAATGGTAATGTCCAGTCAGGTGCAGAGTTAACTGGTGCTGTGACCAGCTTGGCTTTCAGGGTTTCAAACGCCTGCAGACACTCTGTGTTAAACACAAATGACGTGTCAGCAGCTAGCAGGTTGCTTAGAGGTTTTGCAATTTTTAAAAAATCCTTTATGAACCTCCTATAGAATCCTGCATGCCCTAGAAAGCTTCTGATTGCCTTAACATTGGCAGGTGGTGGTAATTTCTCAATTACCTCTACCTTGGCTTGATCCACCTCTATTCCCTTGCTTGAAATTTTGTGCCCAAGGACAATTCCTTTAGTCACCATAAAGTGACATTTTTCCCAGTTTAAGACCAGATTAGTCTCTTGGCACCTTTTCAAGACAAGTGCTAGATGATCAAGACAGGAGCTGAATGAGTCTCCAAATACTGAAAAGTCATCCATGAAGACTTCCAGGAACTTCTCTACCATATCAGAGAAGATAGAGAGCATGCACCTCTGAAAGGTTGCAGGTGCATTGCAGACCAAAAGGCATTCTTTTGTAAGCAAATACTCTAGAAGGACATGTGAATGCTGTTTTCTCTTGGTCCTGAGGATCCACTGCAATTTAGTTGTAACCTGAATAGCTATCCTAAAAGCAGTAATATTCATGACCTGCTAGTCTCTCTAGCATCTGGTCTATGAATGGTAAAGGAAAGTGATCCTTTTGGGTGGCTGTATTGAGCCTTCTGTAGTCAATACACATACACCACCCTGTAACTGTTCTTGTAGGAACCAGTTCATTCTTTTCATTATGAACCACTGTCATGCCTCCCTTCTTGGGGACAACGTGGACAGGGCTCACCCAGGGGCTATCAGAAATAGGATAAATAATCCCAGCTTCTAGTAACTTAGTGACCTCTTTCTGCACCACTTCCTTCATGGCTGGATTTAGCCGCCTCTGTGGTTGAACCACTAGTTTAGCATCATCCTCCAATAGGATCTTGTGCATGCATCTTGCTGGGCTAATGCCCTTAAGGTCACTTATGGACCACCCAAGAGCTGTCTTGTGTGTCCTTAGCACTTGAATTAGTGCTTTCTCTTCCTGTGGATTTAAAGCAGAGCTTATGATCACTGGAAAATTGTCACCCTCTCCCAGAAATGCATATTTCAGGGATGGTGGTAGTGGTTTGAGCTCGGGTATAGGAGGTTTCTCCTCTTCCTGAGGGATTTTCAAAGGTTCTTTTATTTCCTCTGATTCCTCCAGATCAGGCTGAACATCTTTAAAGATGTTCTCTAGCTCTGATTCAAGACTTTCAGTCATATTGACCTCTTCCACCAGGGAGTCAATAATATCAACGCTCATGCAATCATTTGACGTGTCTGGATGCTGCATAGCTTTGACAACATTTAACTTGAACTCATCCTCGTTGACTCTCAGGGTCACTTCCCCTTTTTGGACATCAATGAGAGTTCGTCCAGTTGCTAGGAAAGGTCTTCCTAGAATCAGAGTTGCACTCTTGTGCTCCTCCATTTCCAGCACTACAAAGTCATTGGGAAAGGCAAATGGCCCAACCTTGACAATCATGTCCTCAATTATGCCTGATGGGTATTTAATGGAGCCATCAGCAAGTTGAAGACATATTCGGGTTGGTTCGACTGTTTAGATAGCTGCTGTCTTGTCTGATTCAATTGTGCTTCTATATTCTTGTTAGAATTTTTAGTGTCTTGGAGCATCTCTTTGAATTCTGCTAATTGTTTTGTCATAAGGAGTAATTGCTGATTAAGTTCAATAATCTGTTCTTGAGGATTAGGATCAGTAGTTACTGCCATAACTTCTTCTTTTATGGAGGGCTCACTGCTTGAATACAGATGTTGATTTCTAGCAACTATATCTATGAGTTCTTGAGCCTCTTCAATTGTTTTTCTCATGTGTATAGATCCACCAGCTGAGTGGTCTAGGGACATCTGAGCTTTTTCTGTAAGCCCATAGTAGAAGATGTCTAACTGTACCCACTCTGAAAATATTTCAGAGGGGCATTTTCTCAGCATCCCTCTGTACCTCTCCCAGGCATTATAAAGGGATTCATGATCCTCTTGTTTAAAGCCTTGGATGTCCAGCCTTAGCTGTGTCATCCTTCTTGGAGGGTAAAATTGATTCAGGAATTTGTCTGTTAATTGTCTCCATGTTTTTATGCTTGATGTGGGTTAGTTATTTAACCACCTCTTAGCTTGATCTTTTACAGCAAATGGAAACAATAATAATCTGTAGACATCCTGATCCACTTCTTTATCACGTATTGTGTCAACAATTTGTAAGAACTGTGCCAGAAACTCAGTAGGTTCTTCCTATGGAAGACTGGAATACTGGCAATTTTTCTGCACCATGATAATGAGCTGAGGATTTAGCTCAAAGCTGCTTGCTTTAATGGGAGGTATACAGATGTTATTCCCATATGCAGCTGTAATGGGGTTAGCATATGACCCCAGAGTCCTTCTGGACTGTTCACTTCCACTTAGGTCCATGGTGGAGAAAGGGAGATGATGTGGATTACAAATAAAATATATTTTTGTTTTTATTTTATTTTAATTAAAATTAACTAAATAAAATAAAGTAAAATAAATGGAAAATAAATTAAAGTTTCGAAAACAAAAGGGAATAAAATAAAATAAAAGCAAATTGAAAACTAAATTAATTAATTAATTAAAAAGATTTTGAAATTAGCAATTAAAAAGATATGATTGAAAATTATTTTGAAAAAGATATGATTTAGAAGATATGATTGCAAATTAAAAAAAAAGATATGATTGAGAATTATTTTGAAAAAGATTTGAAAAGATCAATTTTTGAAATTAGAATATTGACTTGACTAAAAAAATATATGATTTTGAAAATCTTTGACTAAATTAATGCAAAATTTCGAAATTTATGAGTAAAATAAGGAAAGGATATTTTTTTTATTTTTGAATTTTAATGCGAAAAGAGAAAAACAACAAAATGACACTAAGCTTAGAAATTTTAGACCAAAACACAGAGAACAAACAAGAAAACTTTGAATGTCAAGATGAACACCAAGAGCACTTTGAAGATCAAGATGAACACCAAGAACAAATTTTTGAAAAATTTTTAAGGAAATAAAAGCACAAAAACACACCAAACTCAAAATTTTTAGAAAATCAAACACAACTTTTTAAAAATTTAAAGGAAAAACACAAAGAAGATACCAAACATAGAATTTTGAAGATCAAGAAAGAACTAAAGACATGCAATTTCGAAAAATTAAAAGAAAATAAAATCATGCAATTGACACCAAACTTAAAATATAAAACTAAACTCAAATAAAAGACTCTAAACCAACAAAAATAAAATATTCCTAATCTATGTAACAAGAATAACCGTCAGTTGTCCAAACTCGAACAATCCCCGGCAACGGCACCAAAAACTTGGTGCACGAAATTACAATCACACGTTTGTAACTCCGCACAACTAACCAGCAAGTGCACTGGGTCGTCCAAGTAATACCTTACGTGAGTAAGGGTCGATCCCACGGAGATTGTCGGCTTGAAGCAAGCTATAGTTATCTTGTAACTCTTAGTCAGGATATCAATAATTCTCAGATTTAATTGTAAAAAGTAAAAGAACATGAAATAAATACTTGTTATGCAGTAATGAAGAACAGGTTGAGGCTTTGGAGATGCTTTGTCCTCTGAACCTCTGCTTTCCTACTGTCTTCTTCTTCATGCACGCAAGACTCCTTCCATGGCAAGCTTTATGTTGGGCATCACTATTGTCAATGGCTACATCTCGTCCTCTCAGTGAAAATGTTCCAAATGTGCTGTCACCGCACGGCTAATCATCTGTCGGTTCTCGATCATGTCGGAATAGGATCCATTGATCCTTTTACGTTTGTCACTACGCCCAACACTCGCGAGTTTGAAGCTCGTCACAGTCATCCCTTCCTAGATCCTACTCAGAATACCACAGACAAGGTTTAGACGTTCTGGATCTCAGGAATGACCGCCAATGATTCTAGCTTATACCACGAAGACTCTGATTTGAATCATGAGGCTAAGAGATATGCATTCAATCTAAGGTAGAACGGAGGTGGTTGTTAGGCACACGTTCATAAGTGAGAATGATGATGAGTGTCACAGATCATCACATTCATCAAATTGAAGTGCGAATGAATATCTTAGAATCGAAGCAAGCGTAATAGAATGGAAAACAGTAGTAATTGCATTAATTCATGAAGAACAGTAGAGCTCCTCACCCCCAACAATGGGGTTTAGAGACTCATGCCGTAGAAAATACAATGAGAAACGTGTAGAATGTCATGAGGTACAAGATGAATCACTGAAAGTAGTATTTATAGTAAACTAGTGACCTAGGGTTACAGAAAATGAGTAAGCTGGGGTGTTTATTGTAAAAATCCACTTTTGGGGCCCACTTGGTGTGTGCTTGGGCTGAGCATTGAAGCTTTCATGTGTAGAGATATTTCTTGGAGTTAAACGCCAGCTTTTATGCCAGTTTGGGCGTTTAACTCCAGCTTTTGTGCCAGTTCTGGAGTTAAACGCCAGAATTCTTGAGCTGACTTGGAATGCCTGTTTGGGCCATCAAATCTCAAGCAAAGTATGGACTATTATATATTGCTGGAAAGCCCAGGATGTCTAACTTCCAACGTAATTGAGAGCGCGCCAATTGGGCTTCTGTACCTCCAGAAAATCCACTTTGAGTGCAGGGAGGTCAGAATCCAACAGCATCTGCAGTCCTTTTTCAGCCTCTGAATCAGATTTTTACTCAGGTCTCTCAATTTCAGCCAGAAAATACCTGAAATCACAGAAAAACACACAAACTCATAGTAAAGCCCAGAAAAGTGATTTTTATTTAAAAACTAATAAAAACATAATAAAAACTAACTAAAATATACTAAAAACATACTAAAAACAATGCCAAAAAGCATATGAATTATCCGCTCATCAAAAAGCCTCAAAAATTGGGTGGAAGACAAACAAGAAACTGGGCGTGTGAAACTGGCGTGCCACTTGAAGCAAACGCCACAAAAATGCACTAGCGTGGCACGCCAGGAGCTGGGCGTGGCACGCCAATACTGAAGTCCAGAGAAGAAGTCCAAGCATGCATATGGGCATGGCATGCCAGAGACTGGGCGTGGCACGCTAATACAAAATTGCAGAGAGCTATAATGGAGGAAACAAAAGGGGCGTGGCACGCCAAGCTGGGCATGGCACGCCTGACCCATCAACTACTATGGGCGTGCCACTTGATCAAAGGGGCGTGTCACGCCAACTCACCATTCCAAGAAGAACCTTCACTATGGCGTGCCACTTGATGTCGAAGGCGTGGCACGCCAGCCCCAAGAAGTCACTTGGGTGGGCCACTTGAGAACCTAGGCGTGGCACACCAAGCTTGAAGAGTTCACAAATCCATGGGCGTGCCACTTGAGCAGCATGGCGTGGCACACTGGTACAACAATCTAGAGAAGGGGCTGAAGGCAATTGAAGACTAGGCTTGCCACTTGAGCAACCAGGCGTGGCACGCCAATGCACAAAGGACCAAAAGCAAGGACTGGGCGTGCAACTTGGTATCGAAGGCGTGGCACGCCAACCTTGGCATTTCACTATGGCGTGCCACTTGAAGATTGAGGCGTGGCATGCCAACCACTGGAACCAAGACAAGATCATGGGCGTGGCACGCCAGCCTCTAGGCATGGCACGCTGGTTTAAGTTTCCAGAGAGGATGAAAGAGGCCAATTACATGGGGCGTGCCACTTGGTATCGAAGGCGTGGCACCCCATTCACTATTCTTCATTTAGGCGTGCCACTTGAGCAACCAGGCGTGGCACGCCAGTGTCATTTAAGAGAGAAGCATTGGGGCGTGCCACTTGAGCTCGTGGCGTGGCTCGCCAAACAGAGGAACCAATCACTCATAAAAGGGGCGTGGCACGCCAGACCCTGGGCATGCCATGCTAGTTCAACTTTCCAGAGAAGATTAGTCAAGCATGAAGCAATGGCGTGACACGCTAGACCTTGGGCGTGGCACGCCAGTACAAGTTTCCAGACGCAAAGAGAAGTGAGAAAGGCAAGGGGCATGCCACTTGAGCTCAAAGGCGTGGCACGCCAACACAAGAAATCTACTATGGCATGCCACTTGAGTTCGAAGGCGTGGCATGCCAAGGTTGAGAGAAGGACGAGCGTGCCACTTGAAGGAGTAGGCGTGGCACACCAAGCTGGAAACGAAGGGCACGTGACACGCCAGAGAAGCGCCAGCCACACGCCAGCTAAGAAGTCATGCTTATTAAGTGTTTTCTTTTGCCTCCAAAAATGTAATTTTCCTTTTTCACTTTTGTAATTCTTTTATTTCACTAGGAGTAGTACAAATACCCCCAAGGAGTACTGAAGACGGGGTTAAGCAGTCAGTTTTAGATCCACTTTTACACTTCACTCTTGAGTACTTTTTGAGCTATGAGTAGCTAACTTCCCTCTCATTGAGAGAGGGAGCTCTATTGTACTTGATGGATTGATGATAGTGAATTCCTTCTTCTCTTCATCTTCTCTTTGATTTGCTAGAAGGAATTTCGTTCTTAATGCTTAGTATTCAATTATCTTGGAAAAGAGATTGAATGCAATTGGGTTTCATGGGAACCTTGGGAAAGGAAACATGAAATCATGCTTGAAATCCCTTCTCACACTAGAGTAGAATCCTCCCTTTACTTGGATCTATAATGGTGTGTGGTATAATCAGGGACCAAGAATATCTCTCTTCATGAGCAATTAGACCAAGGAATTGGCTATTGATCTAGATCTGAGAGATTGAGTCACCAAGGGATTGGGGCTCAATCAATCATGATTGCCAAGAGGTCAATGAGTTGCATGATTGAAGAGGATATAAGCTAAATTCAATCTAAAGAGACAACATCTCCCAATCTCAATGAATTTCCCCATTCCTATCTATCCATTTCTTTACTGCTTATTTTTACATTCAGCAATTCCCCATTCCCATTTACATTCAAGTCATTTATGATTCTGCCCTTTACTTTCTGCTATTTATATTCCTGCACTTTATTGCTTTTCTTTATATTCTAGTCATTTACATTTATGTCATTTACAATTCTGCACTCTACAATCCTATTGATCCGCTTAACTAATTCATCAATTAATTAAAACTGCTCGAATTTGCCAATCTCTGTGGATACGATCCCACTCCACTGTGGGTTATTACTTGAAGATAATTTTGGTGCGCTTGCCAAAAGGACTAATTCACCAATTTTGAATGGGGTGTGAATTCCGGTCATCAAGTTTTATGGTGCCGTTGCCGGGGATTGGCTTAAATTTGACAGTGATTAAATCAATTGGAGAACTAGATTAAGCAATTTAAATTCCTTGTTATTTTATTTTATTTAGCACCTTTTATTTTCTTTTATTTTGAGTTTTATTTCTTTCTTCTTTGAGTATTTATTTTATATACATATTTTCACTCTTCTAACTGTTTGATTAATTGCACCACTCACACTAACATCCACTTTAACAAGAGTAATTTCTTCATTCATTTTCTTTCTTGCTTTTTGCCTTATTGGTTGTATGACAGGTAGAAGAAGCGGTGCTTCAACTTGCTTTGATTCTGAGCCTGAGAGGACATTCCTTAGATTAAGTAGGGAAGCAAGAGGGAAAGGAGTCGTTGGTGCTGAGGAAGAGGAAGAGTATTTTGAAACAAACATGGAGGAGAACATGGAGAACCATCATGAAGAAGAAGCTCACAACCATGCCAGAGAAGCTCCAGTAAATCATGATGGGCAAGAGAGGAGAGTCTTAGGCTCCTACATCAACCCAAACCCAGGAAATTATGGCAGCAGCATCTTAAAGCCAACAATTCATGCCAACAATTTTGAGCTAAAACCTCAGCTCATCACACTCGTTCAGAACAATTGCTCATATGGAGGAGGTGCCCAAGAAGACCCTAATCAACATCTCGGCACATTCTTGAGGATATGTGATACTGTAAAGTCCAACGGGGTACACCCGGACATCTACAAACTACTCTTGTTCCCTTTCTCACTCAGAGATAAGGCAGCAAAGTGGTTGGAATCATTCCCCAAGGATAGCCTAACTACATGGAAGGAGGTCGTGAACAGATTCCTTGCAAGATTTTACCCTCCACAAAGAATCATTAGGCTGAGAGATGAGGTATAAACTTTCAAACAACAAGATGGAGAAACACTCTATGAGGCCTAGGAGAGATTTAAAGATCTGACAAGAAGATGCCCACCAGAAATGTTCAATGAATGGGTACAACTACACATCTTTTATGAGGGACTATCCTATGAAGCAAAGAAGGCTGTGGATCATTCTTCAGGAGGCTCACTCAACAAGAAGAAAACCATTGAAGAGGCCATAGATGTCATTGAAAATATAGCTGAAAATGAGTATTTCTATGCTTCAAAAAGGACTCAGAAAAAGGGAGTGCTAGAGCTCAACTCTGTAGACGTTTTGTTAGCTCAGAACAAAGCAATTGCAGCTCAAATAGCAGCTCTAACAAAAAGGATGGAGGCCAACCAAGCCTCAGTCATTCAGGACCAAACTCCTCAACAAGAAGAGAATGCACCAGGATCTGAAGGTGACTGAGAACTAATTATGTGAATAATTCATCCAGACCACCATATGACCCACACTCTAAGACATAAAACCCAGGTTGGAAGAACCACCCAAACTTTGGGTGGGAAAATCAACAGAACCACAACCAGGACCACAACAAGCCTTATTCATCAAATCAGGAATTCAACCACAACCCCAACCATCAAACAGGGAACCATAGACCTTACCATAATAACCAGCCCACACACAACGACCTCAACCAAGATGCACCATCCTCAACTATGCAACCATGTGAAATCAAGAGCAACTTTAAGAGGATGGAAGCTACAATAGCACAACTATCCTCACAAATTACAGGAGAAGCCTCCACCCTCATGGACAGACAAGCACAAACTGACAGAAGGATAGATGCTAATCAAGAGGAATACAGGTCAAATCTGAAAAATCAAGGCGCAGCAATGTCAAAGCAGGAAGCACAAGTGGGGATTTTGTCCAAGCAAGTCCCACTTCCCACACACACATTTCCTAGTGATACTATGGCTAACCCAAGAAGGGAATGCAAGTCCATTACTCTAAGAAGTGGGAAGGTTGTAGAAGGAGGAACCTCAAGCAAAGGTGGTGCACGAATTGTGAATCACACTTTTCACAACTCGTACCACTAACCAGCAAGTGCACTGGGTCCTCCAAGTAATACCTTACGTGAGTAAGGGTCGAATCCCACAGAGATTGTTGGTTTGAAGCAATCTATGGTTATCTTGTAAATATTAGTCAGGAAGTCACTTATATTAATCAGTTGAATTGCTAACAAACAAAAGAGCATGGATTAAAGGTTACTTGTTATGTAGTAATGGAGAATATGTTGGAGTTTTGGAGATGCTTTGTCTTCTGAATCTCTGCTTTCCTCTGTCTTCTAATTCACGCACGCACGTCCTTCTATGGCAAGCTGTATGTAGGGGATCACCATCGTCAATGGCTACATCCCATCCTCTCAGTGAAGAATATGCTCACATGATCTGTCACAGCACGACTAATCATCTGTCGGTTCTCGATCATAATGGAATAGGATTCTTCATCCTTTTGCGTCTGTCACTAACGCCCAGCACTCGCGAGTTTGAAGCTCGTCACAGTCATTCGATCATTGAATCCTACTCGGAATACCACAGACAAGGTTTAGACTTTCTGGATTCTCATGAATGCCACCATCAGTTCTAGCTTATACCACGGAGATTCTGATTAAGGAATCTAAGAGACACTCATTCAATCGGATATAGAACGGAGGTGGTTTGATAGAGGCCTTGGTTGATTGCTCTTGGAGTTGGAGAAGAACCGAATTGAACCGGGTTGGAATCATGAAAGCTTGAGTAAAAGTTGGAGTAAAAGTTTGGGTCTAACTTTTGCTCCAACTTTTCACATCAGCACCCTTCCTTGCTGATACCAACGTTGGGGCAAAAGTTTGGGGTCTAACTTTTGCTCCAACGTTGGCCTCCCTTATGCACATTTATGGCGCCCACTTTGTCCTCTTGTCATGTTGCCAATTTTATGCCCAATATAGACTATCATATATGGTTGGAAAGCTCTAAATGTCAGCTTTCTAACCCACTTGGAATCACTTCAATTGGACATCTACAACTCAAGTTATGATCATTTGAAGAGGGCATGGTTGCTGGCTTTGGTGTGCAGCGTTTGAGGTAAAGTTTGCCTCAAACGTTGGCGAAAACGCCAGATCTGGAGGCTCAAACGTATTGTCCACCGCATACTATTATACATTGTTGGAAAGCCCTGAATGTCTACTTTCCATTGCCGTTGGAAGCGCATCAATTGGAGCTCTACAGCTCGAGTTATACTCCGTTGAAGGTGCAGAGGTCAGTTGGCCTCACTGCAGGTTGCCACCATGTTCGTTTATGCACATTTCGGGGCAGTTTTCTCCCACAATTTTAGTGTCCACCATGAAGTGCCATATATGCTTGGAAAGCTCTTGATTCCTACTTTCCAATGATTCTTGAATCACCTCATTTGGAGCTCTGTAGCTCAAGTTATTCTTGTTGGAAGTATACCCCTTCAAGCTGTTGTGGTGTGTGGCGCCAACGTTAGCCCAAAAGTTAGAGGCTAACGTTGGCGCAAACTTTTGGTGCCCAGGGGGTGTTTTTCTCATGCCAACGTTAGCCACAAAGTTAGGGGCTAACGTTGGCGCAAACTTTTGGTGCCTAGGGAGTAACTTTCATGTGCCAACGTTAGCCCAAAAGTTAGGGGCTAACATTGGGGCTAACTTTTCACCCAAAAGTTTGTGCAAAAGTTTGAGGCTAACTTTTGGTCCAGCTTTTTGCTTCCTGGTTCATTTTCACTTATTCCATTGTCCTCTCTTTACTCCTAGCCATTCCTTCTTGCTTCAACCTTTCTTCAAGCTTTCTTCACCTATCATTAATCAACCAAACACATCAAAGCTATGCTCAAAATCATGAGATATTCATTCTTTCATAATATGTGACAATTATAGCATAAAACCTCTTGAAATAGCATGAATTCATACATGGTTGATTAAATCAAAGGAAACATGAAAATCTTCCCAATTGGCTTGCTTATGGATCAAGAAAGTGCATAAAACCTATTGAAAACAAATGAAAAAGCATAGAAAAACATGACATGGTGACATGTCATCAGGGGGTTCCTCTGATCCTTGGGGTGCTCGGTCCTACAAGAGAAGACTTTTGGCGCTTCAATTCCCTTAAGTCACGCCCTTGCTCCTCTTGTTCTTTAAACATATAGGTCAGCATTTGACTGTGTTCCTTCTGTTCTTTTATTATTTGCTCTATAGCTTCCCGTATCTTGGTAACAGACGTTTCAAAATACTCCCAGTATTCGGATTGAGGGATCTCTGGGAGGAATTCCTGTGCTCTCTTCTTGATGGGATCATCCTGTGCTTGTTGTTTTTCCATTGATGCTTTGGTGATTGGCTTCTCAATTGAGATATACTCAGTTATTCCCATCCTTACTCCAGCATCCTTGCAGAGCAGAGAAATCACACTTGGATAAGCCAACCTGGCCTCTTTAGAATTTTTGTTAGCAATTTTGTAGAGTTCAGCTAAAATCAGCTGATGAACCTCCACTTCCTTTCCCATCATAATGCAATGGATCATCTCTGCTCTTCTAACTGTGACTTCAGAACGGTTACTAGTAGGCAACAGAGAATGCCCAATGAAGTCTAGCCATCCTCTGGCGACTGGTTTGAGATCCTCTCTCTTGAGTTGATTTGGGACACCCTTTGTGTTGGTGGTCCACCTGGCTCCAGGGATACATATGTCCTCTAGAATCTTATCCAAGCCAATGTCTGCTCTCATCATCCTCCTGTTGAAGGAGTCTGGATCATCCTTTAGCTGAGGTAGCTTTAAGATCTCCCTGATTCTGTCTGGGTGGGTATGAACAATCTTTCCTCTGACCACGGTCTGATAGTCATAGAAGGCAGTTCCAGATAGTTTCTGCTTGTCAGTTTGCCACATATTAGCATAGAACTCCTGGACCATGTTCCTTCCCACTTTCGTTTCAGGATTAGCTAGGACTTCCCAGTTCCTGATTCGAATTTGCTCCTGGATCTCTGGATATTCATCTTCTTTCAGATCGAATCTAACTTCCGAGATCACTGTTCTCAGACCCATTATTTTAAGATAATGGTCTGAATGTTCTTTAGATAAGAACTTCCCTTGATTCCAAAGTGGTTTTGGAACGCTCTCCTTCTTGCCTCTTGGAGTGGGTTGTTTTCCTTTAGGAACCACGATCTTAGTGATCTCGGATAAACACACCAAACTTAGAGGTTTGCTTGTTCTCAAGCAAAAGAAAAGAAAGGAGAGGGATAGAAGGAGAGCTAGGTGCAATTGTTGATGGGGGAGGAGGGAGGCCGAATCCAAATTTAAAGGGATAGGGGGTGGGTTTTCGAAAAATTGGAAAAGATAAGATAAAAAGATTGAGTTGAAAAAGATAAGATAGAAGATATAGTTTAATTTTGAAGATATATGATAGATTTTTGAAAAAGATAAATCTGAATTTTGAAAAAGATAATATGGAGATTTGAAAAAGATATGGATTAGTTGAAAAGATTTTAGAGTAAAAAAGATAGATTTGTTTTCAGAAAAGATTTGAAAAGAGTTGGATTGGATTTGGAAAGATGGATTTTTAGAAATTAAGGATTTTAGAAATCAGGGTTCTTAACATGTTCATGTAAAAATCATGCATTGAAACATAAAATTTGAAATTAGAATGGAAATACATGTGGAAAAATGAATTTGGCTCCTCCTTGCTATCCTGGCGTTTGAACGCCCAAACACTGCCTGTTTTGGGCGTTCAGCGCCCAAATGCTGCTCTCCTGGGCGTTCAACGCCCAGCTGCTGCCATTACTGGCGTTCAACGCCCAGTGGGTGCCCATTTCTGGCGTTGAATGCCCAGATTGCTACCATCACTGGCGTTCAGCGCCCAGTAAATGCCCATTTTGGGTGTTGAACGCCCAAAAAGCACTTTTACTGGCGTTTTCTTGCCACTGAGCTCTTTTTCTCTGTTTTGTG
Organism: Arachis hypogaea; assembly: GCF_003086295.3. Classification (NCBI taxonomy): domain Eukaryota; kingdom Viridiplantae; phylum Streptophyta; class Magnoliopsida; order Fabales; family Fabaceae; genus Arachis; species Arachis hypogaea. The sequence continues at coordinate 72,878,765 of NC_092054.1, read as the reverse complement.
TGCCGAGGTCTTCTGTAAATGATTCCTCACCTTAGTGTCAGTGAACTTTATATAAACAAATAAAAATAAAAATAAAAAAATAGGGCAAAATGCTTAGAGGATTGTTGCCCCATGGCTGGGTTGCCTCCCAGCAAGCGCTTCTTTATTGTCTTTAGCTGGACCTTGCTGAGCTTTTAATCTAGCTTCAGCCTTGAGCATTCTTGCTCAATGTTGTCTTCAAGATAATGCTTGATTCTCTGTCCATTGACAATGAACTTCTTATCAAAATCAATATCTTGCAGCTCCACATAACCATATGGTGATACACTTGTAATCACGTATGGTCCCCTCCACCGGGATTTCAGTTTCCCGGGGAATAGCCTGAGTCTAGAGTTAAACAACAGAACCTTCTGTCCTGGTTCAAAGATTCTAGATGACAGCTTTCTGTCATGCCACTTTTTTTATTTTTCTTTATAAAGCTTGGCATTTTCGAAAGCTGTGAATCTGAATTCTTCTAGCTCATTTAGCTGGAGTAATCATTTTTCTCCTGCTAGTTTGGCATCAAAGTTTAGGAATCTGGTTGCCCAGTAGGCCTTATGTTCCAGTTCCACGGGCAGGTGACATGCCTTACCATACACGAGTTGGTATGGAGAGGTCCCTATAGGGGTCTTGAATGCTGTCCTGTAAGCCCACAGAGCATCATCCAAGCTCCGTGCCCAATCCTTTCTACGGATATTTACTGTCCGTTCCAGGATTCTCTTTAATTCTCTGTTAGAGACTTCAGCTTGCCCATTGGTTTGTGGATGATATAGAGTGGCCACCTTGTGGCGAATTCCATACCGAACCATGGCAGAGTAAAGTTGTTTATTGCAGAAGTGAGTGCCCCCATCACTAATTAGTACTCTAGGGACACCAAATCTGCTAAAGATATGTTTCTAGAGGAATTTCAGCACTGTCTTAGTATCATTGGTGGGTGTGGCAATGGCCTCAACCTATTTTGATACATAATCAACTGCCACAAGAATATAAGTGTTTGAATATGATGGTGGGAAAGGTCCCATGAAGTCAATTCCCCATACGTCAAACAACTCAATCTCCAAGATTCCTTGTTGAGGCATGGCGTAACCATGAGGCAGATTGCCAGCTCTTTGGCAACTGTCACAGTTACGTACAAACTCTCGGGAATCTTTATAGAGTGTGGGCCAATAGAAGCCACATTGGAGGACCTTGGTGGCTGTTCGCTCACCTCCGAAATGGCCTCCATATTGAGATCCATGGCAATGCCACAGGATCCTCTGTGCTTCTTCTCTAGGCACGCACCTACGGATTATTCTGTCTGCACATCTCTTAAAGAGATAAGGTTCATCCCACAAGTAGTACTTTGCACCAGTAATTAATTTCTTCTTTTGTATCCTGTTGTATTCCTTGGGTATGAACCTTGCAGCTTTATAGTTTGCAATATCGGCAAACCATGGTGCTTCCTGAATGGCAAATAAATGCTCATCAGGAAACGTCTCAGAGATCTCAAGAAAGGGGAGGGACGTCCCTTCCACTAGCTCTATCCGGGACAGATGATCAGCCACTTGGTTCTCTGTCCCTTTTCTGTCTCTTATTTCTATATCAAACTCTTGCAGAAGCAATACCCATCTGATGAGCCTGGGTTTTGAATCCTGCTTTGTGAGTAGATATTTAAGAGCAGCATGGTCAGTATACACAATCACTTTTGATCCTACTAAGTATGATCTGAACTTGTCAATGGCGTAAACCACTGCAAGTAATTCTTTTTCTGTGGTTGTGTAATTTTTCTGGGCATCATTTAGAACGCGACTGGCATAATAAATGACATGCAGAAGCTTGTCATGCCTCTGTCCCAATACTGCACCAATGGCATGATCACTGGCATCACACATTAGCTCAAATGGTAACGTCCAATCTGGTGCAAAAATGACTAGTGCTGTGACCAGCTTAGCTTTCAGCATTTCAAACGCCTGCAGGCACTCTGTGTCAAACACAAATGGCATGTCAGCAGCTAGCAGATTGCTAAGAGGTTTTGCGATTTTTGAAAAATCCTTTATAAACCTCCTATAGAATCCTGCATGCCCCAGAAAGCTTCTGATTGCCTTAACATTGGCAGGTGGTGGTAATTTTTCAATTACAGTGCCATAGTAGAAGATGTCTAACTGAACCCACTCTGAAAACATTTCAGAGGGACATTTTCGTAGCATCTCTCTGTATCTCTCCCAGGCATCATAAAGAGATTTATTATCTCCTTATTTAAAGCCTTGGATGTCCAGCCTTAGCTGTGTCATCATTTTTGGAGGGAAATATTGATTCAGGAATTTTTCTGTCAGCTGTTTCCATGTCCTTATGCTGGCCTTAGGTTGGTTATTCAACCACCTCTTAGCTTGATCTTTTACAGCAAATGGAAACAGTAATAGTCTGTAGACATCCTAATCTATTTCTTTATCATGTACTGTGTCAGCAATTTGTAAAAACTGTGCCAGAAACTCTGTAGGTTCTTCCTGTGGAAAACTGGAATACTGGCAACTTTGCTGCACCATGATAATGAGCTGAGGATTCAACTCAAACTTACTGACTCCAATGGAGGGTATGCAGATACTACTCCCATATGAAGCAGTAGAGGGGTTAGAATATAACCCCAGAGTCCTCTTGGACTGTTCATTTTCGCTTAGGTCCATGATGGAGAAAGGGAGATGATGTAAAATAGAAAAAATATTTTTTATTTATTTATTTATTAATTTATTTCGAAAATAAAATAAATCAAAATAAAATAAATAAAAATGAGTAAAAGATTTTTGAAAAAGTGAGGAGAAAGAGAGTGGTTAGGAGATTTTGAAAAAGATATGATGATTTTTGAAAAAGGTTTTAAATTTTGAAATAAAAATCTGAATTTTTACAGGAGAGAGAAAAACAATAAGATAACACAGGATTTAAAATTTTTAGATCTGAGGTTCCTTATTTTCGAAAATTTTGGGGGGGAAAAACACCAAGGAACACCAAACTTAAAATTTTTAGAAAACCAAAATAAATTTTCGAAAAACAAGGGAAATCAACAGGGAAACACCAAACTTAAAGTTTGGCACAGAATTTAATAGAGAAAATATTATTTTTGAAAAGGATTTTTAAAAAGAGTGTACCAAACTGCCACGGGCTTAGACTAACGCTCTAGCCAATTGGGCAGTAAATGTAACACTTGTTTTAAAGAAGGATATTTTTAACCAAGAACAATAATAAGAGACTCTAAACCAAAAAGAAAAATTTTCCTAATCTAAGCAACAAAATAATCCGTCAGTTTTTCAAACACGAACAATCCCCGGCAACTGCGCCAAAAACTTGGTGCACGAATTGTGAATCACACTTTTCACAACTCGTACCACTAACCAGCAAGTGCACTGGGTCGTCCAAGTAATACCTTACGTGAGTAAGGGTTGAATCCCACAGAGATTGTTGGTTTGAAGCAATCTATGGTTATCTTGTAAATCTTAGTCAGGAAGTCACTTATATTAATCAGTTGAATTGCTAACAAACAAAAGAGCATGGATTAAAGGTTACTTGTTATGTAGTAATGGAGAATATGTTAGAGTTTTGGAGATGCTTTGTCTTCTGAATCTCTGCTTTCCTCTGTCTTCTAATTCACGCACGCACGTCCTTCTATGGCAAGCTGTATGTAGGGGATCACCGTCGTCAATGGCTACATCCCATCCTCTCAGTGAAGAATATGCTCACATGCTCTGTCACAGCACGGCTAACCATCTGTCGGTTCTCGATCATACTGGAATAGGATTCTTCATCCTTTTGCGTCTGTCACTAACGCCCAGCACTCGCAAGTTTGAAGCTCGTCACAGTCATTCGATCATTGAATCCTACTCGGAATACCACAGACAAGGTTTAGACTTTCCGGATTCTCATGAATGCCGCCATCAGTTCTAGCTTATACCACGGAGATTCTGATTAAGGAATCTAAGAGACACTCATTCAATCGGATATAGAATGGAGGTGGTTGTCAGGCACACGTTCATGGTTTGAGGAAGGTGATGAATGTCACGGATCATCACCTTCATCACAGTTAAGCGCGAATGAACATCTTAGATAGGAACAAGCGTGTTTGAATGGAAAACAGAAATACTTGCATTACTTCATCGAGACACAGCAGAGCTCCTCACCCCCAACAATGGAGTTTAGAGACTCATGCCGTCAAAGAGTACAAAGTTTAGATCTAAAAATGTCATGAGATGCAAAATAAGTCTCTAAAAGTTGTTTTAAATACTAAACTAGTAGCCTAGGTTTACAAAAAATGAGTAAACTATGATGGATGATGCAGAGATCCACTTCTGGGGCCCACTTGATGTGTGCTGGGCTGAGATTTAAGCAATTCACGTGCAGAGGCCATTTGTGGAGTTGAACGCCAGTTTTTGTGCCAGTTTGGGCGTTCAACTCCAGCTTTTGATCCTTTTCTAGCGCTGGACGCCAGAATTGGGCAGAGAACTGGCGTTGAACGCCAGTTTACGTCGTCTATCCTTGTGCAAAATATGAACTATTATATATTGCTGGAAAGCTCTGGATGTCTACTTTCCAACGCAATTGGAAGCATGCCTTTTCGAGTTCCGTAGCTCCAGAAAATCCACTTTGAGTGCAGGGAGGTCAGAATCCAACAACATCAGCAGTCCTTTTTCAGCCTGAATCAGATTTTTGCTCAGCTCCTTCAATTTCAGCCAGAAAAATACCTAAAATTACAGAAAAACACACAACTCATAGTAAAGTCCAGAAATATGAATTTTTCCTAAAAACTAATGGAAATAAACTAAAAACTAACTAGATCATACTCAAAACTATATGAAATTAACCCCAAAAAGCGTATAAAATATCCGCTCATCAAAAGGCAAGCATGAAGAAGTTGTAGCAAAGCATGGGAACAAGGATGAAGAAGAAATCCCTGCTCCACCACTACCAAAACCAGTCTTGAAGTCGTATGTGCCAAAGGCACCATACCCACAAAGACTGGGAAAAGATGGGAAGGATGGCCAGTTTTCTAAGTTCCTAGAGATCTTCAAGAGGCTCTAAATCAACATACCATTTGCTGAGGTATTAGAACAAATGCCACTCTATGCTAAATTTTTGAAGGAGCTTATAACCAAAAAAAGGAACTGAGAAGCAAAAGAAACCATAATATTGACTGAAGAATGCAGCGCCATCATACAGAAGAAGCTGCCTCAAAAGCTGAAGGACCCAGGGAGTTTCCAAATTGCCTGCATCATAGGAGACATCGCCATTGAGAAGGCTTTGTGTGATTTGGGAGCTAGCATAAATCTTATGTCCATGACCATGATGAGAAGAATGGCACTCCAATTGGCTGACAGAACATTTAAGTTTCCACATAGAGTGGTGGAAGACCTGCTAGTGAAAGTAGGAGAGTTCATATTTCCTGCTGATTTTGTTGTGCTGGACATGGAAGAAGAGGCCAACACGTCAATTATCCTAGGAAGACCATTCCTAGCTACTGCTGGAGCCATCATCGATGTGCAAAAAGGGGAACTAGTCTTGAGGTTGCATGAAGAGAGAATGGTCTTCAATGTCTTCAAAGGAATGAGTTACCCCAAGGAATCCATAGGAGAATGCATGCTGGTAGACACCATGGAACAAATAGTTCAAGAAGTCTTGGAAGAAGAACAATGTGGAGAAACCATTGAGCTGGAACAAGCACCAAATGGAGAATCACCACAAGCAACCATGAGAAACTCAATCATGCCAACCATTACAAGCAACAAAGATGCAGAGCCACCAAAACTAGAACTGAAAGCATTACCACCCAGCTTGAAGTATGCATATCTAGATGCTAACAACACCCAACCAGTGATCATGAATTTAAGTCTGAGTAAGAAACAAGAAGAGGAGCTCATCCAAGTACTGAGACAACACAAGGATGCCATAGGCTGCACACTTGCAGATTTAAAAGGGATCAGTCCTTCAACGTGTATGCATAAGATCTTGCTTGAAGAAGATGCCAAACCTTCAAGTCAACAACAAAGGAGGTTGAACCCAACTATGAATGAAGTGGTTCAGAAAGAAGTGTTGAAACTATGGCAAGCAGGAGTGATCTACCCTATCTCAGACAGCCCTTGGGTAAGCCCGATGCAAGTAGTCCCTAAGAAGGGAGGGATCACTGTTGTGGCAAATGAGAAGAATGAATTGATACCCATAAGGACAGTGACCGGATGGCGTATGTGCATTGACTACCGGAAACTTAATGAAGCCACCCGGAAGGACCACTTTCCCTTACCTTCCATGGACCAGATGCTTGAAAGATTGGCAGGACATGAATATTATTGCTTCCTAGATGGGTACTCGCGCTACAACCAAATTGTTGTAGACCCCAAGGACTAGGAAAAAACTTCATTTACTTGTCCATATGGTGTTTTTGCTTATAGGAGAATGCCCTTTGGATTGTGTAATGCACCTGCAACATTCCAAAGGTGCATGCTCTCCATTTTTTCAAACATGATTGAGAAGTTCATAGAAGTATTCATGGATGACTTCTCTGTATTTTGGAACTCATATTCTGATTGCCTATACCATCTTGCTCTTGTGCTAAAAAGGTATCAAGAAACCAACCTAGTTTTAAAATGGGAGAAGTGCCATTTTATGGTGACTGAAGGGGTGGTTCTTGGCCACAAGATTTCAAAAGATGGCATAGATTTGGACAAGGCAAAAGTAGAAGTAATTGAAAAATTACCTCCACCTTGCAATGTCAAAGCAATCAGAAGCTTTTTGGGACATGCTGGGTTCTATAGGAGATTTATCAAAGATTTTTCAAAAATTACAAAACTCCTTAGCAACCTACTTGTCTCAAATACTCCCTTTATTTTTGATAGAGAGTGCATGATATCCTTTGATGAACTTAAGAAAAAACTCTCCTCTGCACCTATTATAGCACCACCAAGCTGGGATCTTTCCTTTGAACTAATGTGTGATGCATCTGATTTTGCTGTTGGTACTGTTCCGGGACAGAGGAAAGACAAGCTAGTACATGTTGTTTACTACGCTAGCAAGGTTCTCAATGAGAATCAAAGGAACTATACCACAATAGAGAAAGAGCTTTTAGCCATAGTTTTTGCTTTTCACAAGTTTAGATCATATCTTATTGGCTCAAAAGTAATTGTATTCACTGATCATGCAGCACTCAAATACTTGCTTACCAAACAAGAATCTAAGCCCAGACTAATAAAGTGGATCTTGTTGCTCCAAGAATTTGATATTGAGATTAAAGATAGGAGCGGAGCAGAGAATAAGGTAGCTGACCACCTCTCAAGGATCCCACAAGAAGAAAATATGCAGCAAGTAGCAGTCAATGAAAGCTTTCCTGATGAACAATTGATGATGATTCGAGTAGCCCCTTGGTTTGCAGACATAGCTAACTTCAAGGCTATTGGGGAGCTACCAACTAACATCAATAGGCACATAAGGAGGAAGCTAATCAAGGATGCCAAACACTACATCTGGGATGATCCTTATTTGTTCAAAAAGTGTGCTGATAGAATCCTAAGAAGGTGTATACCCCATGAGGAAGGGCAGGAAGTATTATGGCAGTGCCATGGATCTGCATATGGAGGTCACTTTAGTGGAGAAAGGACAGCAGTAAAAGTGCTTCAATCCAGATTTTACTGGCCAACAATGTTTAAGGATGCCAAGGAAATGGTGTCAAGATGTGATGAATGCCAAAGAGCTGGTAATCAAACCAAGAGAAATGAGATGCCACAGCAATTCATTCTAGAGTTTGAGCTATTTGATGTATGGGGGATTGATTTCATGGGACCCTTCCCAACCTCCTACTCTAATAGCTATATATTGGTGGCTGTTGATTATGTCTCAAGATGGGTAGAAGCCATAGCCACTACAATAAATGACAACAAGGTTGTGATAAGCTTCTTGAGAAGGAACATTTTCAGTAGATTTGGAGTTCCCAGAGCTCTCATTAGTGATGGAGGGACACACTTCTGCAACAAACAACTCGAGACACTCCTTCTCAGATATGGAGTAAAGCACAAAGTGGCAACTCCATACCACCCACAGACCAACGGGCAAGCTGAAATTTTCAACAGAGAGCTAAAAAGAATCCTTGAAAAAACTGTTGGAAGCTCAAGAAAGGATTGGTCTATGGATGATGCACTATGGGCCTACAGGACAGCCTATAAGACTTCCATTGGGATGTCTCCATACCAACTGGTATATGGCAAGGCTTGTCACTTGCCAGTTGAACTTGAACATAGAACCTTTTGGGCTCTAAAGATGTTAAACTATGATGAGCAAGCTGCTGGAGAAAAGAGATTAATGCAACACAATGAGCTGGAGGAGTTTAGGAATCAAGCATATGAGAATGCAAAAATCTACAAAGAGAAAACAAAAAGGTGGCATGACCAAAAGATAGCAAGAAGGGAGTTCATTGAAGGACAGAAATTGTTACTCTACAACTCAAGACTCAAGTTCTTCCCTGGAAAACTGAAGTCTAGATGGTCAGGACCTTTCACCATACTCATGGTGTTTCCCTATGGTCATGTGGAGCTCATAGAGGACAAGACTCAGAGAACTTTTACTGTCAATGGCCATAGACTCAAACACTACTTGGGAGGCTCCTTAGAGGAGCAGGGAGTGAGCTACAAGCTCAGCTAAAAATGAAGGAATGTCAAGCTAATGACAATAAAGAAGCGCTAGTTGGGAGGTACCCTAACACTTTATCCTTTTTGATTTAGTTACTTTTCTTAGAAGTGGTTTAAAAATTCGTTGCATTAGGTAGTTTAATTTTCAGTCTCTCATTTATCTTACAATACCATATTAGGATTAGTTTACAATTGCAGATTAGAATGTTTGATTTTAGCTTTGGTAGCTAGATTTTCTTTACATTTTTTTCCTATTCCGGAATTGCAACTTGATGAAGGAATAGATCATGATGAGTGATTGGGCTGAGGACTAGCTAAATTACTAAGTTTGGTGTGGCCACCACCAAGAATCATCTAGTAGCCCAAGTCACCCAATTTGAAAGCACTTAATGTTTTGGATAAGAACATGAATGTGGTTTAATGAGTTCAGAGGAATTGGAATCAAAAGAAAATGAAAAGATAGATGTTATTCCACTCTTAAGAACACATTAAATACACAATGATAAAACCAATTTATTAAGATGCCAAAGAATTAAGTTTGGTGTCGCAAGGGACACCCATCAGTTGCAATCCAATTCACTCTTGATGAGAAGGAATGTGAAAGGGTTCTTTAGTCATTACTAATGGGTTCAGTTTCATTTCAGGAGAGAAGATGGGGCCCACATGGTAAACAGCTCACAAAGCAAGGAAGTCAAAGTGTACTTACACTTTGGAACTCAACACACGCAGAAGACACAGTGAGAAAAGAGTTGGCGCCTCTTCCCACGCTAGGCGCCACTGACGTTAGGATTTTTGCCAGTAAAGAAGTTCATAAAAACAGTCGCGTTGTAGATATAGTCTCTAAACTGACAAAAATCCCTTCGTACAAACGTTTTGGTTGTCACAAGTAACAAACCCCTTTAAAATTGATAACCGAGTATTTAAACATCGGGTCGTCTTCTCAAGGAATTGTAGCGAGGTGTATTTATTATTGATTATGAGTTTTCTGGGGAATGTTGAGTTTGGGCAATGGGCACAGGTATATTTAAATGACAAGTAAAATAAAGTAATAATAATAAAATCTCTTGGCGAGGTATAAGAAATTAGAAGTCCAGACTTAGTTATCCTTATCAATAATAATGATAGTTGAATCTTAATTCCACTTAGTTGACCTTTACTTAGCAAAGGAAAGTCAAGGGACTAATTAGTTTGATCTTCGAATCCTATTTATTTCCTAAGAAAAGGTTGGGATTATTTGAATTTCAGTTCAATTAGCAAAGATAACAGTTATCAATTATGTTGAGATAAGGTAACTCCTGAGTTACTGCTTTCTTAACCAAGACCAAAAGGGAAAAAGTAAATTTACTGGAATAAAAATGCCTTCAGATGGGAAGCAACAGTGACATAAATTAAAGAGAGCAATCATAAGTCTGAAATACCTCAAAATATATTAAAATAGAAAATCAATCATAAAGAGTCATAAACAAAAGTGAGAAAAGAAATAAAAAGAACATTGAACCTGGGATTGAGAGTCACTCCTAAAACTAAGAGAAGTCCTAAATCCTAATCCTAAGAGAGAGGAGAGAACCTCTCTCTCTAAAAACTACATCTACTCCTAAAATTGTGAATGCGAGAGCCTCCCTATGAATGGATGGAATCCCTCACTTTATAGCCTCTAATCTGTGTTTTCTGGGCCGCGAACTGGGTCGAAAACAGCCCGAAAATCGCTGGAGAAGAATTCAAACACGCTGATTTCCGTCACTGCGACGCGGCCGCATGGATCACGCGGTCGCGTCATCTAGCGTCAGGGGAACTATAGCATATCATATATCAAATCGAAGCCCCGGACGTTAGCTTTCCAATGCAACTGAAACCGCATCGTTTGGACTTCTATAGCTAAAGTTATAGCCGTTTGAGTGTGAAGAGGTCAGGTTGGACAGCTTAGCAACTTCTTCATCTTCTTTTATTCCTTCCACTTTTGCATGCTTCCTTTCCATCCTCCAAGTCATTCCTACCCTATAATATCTGAAAATACTTAACACACATATCAAAGAATTTAATGGTGATAAGAGAGGATTAATAATAAGCAAATATAAGATCAAAGAAGCATGTTTTCAATCATAGCACAAAGTCAGGAAGGAAATATAAAACCATGCAAATATTATGAATAAGTGGGTAAAGAGTTGATAAAATCCACTCAATTGAGCACAAGATAAACCATGAAAAAGTGGTTTATCAACCTCCCCACACTTAAACATTAGGATGTCCTCATGCTAAGCTCAAGAGAAACTATAAAGATGAAGAGGAATGGTAGAATGTATGAAATGCAACCTACCTATATGAATGCAACTACATGCAAAATGTTTCTACCTACTTGGTTAAAAGTAAATAAGCTCTTCAAGACAAACATAAACCAGATTTCACTAATTCAAATCATACAATAAAAAGCAAGTAAACTTGTAAGAAGACAGCTCATGAAAGCAGGGAACATAGAATCAAGCATTGAACCCTCACTGGTAGTGTGTATCGCTCTAATATCTCAAGTGTATAGGGTTATTCACTCTACTCTTCTCTAGTCATGCTTTCTAAACCTTGTTCTTTATCTAACCAATCAACAATATTTAATATACCAATGCAAACATCATGAGGTCTTTTTCAAGGTTGTAATAGGGCTAAGGTAAGGGTAAAGGTATATATATGGCTAAGTGAGCTTTATAAATTGAATCTTTAATTAACCTAAGCTCTCACCTAATATACATATACTCTATATACTTTAAAATTCATGCCTAGCTACCCATAATTCCCACTTTTGTATAATTCCCATACTTATGTACCAAATTTTCTTTAATTTTTATCACATGTGCATTGATCTTTTATTAAACTTAATATTGGGGTAATTTTGTCCCCTTATTTATTTACTTATATATATATATATAATATATATATATATATATATATATATATATTTGTAGAGAAATATTTTTGTAGAGAAATAAACATAACTTATCAATGCACATGGATTTTCTATTATTTTTCTATTTTGGTTTTTTCATGAGTAGGTTCCCAAATTTCTAATATTCAAATAAATTAGAAACATGATACATTCCCTTATTAACCCATGTTCCCACAATTTCCCACACTTAGTTGATGCACAATCTCTATCTTAAGCTAACGAAAGATTCAATTGGGGTTTTTAATTTGTTTTTCTGCTTAAGGCTAATGATGTGGTAAAGTATAGAATAAATGGGGATTAAAAGGCTCAAAGTGGCTAACAAGGGTGATTTAAAGGGTAGGCTTATTTGGGATAAGTGAGCTAAAATCAAACAATGGCCTCAATCATATGCAAGCATGTAAATACACTAAATAATGGACATATAGATTGTAACAAAATATAGATTACAATTATAAAGAAGAAAACACACAGGAATAATATATTTATGGTTAAATAATGTAACCATGTAAATAAGTTCAAAGCTCACAGGTTGTGTGTTCTTTGGCTCAAAAACCATGTTCCAAATACAACTTCAAACAAGTTTAACACAATAATTTTCATTTTAAATTAGTGAAATTTTTCAAAAATAAGGTCCTAAAAAGAATTTTATTACTTTAACCAAGTAGTAACTAAATGCACAAAATCAAATAAACATGCAATCAAATATGCAGATGCAACAATGAACAAATAAACATTAGTGTTGAAATAGGAAATAACTAACCCATGGAGATCGGTATCGACCTCCCCACACTTAAAGATTGCACCGTCCTTGGTTCATGCTAAGATGTGCAAGTAGATGGGGGTTGTGGTTCCTCAGCTGGGGCTCTTTTTGTTTCTTTCCTTGCTGTTGATTTGGGAATGACTTTCTCTTTTCCTTTCTTGGTGGCCATCCTGAAAAAGGGAAGAGAAAGTAAATTAAATTCAAAGAGATATATATAGCAAGGAAGAGAACGGAAAAGGTGGTGATGGATGCACATTAAGATATAACTGACATTAACACATACTCGCGAGTACATGTGAAAAGCCATCAATGGAAAATAGCTAGTGCATATAAGGACAAGTGAATGCAAGGTGTTTATTGGCATGCCGGCAAAGGGCATGAGTAGCATAGATCAAGCATTACTCGTAACAAACCATCATGTTTGTATTGACAATTAATTTCAATTAATACAATAGTAAAGGGAGTTTATGAAAAGCAAGCATTGAATAGTATAAAGTAAAATAGAGAAGTGCATAATGCCATATGGGCTTTTTCACAAACACATAGCATGCATAGTAAATAAGCTATTTAAAAGTATTAAATTGAACATGCAAGCATCCTTTAAAAAGTAATATATAATTGTCAAATAATTATGCAACAATCTATAATGACCCAAATAAAATTCCAACACTAATGAAAATAATACAATGAATGAAAGTACGCAAGTAAGCAAAAGAAAATAAAAGATAAGAAGAATGAGAAGGGAAGGAAGGGAAGAAGAAGTAAGTAAGAAAGGAGGGAGGAAAAATTAGGATTGGGGAAGATAAAATATTTTGGCATATTAGGTTAAGGTGTGCGACGCTAGCGACGCGGTTGCGTGGTGCGCGATAAGGTTGGGTGACGCAGACGCGTGGGGCACGCGATCGCGTGACTCGATTTGTGCTAGTGGCGCGAGTGCAGCCTCGCGGTCGCACAACTCTCTGTTCAAAACTCTGTATTGCCAAAATCCAGGGTGACGCCGTCGCGTGGTCGACGCGATTGCGCGGGTGGCCTTATTTCCAATATGACGCGGTCGCGTGGGTAACGCGTTCGCGTGGCAGGGCTTGTGCTACTAGCACGGGTCCAGCCCAACGCTAGCTCAACTTTCTTCCATACACCCTTTTTTACGCCGATTTCAGGTCACGCGGCCACGTGGGTGACGCGGTCGCGTGGGAGGCAATTATTCCCATATGACGCGGTCGAGTCAGCGACGCGGTCGCGTGGGGTGATTTGTGCCATTGGCATGCCTCCAGCGCTGCTCCTGCGAAACTCTCTGTTCATATTAATATTGTCTCCCATCTCCTTGCGACGCGGACGCGTCGCTGATGCGGTTGCGTCGTGTGCTCGTTTTTTTTTTATCTGAAAAGAAAATGCAGAATGCAGTGTTAATATGAATGTGATGCAAAACTCCAGGTTCAATAAAATAAAATAAAACTCAAAAACAAATAAAACTAAATAAAAATGAAAAAGAAACGATCATACCACAGTGGGTTGTCTCCCACCTAGCACTTTTAGTTATTGTCCTTAAGTTGGACATTTGGGGAATCCTTTGTTATGGTGGCTTGTGCTTGAACTCATCCAGGAATCTCCACCAATGTTTATGATTCCAATGTCCTCCGAGATCCAAAACTAGGCGCAGAAAGCCTTCAAGTAAGTTAAAGCATGTGACAAGGCCGCAAGAGTGCTGATTTCTAGATTGGATTCCGGGGTCCCAAATCTTGCTTTTGCACCCGTCTTCTTGTTGATCATCATGATTCCATCTGGGTGGTAGGCAATCTGAATTCTCACTAAAGCGGCCAAACAACTTCCTAGACCCATTCAGTGGAGCTTTACACCAACCTTTACATTTAAACTTTAAGCTTTCAACCATAATGAACCTTGCAGGACAATTCTTACCACTGGCCATCTTCCTCTTACTCTTTATGCCACAAAGAGTTCTAAGTTGACCATCCGTCTCCAGTAGCCCATATTCAAGTGGGATTAGAAAGCTAAGGGATATGAATTTTACCCACTTGAATGTTGTGAAGGATGATGGCAACTTGGGGGGAGGTGTTTTTAACGAAATTGCAAGCTCCACTCCCTTGTGCTCTTCTCTGATAATTATCACCTCTTTGCAAGCTTCTTCAATTTCAACCTCTTCCTCTTGGTAGCTTTCTTCCAATTCAATCTTCTCTTCACTGCTTTCCAAGGGCATGAGAGGTTGTGCTTCTTCTTCTTGAATCTCCATCTCTTGATCAACCTCTTCCAAGTCTTCAACTGTGATATGCCTTGGAGGTTGTACACCCTCCTCAGCATCAATTTCAAACGTCTTGGAAAGGGGGTTCTGTGACTGGATTTTCCCATGGAGGTTCTGCATCTCCTAAGTCTTCAACCAATTCTTCTTCTTCAATAATTCCGGCTTCCTCTACTTGTTCCAGTACAAAATCATGCTCCGTACTGTTCACTGGAGTTTCTAGTATCTCCTTCATACTACATTCTTCATTAGATTGTCCACATGAAGCCATGGGGGTTCCTTGAGTGTCCGAACATCGGGAAACTAATTGAATTTTCACCTGCTTAATTTGACGAATGGTTGCATGAAATCGATCCACTGTTTCCTTGAAACGATCCTTTATCTCTTGATGCACTCGGCTTTCATAAATAGGATCATAGTGCTCTTGGATTGATCGATATGGAGATGGTGAATATTGAAGTGGTGGTTCTTGTGAGTAATTGGGTTGGAAATTGGGGTGGTTCTATATATGGTTCATATGGCTCATAAGGTGGTTGGTATGGTGGTTGAGGGTTAGGGTTATATGGAGGTGAATGGCGGAAAGGGGCTTGTGAGTTTGGTGGTCCAAAGTTATGTTGAGGAGAGGGTTCATAGGCATATGGTGGTGTTTGTTGATAATCAAAAGAGTGCTCACCATAGCCATTGCCTTGATATGCATCACAAAATGGTTGTTGATAGTCCATTGGAGGTGGTTGTTGCCATGAGGGTTGATTAAATCCTTGTGGCTCCTCCCATCTTTGATTCTTCTAACCTTGATGCCTGTTCTCATTATAGTTTCCATTCCTAACAACAACATTGGAATCAAACTTGAAGCGAGAGGGGTGAGAATTCATAGTAACTAATAAAAAATTAAAAATAAAAATAAATTTAAATTAAAAGGTTATTTAAATTTTGAATTTGAAAATTAAATTTTGAAATTTTGAATTTTAAATTTTTGAATTTTGAATTTTTGAAATTTGAAATTTGAAAATTTTTAAGTTTGAATTTTGAAAAATCTTTAAATTTGAATTTTGAAATTTGATTTTTGAAATAAGATAAGGTAAAATAAAAATTTTAAAATAAAAAAACCAATAACCTCTTAACTTAAGAAAAAACAAAAATAAAAACAAAAATAAAAACAAATAAATAAGCAAAAATAAAATATTTACAATAACCAATAATAAGGCACATGTTTGCAATTCTCCGGCAACGGTGCCATTTTGACGTTAGGATTTTTGCCAGTAAAGAAGTTCATAAAAACAGTCGCGTTGTAGATATAGTCTCTAAACCGACAGAAATCCCTTCGTACAAACGTTTTGGTTGTCACAAGTAACAAACCCATTTAAAATTGATAACCGAGTATTTAAACCTCGGGTCGTCTTCTCAAGAAATTGCAGGGAGGTGTATTTATCATTGGTTATGAGTTTTCTGGGGAATGTTTAGTTTGGGCAATGGGCACAAGTATATTTAAATGACAAGTAAAATAAAGTGATAATAATAAAATCTCTTGGCGAGGTATAAGAAATTAGAAGTCCAGACTTAGTTATCCTTATCAATAATAATGAGAGTTGAATCTTAATTCCACTTAGTTGACCTTTACTAAAGCAAAGGAAAGTCAAGGGACTAATTAGTTTGATCTTCGAATCCTATTTATTTCCTAAGAAAAGGTTGGGATTATTTGAAGTTCAGTTCAATTAGCAAAGATAACAGTTATCAATTATGTTGAGATAAGGTAACTCCTGAGTTACTGCTTTCTTAACCAAGACCAAAAGGGAAAAAGTAAATTTACCGGAATAAAAATGCCTTCAGATGGGAAGCAACAGTAACATAAATTAAAGAGAGCAATCATAAGTCTGAAATACCTCAAAATATATTAAAATAGAAAATCAATCATAAAGAGTCATAAACAAAAGTGAGAAAAGAAATAAAAAGAACATTAAACCTGGGATTGAGAGTCACTCATAAAACTAAGAGAAGTCCTAAATCCTAATCCTAAGAGAGAGGAGAGAACCTCTCTCTCTAAAAACTACATCTACTCCTAAAATTGTGAATGTGAGAGCCTCCCTATGAATGGATGCAATCCCCCACTTTATAGCCTCTAATCTGTATTTTCTGGGCCGCGAACTGGGTCGAAAACAGCCCGGAAATCGCTAGAGAAGAATTCAAACACGCTGATTTCTGTCACTGCGACGCGGCCGCATGGATCATGCGGTTGCGTCACCTAGCGTCAGGGAAACTATAGCATATTATATGTCAAATAGAAGCCCCAGACGTTAGCTTTCCAATGCAACTAGAACCGCGTCGTTTGGACCTCTGTAGCTAAAGTTATAGCCTTTTGAGTGCAAAGAGGTCAGGCTGGACAGCTTAGCAACTTCTTCATCTTCTTGTATTCCTTCCACTTTTGCATGCTTCCTTTCCATCCTCCAAGTCATTCCTACCCTTCCCACCACAACATCCACCCATTATAAAAGCCTCACTTTACCATCACTACAAGAAAAACTCCCATTCAGGTACACTTGAAAAGTGTAGCCAAAAGTGAAAAAAAATGATGCCTTAGGCTACGGCTACGCTTTTTGGGCTACGGCAACGCTTTTTAGAGTGATTCCTATTCGGCCGTTGCCTATTCTCAAAGGCTACGCTTTTCTGCACCAAAGGCTACGCTTTTGGCGTTTGGGAATAGGCTACGCTTTTCAAGTGATGCTGTCCAGGACCAAAGGCTACGCTTTTCAGCTTTCATTTTTCCAGAATAGGCTACGCTTTTCAACGCTACTGTATCACTTGTAAAGCGTAGCCACATTGTATACCATAGCTACTTTTTATAAGCGTAGCCTTAGGTCCCTCTTTTTTTTTTTTGTATACTATAGCTACTGTATATAAGTGTAGCCTTAGGTCCCTCATTGTTTTTTTTTTTTGTATATATATAATTTTTTTCTAAAACCTAATATTTAATAATATAATTATATATATAATCCTATCATTTTAATTAAATTAGTAAAATATTATAAAATAAAAATAATACATAATAATACAATCCAATATTCTTTAAATAATAAAAATTATCCTAAAACAAAATTTCGGTTGCCATAATAAATTAGCAGCCATAAGATCTTCTATTTGGGAATAATACACATTATTTCTCTAAAAATAAAACTTATTTCTCTAAAAATAAATTTCTTCAAAATCAATTGCACATGTACAGGGCGAAGTGGTTGTCTTTCTTTTTGTAGATCAGATGTTGGTATGGCCTGCTCCGATTGAGGCCTGGCTGACTGACTTTTGCGCATTTCCTTGTTTGAGAGTGTGCTTCTAATAATCCTTGCACTACCTTCATGCTTCTGATTCTGCTTCAGAGGTGTTGAGCCAACAATTGTTTTGGCTGAAGATGTTACATTATTCTACTCTAATAAACTATCTAAATCAGACCCCTGCACAATAAGAAACCCATCAAAATATGAAGTGACAACATGATCATACATGAAAAGTCCATAAATCACAATAAAAGGAACCAAAGAACAATCCACGCCAGAACTTATAGTGCATTCCTGATTCATCATACTCCATGTCATGAGCAATAAGAAACATATTAGAGGAAAATAATCCTCAAATTCACTTTAGTATGAACCATTATGCCAACAAAATGATATGCATTATAATAGCATCTATAAGTAGTGCTTTCTCTACAGTACATTGACCTTTTTATCATTAACTGACAAGTAATAAACAAGTGCCATCCTTAAATCTGAATAAATTAGTTAATCTCTTTCCTTGTCATTTCATGAGCCACTAAGGTTACATTGAAACCAACATTTATCAACAACTCCAACTAGTAAAAGGATGATTTAAGGATACTATCATCCACGAGAACATTCAAATAGAATGAATCAATCTAATTAATTAAAATTTAGGCGATAATTGCAGAAAACCAGATCAAGATGCATCTGATTGATACAAACTAGACATGACCAGTGGCAACTTATTCACATTGACGTCACAACATAAAGAAGCAAAATTTCAAAGTTACTTTCCATCAGAGTAAGAGCAGTAAATAAAACAACTTTCAAAGCAATTCAGGTAAGGTTTAAAGAAGCAGAATTTCAAAGTTACTTTCCATCAGAGTAAGAGCAGTAAATAAAACAACTTTCAAAGCAATTCAGGTAAGGTTTGTTCACACTTGATTTGATACCATATTAGAATGCAAATTAATCGAGAAACATCAAAAAGCTACTTTCACTAATGAGTAACGCAACTCACAAGTGTAAAGGATCAAGCATCCACCTCTAACACAATTAAAAAAAACAAACATATATATCAAGAAAAAGAAAAAGAATCAGTCGGTGACATTAGTTCCAGTTGAAACAGAAAATGAAGTAATAAAATTTGACTCTTAAATCACTCACCTTTAAGAGCAGAACTGCAGATGCTATAGAATAGCGACCCTGTTAAAATCTTTGTTCATCGTCCCTTAAAGTTTTTCTATATCTGCAATATGGTATATTGATTTGAAGTCATAAACTATAAACATTAAAAAAAGTGGAATGGTTGAGTGCTAATAAATCAAACAAAACTATGGATTTCTTTATAGGAAATAGCAGAAATGGGTTCTCAAGGTAAATATTTTGTTCGATTTGAAGCAGAGGCAAGTGCAAAAACTCCCTTGAAGGAAGATCTAGTTACACTTACACGCATTTCAAGAATGAGCATGTGACAGTGACACTTTTTTCAGCTAAAAGTTAGCGATCCATTACACGGTATACACATGAGCTTTGTGCAGGTGAATGGAATCATTTTAAAATTGAGAGTAAAAAGTAAAACATTACCGTTAAGCACAACATAACAAATAAAAGTACACGTTCATGGTGCTACTTGCAATGCAATGTTTCCATGTAAAAGGGACAAGTAAAATATAGGCAACTCATGGTATATACTATATAGTATACAAAGGAGGGATAAAAAAAAAGAAAATCAAATCAATGAGGAAGAAAACCTTTATATTCCGTTCAGTTTCTCATAAACACATGTAGCTCCTATCAAGGCTATATATCCAAACATAAGAAAAACAAAAAGCGTGAAGCAATGATATTGTACTTTATTATTTCTTGTTTTAGTCTCAGGTGGTTACAGAACAATATAAAATGTATGGGAAAGAAAAAGAGACAAGATTTCACTTCACAATTGGAGTTTGAAATGATGATGATTCTTGAAGCAAAAGAGCATCCGAATACCTCATTTTCAGAAGCGCCAAGACTATGCAAATGCAAGCAAGATGAATCTGAGATTTGATATTATAAATACTCCTATTATTACTAATTAAGAAGGCCCCAAAGTTTGGAATCGGTAGCAGCAAGTCTTATTAATGAATCTGAGATTTGATATTATAATTTTTAATTGTAGTTGATAAGAAGAAAGATGATTAAAAGTGCCAAAGAAAGCATAAAGCAGAAAGACAGCAAATCAGAAATCTATGGGAATCTGTAGGCTGTGTTTATAGAAATGGATAGCGCTCAAGATATAAGCATAAGCCTTCAAACCTTGTCCCAATTACTACATAAACAAAAACCAGATTACAATTTTTTAAAAACTGTAAACAGATTATCTTCCAAAGTTGTTAATCACATGTCACCTTATCAATTACCACATAATTTTGATTTCAAGGCATGTTTTGTTTGATGAAACTAAATTTCCTTATCATGAATTATTCAAAGCAGATTCTCCATCTCCAACTTACAATCAATTTCCTCATACTGTTTTAACTTTTCCTAATTTTACTACTATATCATCTCATAATACAAGTCAAAATTCTACACCTACTGCTACCTCAACAAATGAGATAAGGGATGCTAGAAGAGCAGAGAATTTCAAAAAATAGTGAAGCATCAACTCAAGTGAGAAGCATTACTAACAAAATGAGTATTTATAGCATGAAGACAGAAATATATTACAATTAAGAGAATAGATGAGACTTGGAATCATTGAAGATGTGAAATAATTGAGTACAAGGTTTATATGCTAGTATGAAACAATGATTACTTATACAACTATGAAGCTAAAACGAACTTAACAAGCAAGATGCAAAATCAAAAAGCAAATTCTAATGAAGCAAGCAACATAAACTCAAAAAATTAGAAAGACAATACCACAGCAAAATAACTTTAACTCCTATCATGTACTATTCATACAGTAAAATAAAAATGTTCACTCAAACAGAATTCAGAGTAGATTCATAAGATAATACGCATTCAGAAGCTAAAACCTATAACCCTAAAAATTAGAAACAATACGCATTCAGAAGCTAAAACCCCCAAATTAAAAATCATAAAATCAGAACCCTAAACCGCAGTACACCTTCTCACAAAACCAAAGTCAATTCATCACAAATTGAATAAAGAACAAAATTAGAATTCAACACTAATAATAACAAGCAATGATCAAATGCGATTCTGCACGGAAAAGCTTCTAACACAGACAGCACGGCAGAAATTGAACCAGACATAGAAAAACCCTAATTAAATATGAAATTGTGATATAGAATCCTAATTAAATTTAACCCTAATTGCAGAGTATAGAACAAATTTTCTTCAATTGGCAATTTTACTATGGTGGTACAGGGTGATCAGCAGAGCATATAAAAGTGCCGTTAAACATCTCACCTTACCTTATCATGTGAAAGAAGTTCAAATAATTAGGGTCAAAATAGCGCTCACAGAGATCTTCCATTACCTGCACAGTAAAATGGACTTCAAGTGTCAACTAATTAATCAAAACAGATGTACGTAAAAGAGAATAAAAGAAAGATTATAACTGAGGGCTGAAAATATTATGAAGCAGGCAATGAAATTAAACAGCCTTCCCCACAGAAATTGGACCTGAGTGGCTAACCTAACACTGGGGGCCTTCTTCAAAAGGAATATTGAGCCCAGCTGCATCAACTTGAGCCATGTGTTTTGTTCTTGACAATGAGGATTAAGAACCCTAATTGCCTAAATCAGAGAAAGAGAGGATACAGAACAGAGAATGCTTACCTGGTGACAGAGGATACGACCATGGTGATGAGCAGTGACGGTGAAGAAGAGATGAGCGGCGACGTAACGGCTTGGAGACGGTGCAGCAACTCAACGACGAGCTCCAGTCGATGGCAGCGCGGCGACAGAGCACAACGGCGGTGAGACATCCCATTCGAGATCCTCGGCGGCGGTACATCAGCCTGGCGGTGGCAGAACGGCGACGGCAACAAGCCCTAGCAGCGGCGGTGGAGCTTCAGCGGCGACGGAGCACTCCTTTCTTCTCTCCTCCATTGCGTTTTCTCTTCCTCGAGCTCTCTCTCTCTCTCACTGGCATTCGACGACGACGACGGCAGATCCCTAGCCAGTTAGCCGCCGTCGTTCTTCCTTCCCTCTCCTCTCTTCTTCTTCCCGTTCTCCCCCTTAGCTTTCTGATTTCTTCGTGTGTGTTGAGTGAGGAGGAGGGTGTGTATTGCGTGAGTGAGGGAGTGAAGGTGATACAGGGCAAACAAAATTTCACTCAAGTGTTTATTTGGTATTTTAATATTAGGAGACACTTCTGAAGCGCACCCAAAATTTAACAAATGGGTTACTTTTTAAAAGCGCTGCCTTTGATCTAAAAAATGTATCCATAGCTTTTCAAATTTGGCTACGCTTTATAAGTGATATTTAAAATATCTAAGGAGACGCTTTTGAAGTGATGCCTCAATAGTGTTTCCTTTTCTCTTATAAAAGGGCATCATGTGAAAAAGCGTAGCCTATTCTAGGAATAGGCTACGCTTTTTAAATGTAGCTTAAAAAAAGTGTGGCTGAATGGGTATTTTTCTTGTAGTGCATCTCCTATTCCACTTCAAACAACCCCAATCACACACGAAGAGCATACGACCCTCACCTTCCTTCCTCTTTTCATCTTTTACCATCTCTTTCCCTACTTTCTTTCTTTCTTTATCTTCTTGATTGGGACAATCAAGTCCTAAGTTTGGTTTTGGAGCAAAACCTTGTTTTGCTTTCTCTTTCTTGCAAACCCCATTTCACTCTTAAACACACTCTCTCAACCTCATGGCATATGCACCACCAAAAAGCTCAGCCTCAAAGAAAAGAAAAGTCAAGGAACCAACCTCTGGATCCTCAAGTTCCTTCAATGACTACAAGTTCCTCTCCGCATTCAACCAAAATCAATTCTATGGTTGGGTGAGTGAGAGGGAGATCATTCCAAAAGTTGGGTTCTAATTAGGGAGGAACGAGCACATTGAAATCAACATGAGATCAACAATAGAGGTTGGTCACTTTTATGCAACCCACCAAGGAAAGTGGTAGAAAGCTTGGTAAGGGAATTCTATGCCAACGCAGTGCCTCAACCAGGGCAACACTATGGCTACATTAGCTATGTAAGGGGGAAGTCCAATGACTACAGTCCCTCTAACATAGAAAGAATGCTAATGGTGAAGAGGACAAGCTCCACTCGGAGCTATGAAGAAAGAATGAAGCAGCAATACCCTGGGTTTGACGAGATCCTGAATGAGATTTGTGTGATGCATGTGTGTTAGATCAATGACAAGGATGGGATACCCAATCAATTGAGGAGAAGAGATTTGAGCCCCCAAGCTAGAGGGTGGCTAGAATTTGTGAGGAGGTCCCTAATCCCCACATCCAACACTTCAGAGGTGACCAAGGAAAGAGCTGTACTTATCTACAGCGTCATGAAAGGAGAGAACATCAATGTGGGGGAGATGATTGCCAACAACATCAACAAAGTGCTGAAAAGCACCCATGACAACATAAGGTTGGCATTCCCCAGTATTATACAGAGGCTATGTGATGAGGCTGGAGTTGAAAAAATCATTGATGAAGTGCTTGTGAAGCAAGACAAGTTCATAACTGCCAAAAAGATGGCCAAGGTGGCGGCTGTTCACCCACTCCACAGGGCCAGAAAATGAAGAGCTCATGCCCATGAACAACAACAACAACAAGAAGAAGAAGAGGCAGAAGAGCAACCTCAATTCCTATTACTTCAACCACCACCACAACACCAATATCATCAATTTCTTGAGGGATTCAACTGGGAGCAATTGCAAGGAGATGTACATCAAATGAAAGGAGATCTACACCACTTGAGGGAAGATGTCAACCAACTCAAGGAAACTCAACAACAACAATGGAGCAAAGTCAACCAAAACATTCAACAACTCCAAGGAAATTGGGAGCATATGAGGAAGGAGCAACAAGAATAATTTGACTGGGGAGAGGTGCGAAGTGCACTGGACAAAATAGCAGAGCAAGGCAAATGGCAACAGAGAAACTTGGCCGAATTCAGACATCTCTATGATGCCAGAACCATATCCAGGAGGCAATATGACATCAACACACAAGCGAAGCTGAATCACTTGTGTAACTCCGTAGCCGCTGTAAACCCAGGATACCCAACCTTCATGCAAGGAATGGAAGAGCTAAGTGCAAGACAAGAGGAAATCTTAGCCAAACATAAGGAGGATGAAAGGAATTATATGAGAAGGGCAGTATTTTGAAAAGCCCAAGGATGCCAAAGCACAAGAAGGTTCCTCTAAGCCAGATGAAGGTGGCTCTTCCCCCTCCAAGAAGAAGGACAAAGGGAAGGGGCCAATGAACTAAAGATGAAGCTGCTCAAGGTTGTAGAGTCCCATGGTTGACACTTTCCAACTTTTGAAATCTTGTTTAAGTTTTGCTTTATTTACTTTTTGAATAAATTGTCATGCTAGGATAGTTTGTGCTTTATGCTTAGTTCTAATTCCTGTTTGAAGTCTTTATGAGTTCTTCTTTTCAAGAAAGAAAATGCCATGTATTTCAAGTCTTCATTTCACATAAATAAAAGTAGAGATTTTCCCCATAAGAGTCACTGTGAGTTGTGCAAAAATAATGAGAGAGACCAAGGCCAAGATGGATTATCAAACAAACTAAGAAATAAGAAACTAAGTATAGAACCTTGGATGAACTAAAAAGAAAATGAGTCATAGGAGAGCAACTAGTCCTATAAGGTATAACTAGGGAAGGCCAAAGGGTGTTCCTTGAATATCCATAGAACCAAGAGGTAGTAAGCAATAAAGACCCAAGGCTCTGAGCATCAACTACTGGGATAAAAAAAAGGAAACATTAGAAAAAAAAAGCTCAAAGAGAATTAAAGATCTTAGTAGATGCTTGTGGTGAAGATGTGTCAAGAAGAGACCTGGGCAAGTAAATTCTTAGGGGTGTCTCAACACCTAGTACCCTAAAACCAACTGATTTGGGAGTGCTAATTGAAAGCTTAAATAAAGGGTTGTCTTGAGATAAAACACTTAGAGTTGTGGTCAAGAAACCAAAACAATCCTTACTACTTCGAGGTGACAATCAATAGAAAGGACCCCTAAGGCCTACACCTGAAAGAACCCTCAAGGATCCAAGAGCTTCCCATGACATTAAAACATTCATACATGTGTTGAACACTTAGTATTACTCTTAGTTGTATTGCAATCACTCAAAGCCAAGGCCTCAAGTTAAGGTTTACTCACATTGATTTGCTTGGGACAAGCAAAACTTAAGTTTGGTGTTGTGATGACTTGCATCATCTACCCTTCTTTCTTTCATAAAGAAGACCATAAAAGAGCATAAATGTCATTTGATCAGTACAATTCATGCATTATTTGATGAATATTATGGTACACCACTTTGAGATGAGTTGTGCTGAATTTCAGGTGAGAAAAGCATCAAACATTGGGTGGAAGACAAACAAGAAGCTGGGCGTGTGAAACTGGCATGCCACTTGAAGCAAATGCCACAAAAATGCACTGGCGTGGCACGCCAGGAGTTGGGCATGGCATGCCAATACTGAAGTCCAGAGAAGAAGTCCAAGCATGCATATGGGCGTGGCATGCCAGAGACTGGGCGTGGCACGCTAATACAAAATTCCAGAAAGCTAAAATGGAGGTCACAAAAGGGGCGTGGCACGCCTGACTTATCAACTACTATGGGCGTGTCACTTGACCAAAGGGGCGTGGCACGCCAACTCACCCTTCCAAGAAGAACCTTCACTATGGCGTGCCACTTGATGTCGAAGGCATGGCACGCCAGCCCCAAGAAGTTACTTGGGCGTGCCACTTAAGAACCCAGGCATGGCACGCCAAGCTTGAAGAGTTCACAAATCCATGGGCGTGCCACTTGAGTAGCATGGCGTGGCACGATGGTA
Organism: Arachis hypogaea; assembly: GCF_003086295.3. NCBI lineage: Eukaryota > Viridiplantae > Streptophyta > Magnoliopsida > Fabales > Fabaceae > Arachis > Arachis hypogaea. Next base: position 72,852,960 of record NC_092054.1, on the reverse strand, counting down.
CAACAATCCAGAGAAGGGGCTGAAGGCAATTGAAGACTGGGCATGCCACTTGAGCAACCAGGCGTGGTACGCCAATGCACAAAGGACCAAAAGCAAGGACTTGGCGTGCCACTTGGTATCGAAGGTGTGGCACGCCAATCTTGGCATTTCGCTATGGCGTGCCACTTAAAGACTGAGGCATGGCATGCCAACCACTGGAACCAAGACAAGATCATGGGCGTGGCACGCTGGTTTAAGTTTCCAGAGAAGATGAAGGAGGCCAATTACATGGGGTGTGCCACTTAGTATCAAAGGTGGGGCACGCCATTCACTATTCTTCATTTAGGCGTGCCACTTGAGCAACCAAGCGTGGCACGCGAGTGTCATTTAAGGAGAAGCATTGGGGTGTGCCACTTGAGTTCGTGGCGTGGCACGCCAAACAGAGGAACCACTCACTCACAAAAGGGGCGTGGCACTCCAGACCCTGGGTATGCCACGCTAGTTCAACTTTCCAGAGAAGCCTAGCCAGGCATGAAGCAAGGGTGTGACATGCCAGACCTTGGGCGTGGCACGCTAGTACAAGTTTCTAGAGGCAAAGAGAAGTGAGAAAGGCAAGGGCCACTTGAGCTCGAAGGCGTGGCACGCCAACACAAGAAATCCACTATGACGTGCCGCTTTAGTTCGAAGGCGTGGCATGCCAAGGTTGAGTGAAGGACGAGCGTGCCACCTGAAGGAGTAGGCATGGCACGCCAAGATGGAAACGAAGGGCACGTGACACGCCAGAGAAGCGCCAACCACACGCCAGCTAAGAAGTCATGCTTATTGAGTGTTTTCTTTTCCCTCCAAAAATGTAATTTTCCTTTTTCACTTTTGTAATTCTTTTATTTCACTAGAAGTAGTATAAATACCCCCAAGGAGTACTGAAGATGGGGTTAAGCAGTCAGTTTTAGATTCACTTTTACACTTCACTCTTTAGTACTTTTTGAGCTATGAGTAGCTAACTTCCCTCTCATTGAGAGAGGAAGCTCTATTGTACTTGATGGATTAATGATAGTGAATTCCTTCTTCTCTTCATCTTCTCTTTGATTTGCTAGAAGGAATTTTGTTCTTAATGCTTAGTATTCAATTATCTTAGAAAAGAGATTGAATGCAATTGGGTTTCATGGGAACCTTGGGAAAGGAAACATGAAATCATGCTTGAAATCCCTTCTCACACTAGAGTAGAATCTGGGATTTGGTGTTTGGATATGTGACATATAATCCTCCCTTTACTTGGACCTATAATGGTGTGTGGTATAATCAGGGACCAAGCATATCTCTCTTCATGAGCAATTAGACCAAGGAATTGGCTATTGATCAAGATCTGAGAGATTGAGTCACCAAGGGATTGGGGCTCAATCAATCATGATTGCCAAGAGGTCAATGAGTTGCATGATTGAAGAGGATATAAGCTAAATTCAATCTAAAGGGACAACATCTCCCAATCTCAATGAATTTCCCTATTCCTATCTATCCATTTCTTTACTGCTTATTTTTACATTCAGCGATTCCCCATTCCCATTTACATTCAAGTCATTTATGATTCTGCCTTTTACTTTCTGCCATTTATATTCCTACACTTTATTGCTTTTCTTTATATTCTAGTCATTTACATTTATGTCATTTACAATTCTGCACTCTACAATCCTATTGATCCGCTTGACTAATTCATCAATTAATTAAAATTGCTCGAATTCACCAATCTCTGTGGATACGATCCCACTCCACTGTGGGTTATTACTTGACAATAATTTTGGTGCGCTTGTCAAAAGGACTAATTCACCAATTTTGAATGGGGTGTGAATTCCGGTCATCACTCAGAAAATAATTTTTAGAGATGTTTTTACGAGTGTTCTGATACATCTAGTTTTAGTAGTTATACACCTGAGATATTTTAATATTATTTTAAACCACCTCCAAGCCAACTAATCACAACTCACCTTACACCCCCAAGACCTCCAAGGCTGTCTCGTTTCATCATTTTGGCCGAAAATAACAAGAGAGAAAAGAGAGAAACTTTCATGAACACTTAATCTTCAAAGCTTGATTTCTTCTGAACTAAAACTTAAATCAAAACTCCGGTTTCACCAAAATGATCCTCTCTTTTTCCTCTACATAATCATGTGACCTATCAAGGCTAGAAATAAGGTGAGATGGCTGTCTCCCTCCCTCTTCAATTAGGTTTTCAAGGAAACATGCTTGAATAAGTGTTTTCTTGATGTTCTTCCTTAGATCTCTTGCTTAGCTTGACTTGTGGGCCAAAGATCTTTGATTTCCTGCACGTTTAAGGTGAGGATAACCTTCCTAAGATGCTTCTGAAGTTCGTTTAGTTGATGGTTTAGAGTTTTAAAGTTGTTCTTGATGTGTTCTAGGAGGAAGAAGTGCTTTAAGAACACTTCAAAGAGTAACCGGATTTGGAGCAGCAAATCAAGGTAGGGTTTGACGAATTTAATCTTGATTGATTGTGTTTGAGTTGTGTGATTATGATATGGTTTGGCTGTGCTAGAAATTGATTGTTTGTAAGAGTAATTCTTGCTGAAATTTTGGTGAAAATTTGATGAAATTTGATGAAATTCAAGCTATGAATGTGTGTTCTTGTGGCTGCTGGAAAACAAAACCCTAGAGCTTAAATTGAGGTTCAATTTATGTTGAAATCATGTGGAAAAGATGCGGTTAAGTGGCTGGAAATTTATTATGAATTTTGGTAAAAATCGGTTGCTGAAAAGACTGAAAAACGGGTAAAAACAAAGAAAAAATCTGAAGAAAATAAGAAGAATACGAAGAACACTTTGAGTGTGGTGAAGAACACTGAAGAACACCGTTTAGATCTTCGAAAGGGCAAGGAAGTAAATATTTTGGTGTTTGAGCGGTTATTTTGTAATTTCTAAAAGTTAGGGTGGTTAAAGTAGAAATATTAAAAGTTACGGGTGGTAAAAAGTGAATTTATAAAGTAAAAGGTTAAAGCAAGGTAATTTTCGAAAATATATTAATAAAATAATAAATAATAATAAAATATTAAATAATAATATTTAATTAGAAATAATATTTTAACAAAAATAATAAAATAATACAAAAAGGCAGTTTTCTGTAAAAGCTTTAGAAAGACAACTTTAAGTGCAGAATCTCATAATTACCTTCATAAAACACTTAGGGAGTGGTAATAACATGTTAGTGAGGCAAAGATAAAGAAAAGATAAAAAGTTAAAGAAAAGATAAAATACCAAAGAAAAAGTCTGTAAAATTTTAATGACAGAAAAACAGACAGAGACTAGTGAACGAACTAGGGCAACTTAGTTAGTACTTGAGTTGCGACTAGGGTTAGGTATTATATGAATTTTTATGAAAAGTTAAACTATTTCAGTATAGACTTAATGAACCTATACTTGGGACAAGCTCACTATTCATACCAAAATTTACATAAGCTTTAAATACATACGTTAAGCAAAGAAATCAAAGCAGAATAAAGTAACACAGAGAACAGAGTAAGCAGAGTTAAGTAAAGTGATAAAGAAAGAAAAAGAGTAATATAGATTCAAAGAAAAGAGTAATCAGAGAAAAGTAAAGAGATACAGAGAATAGAGTAACCATAACAGAGTAAAGAGATACAAAGAGAAAAGAGAAATATGATACAGAGAAATGGTTTGAGCCAAGATATTGTGAAAGTGAAAGATGTAAAGTTTGTATAGTATGATTGAACAGAGAACGAAAAAGGTATTGTATAAGAATGTAAAAGTAATGATGAATAATGAGAATGATAATGAACGATGGTAATGAGAATGATTATGTGATGATCTACTGCGTGAAGGCAGTCAGATAGATAGTGGTATGACCACAGAATGTTTTCTAGTGCTACACAGCTATTGAGAGCTATACCTGCAACTGATAACCTGGGATCACTTGCAGAGGATAATAATTCATACACGGCTAGAATGCCGCACCTGTAAGGCAAGGATTGCTTACAGAGGAAATGATTTCATACACGGCTGGAATGCCGTCACTTGTATGGCAGAGTCTGCTTACAGAGGATATGATGCATACGTCAGTTAGTGAGAACTGTACCTATGCTGACTGGAAAACCATACCCGTTTCAGCTGCTTCGGGTTACGTCGGGAGTGGGTCGAAACCGACAAATGAGCTCAATACCTGCATTAAGGCTAGACATGCATCATACTTGGTTGTGCATTTCTTCCATTATGTTTGTTGTATGAATGTATGTTTTCTTTGTGTGTATTATATTCTTTGTGTTTGTGTTATTTTCTTGTATTCTTCTGTTTGTGTTCTGCTATCTGTTTTCTCTATCTTCTCTACTTATCTGTGTTTTCTATTTACTGCTTCTCTGTATTCTGCTAATAGTCTGCTAAACAACATAGAATTAATTAACGTAACTAATAACCCCGACCCTACTAAGAACTCCCCAGTTCTTACCCCTTCTCTCTCCTTTCCCCCTTCAAATGGAAGTGAGAGTACCTTACCGTAGTTCGTTGATGATGGTTCTGCAAAGAGGATTCCGTTCTGGATAGTCTTCTGAGTTTGGGGTGAATATCATTCTCTGTTTATATGTATATATGGTGAGACCAGCCGATGTCTACACCCGGTTTGTACGTGAACTTTAACCTAAATCCTGTGTACGAGACTCCTATTGTGTGGCTACTTGATGAGGTACCAGAGAGACGTCCTATGACAATGTCTGATCTTGCAGAGGAGTAGCAGATGATGTTCTACCTTTTGATGACGTTCCACTTGACTTGAGTTTTGAAGACCTAGAACGTACTTTCCCTCGCTTTAGTAGTTTAGAGGGACTAGGTGAGTATAGAGTCTAGGCTAGCCTAGGTGCCAACTTAGGGACCTCTTGAACAGGTCAGGACCTGGGATATTGTATTTATGTATATGTATATAGTTATTACCTAGCTATATCTAGGGGTGTTCTAACTAAAGGTCGATACTCTAATAAAGGCTGGATCACTGAATGTTGCTAGCTACTTGTGATGTATTTATGTGTGGTTGCTTATAACTGTTTTATCTGTTATCAATTGTGAGTTGATTATGAATGATTCTGTCTATTAATCCAAACGTTTTAAAAAAATATATATATACCTCACAAATTAACTACGCTTTTAACAACGAATCAGGCTCATATGATATATAATAGATAATAATTAGGAAGACAAATTGGTAGTGCTCAATTTCCAGTATGATCTAGACATATTGAAAATTGGGTCGTTACAGTACGCATCATCGACGCGTACGCATCACTGCAAATTTCCCCAACTCCAAATTTGAAAAATCATCGCAGATGTTGGACTCAGCTTTGGTTTGGCAACGTTCCATCCAAAGTTGACTTACTCAAGTGTGCGCGTCACCCACGCGTGCGCGTGGAGTGTCAAATTTCCACGCTTATGCGTACGCGTCGCTCACGCGTGCGCGTCGCTCACGCGTGCGCGTCGCTGCTAATTTCTCCAACTCCAGGATTGAACTTTTTTTCGCAAGCACTGGAGGTAACATTGGTTTGGCAATGTTCCCTCCAACGTTGGCTTTGTCACCCGTGCATGTCACCCACGCATGCGCGTGGATTATCAAAATTCCACGGTTCACGCGTGCGCATCACCCACGCGTATGCGTCGCAGCCAACTTTTCCAATTCCAGAAAGCAAACTGTATCGAAAACGTTGGTTTACTAACATTCCCTCCAACATTGGCACCAGAACATGCAGAACGTTGCCAGCAACGTTGGTGAGCCAATTCAATGGTTATCAAATTGACTACAAAGGGTTATCAAATCACCAATTCAATGAGACCCAATGACTCAAGGTCACTCAATTCCCTTAGCCTAGGCCAAGAGTAAGGAAAAATACCCTAAAACTAGTGAAATCATTTTAACAAACACCTAGTGTGTAAAAAAAGTTAACATCACAAAATGCAAGAATTAATAACAGCTATAACTAACATAAGCAAGAAGTCTACAATACAACTAAGATAAACATAAAAAGGCATGGAAACATAAAATTGCATTAAAACGAAATTGAAATCAACAAGAATTTATCAAACATAAAAGAGAGCAAAATAAAGGAAATGACAAGTACAACTAGAAGAATAAAGATGAAACAACAAGGAATTAAAAGGGAAAACTAAATCAAAACAAGAATTAAAAGTTGGATCTAAGGAAATTTAACCTAAACAATCCTAAATTTTAGAGAGAAAGGAGAGCTTCTCTCTCTAGAATTCTAACTTACAACATGATAAAAAACTACTCTATGATTACTCTCCCCAAATCCCGTGCCATCCTTGGGTTCAAAAGCATCATAAATGAGTTGGACTTAGGACTCCTTGAGCTCAGAAAATGCCCCCAGCGTTTTGCCTTTAAGTGAGTCACGTGACCAACATCACGCGTGCGCGTTGGTGACACGTGCGCATTGCTTGACGATTCTCTGGTCACGCGTGCGCGTGGGTGATGCGTGCACATCACTGGCAAATTTTCTTCTCACGCATACGTGTGGGTTACACGTGCACGTGGACTTGAGTTCAGCAAATCCTCATTTCTTCATGAATTCACCATTTTTGCATGCTTTTTCTTCATTCCTTCAACCCAATATTTGCCTTCTAATCCTGAAATCACTTAACAATATATCAAGGCATTGAATGGAATTAAAATAAATTAAAATTAGCAATTTAAAGGCCTAAAAAGTACGTTTTTACTCTTAAGCACAAATTATAAGAAATTCACAAAACCATGCTATTTCATTGAATAAATGTGAGAAAAATTTAATAAAATCTCCTAAATTCAACACAAGATAAACCACAAAATTGGGGTTTATCAAACCTCCCCACACTTAAACTAAGCATGTCCTCATGCTAAACCAAGAAAGATAAGAAAATGGGTATGAACATTTATTCAATGTAAATAAACTATATAAACCTATCTACATACATGCAACTAGATGCAAAATGCTTCTACCTACTCGGTTAAAAATGAATCAATCTCCAAGAACATATATAAACAAGTAGGGCTAAGATTGTCATGAATCCTACTAATTCAAATAGCAAAATGAAGTTTGAATGGACCTGCAAGAAGACAGCTCATGAAAGCCGGGAACAAGGAATTGAGCATCAAACCGTCACCGGAAGTGTATCTGCTCTTTTCGCTCAAGTGTATAGGGTTGATTCGCTGAATTCTCTTCTAATTATGCTTTCCAAGATTTTTTTTTCATCTAACAATCAACAGTTATTCGGTGCATGCGTACATTCATCGTGAGGGCTTATCTCTATCTTGTAATGGGGCTAGGGTAAAGGTAAGCATGCATATGGTCAAGTGAGCTCGAAATTTGAATCTTTGATTAACCTAAGCTCTCACCAAACACATATAACAACCTATACAATTCTAATACACAAGCTAACTACCCATGATTCCCACTTTTTCATATACTCATGCATTTTCTTTAATTCACATTCCATATGCATTGTTATTATTACTTTGCTTTGGGGTATTTTTGTCCCCTTTTTATTGCTTTTCTTTTTTTTTTCTTTTTTTTATATATACATTTTTGTTTTTATTTTTCTTTATCTTTTTTTTCTTTAAAGTATATACAAACATATCAATGTATATGGTTTTACATATTTAATATATGAGTATGTACCCAATTCCTAAGATCTTCAACAAAAATACAAAATACACTTTTACCTCAACTAATATTCCCAAGTTTCCCATACCCAAATGATACACACCCTCACTAGCCTAAGCTAATCAAAGATCCAAATTAAGGGACCTTTATTATTTTTCCCTTAGGGGTAATGGTGTGCTAAAATTAAGAACAAAAGGGATTAAATAGGCTCAAAATTGGCTAGCAATGGAAGATAAAAGGTAGGCTATTTGGGTAAGTGAGCTAAATGAAATAATGGCCTCAATCATATAAATGCATTCATACACAAAATAATGAACATATAGAATCAAACAAATTAAAGATTACAATCATAGGAGGAGAATAATACACAGGAGAATGGAAAAAAGTGGTTATATGATGTAATCACACAATTAGGCTCAAAACTCACATGCTTATGTGTTCTTAGCTCAAAAACCATGTTCCAAAATAAATTCTTTCAAGAAAGTTCACCCAAAAAAATTTTTCAAATTAGTAGGGTGCCCTAAAAATGGTTTCTTGGAAAAGAAATCATCACCCTAACCAAGTAGTCCTAACAAGAAAGAAGTGGTAAAATATATACAAATTCTAACAAACATGCAACCTAACAAGCAATGAAACAACTATATAACAAAGAAAATTAAGAATTGGTATTGGAAAAGGAAATTGTTACCCATGGAGGTCGGTCAGACGACCTCCCCATACTTAGAAATTTGCACCGTCCTCGGTGCATGCAAAGAAAAGCAAGGTGGATGGGTTGCTACAACTGATGAACTCCTTCAAAAGATAATGCGAAGGGACTTATTTGTTGCCCCATTTAGAAGCTTTTTCATTCCTCTTTTGGTGGCCAGTGATGAGGGAAAAATTGATTCCACACAAACTCACAGGCAAGTGTACCGAGTCGCATCAAGTAGTAATAACTCACAAGAGTGAGGTCGATCCCACAGGGATTGATGGATCAAGCAACTTTAGTGAGGTGATTAGCCTAGTTAAGCGAATATTTGATGGATTGGGTGAAATTTGATCAACAGAAAATAAATTGCAAATAAACTAAAGTGCAGAATGAAAAATTGTAGAATCTTAAAGTGCAGAAGAAGTAAATTGCAGAAACTTAAAATGCAAGAAATTAAAAGAGCTGAAACTTAAATTGCAGGAAAGGTAAATGACTAAAACTTAAAGTGCAGAATCTAAATTGCTAAGAAACATAAATTGCATGAATAATAGAGGAAATTGGGTGTTGGGAATCAACATAGAACTGGAAAATTTAAACTGTAGTAATTTAAAAGACTCTCAGGTGCAGAAATTTAAAGTTGTACCAAACAGAAAAGGAACGATTGCAGAGAAAGAAAAATAGGGAAAATAAAAGAAAACTCCAAGGTGAAGCAATTCAAAAGAATTGATCAATCAGAGTTCCAATACCCAAAACAAAAAAGAAAAGTTGCAGAGGAAGAAGAACAGAAAAGAAAACTTGGATCCGATCCCCAAATCTTAAATTCTAAAAAGGAAAAATAAAAAAAATATCCCAGCCTACTAATGAAATCAAATTCTTCTCTATTTATACACTTTCCAATTCTGTCATCGAGTGCTTGAAGTGGGCTTGTTGGTCTTTGTTGTAATGGGTCAGATTGACACTTGATTGCAGCTTCCAGGGGAACGTTGCGTTCTCAAAGTGAGCGCAGCATTCGTTTTCCCACGCGTATACGTCTTTGACGTGTGTGCGTTATTGCCTTGCTGAAAACTCATCACGCGTACGCATGCTTCACGTACAGGCGCCCTTTTGTGTTTTTGTCTATCGACGAGTACGCATCACATATGTGCACGTCGCTGCCAACTTCAGCCTCAGCCATGCTTGCGCGTCCCATTCACGCGTACGTGTCTTCAATGGCGTTCTCTTATTGACCACTACGTTCGCGCCAACAACGCTGCCCACGCGTGCGCGTCCTTTGCGCGTGTGCGTGGGTAACAAAATATCAATTCCATGCTTCAGTGCCACCCACTCGTTCGCGTGCTTCCATCCAGATTCTTCATCCATGCATACAAGTCATGCACGCGTGCGCGTCGATTGCAAAACTCAAACTCCAATTTTGAATTTTTCCCAAAAATGCTGACTTAATGAACGTAGCGCTGCTTTTGAAAACGAGCGCCAATCACTTCCACGCGTACGCATCAAGCACATGTACGCGTGGATCTTCAAAATTCGTTGCTTGACGCGTAAGCATCTTGTACGCGTGCGAGTCACTGCTGAGCGTGGCGTTCTTTATTTGAACGCAACATTATTCTGCAGTGCCCTTGTTTCTCTTCATCTTCTCACCTAAAATCAACCAAACAAGCAATCAAAATCTCACCAAAAACATAAGGTTTTTGCATCATTCGTAATAATCACCTAATTCTTGCATAAATCTCATGATTTTGTATAAAGTTAGTGATGTTTGATTGAGTCAAAATAAACATAAAACAGACAGTAAAATATAAATAGTTAATCAGACAAGGGTAAGCTAATCAGAAGGGGTACAATTAATCTTCCAACCAAAACACAGTAAAATATAAATAGTTGAGTTACAATACAACCTTTTGGTATCTTCTTGTTAAGTCCTTCATCCTCCTTCTTAGCTTTTTTGCTTTTCTTGCTGATGATGTATTGTCCTTCCAAAAAGTTGAATAGTTTTCTGCAATGGTAGTGGAACTTGCTTGTCCCCCAAGCACTCGAAAAATGGTTAGCATGCATGAATGTTTGCAGGCTTTTGAACTTACTTTGGTGTGTGAACACCAAACTTAGTCCCCTGCCACTATCCCTTATATAACAAATTAATCGTATACATGAAACCTTGGGCCTTTGCTAAAAAGGGAACAAAACTAAAAACTAGAAAACAGACAATGGTTGAGTAGTTTTCCTAATTGTTTTGAGCTAATAACCATTTATGCAGAGGGTTGAAATGTGTTTTTAAATGAAACTTTTTTTTGGTAGGATACCAAACTTAGCATCCTTCATTTACCCTTAAATTGTTTTGGTGTGCAACACCAAACTTAGCTCCTTGCAATACAGATAAATCTACTTAACCCTTTTATTGAAATAGTTAGGAAAAGAAAACTACCTTTGGTTGGGTTGCCTCCCAACAAGCGCTTGTTTATCGTCATTAGCTTGACGTCTTCCTTCTTTGTTCATCCCAACTCCTGAACACTCTCTTCTTTGTTCCAAGATCCTCCCAAATAACGCCTAGCTCTTTGGCCATTTGCTGTGATTATTTCCTTTGTGGCTTCATTCAGAAGTTCAAGGCTTCTTTGTGGGAAAACCTTAGTTATCAGATAAGGGCCAGTCCATTTAGACTTGAGTTTTCCAGGGAAAACCTTGAGCCTGGAATTGTATAGGAGCACTTGTTGTCCTGGTTTGAACTCTCTTTTCAAGATTTTCATGTCATGCCACTTCTTAGCTCTCTCCTTATATATCTTTGCATTCTCATAAGCTTCTAATATGAATTTCTCTATTTCATTGAGTTGCAATAGCCTTTTCTCTCCTACTACTTGAGGGTCAAGATTGAGGAGCTTAGTGGCCCAGTAAGCTTTATGTTCTAGCTCCACAGGAAGGTAACACGATTTCCCAGAAATTACTAAAAGGGTGACTTTCCAATTGGGGTTTTGAATGCGGTTCTATATGCCCATAGAGCATCATCCAACTTTCTGGCCCAGTCTTTCCTTGTGATCCCAACTGTCTTCTCCAAGATTCTCTTTAGCTCCTTATTTGCCAATTCAGCTTGCCCATTAGTTTGAGGGTGATATAGTGTATCCACTTTGTGAATTACTCCATATTTGTGGAGCAGGTTTTCCATCAGTCTATTGCAAAAGTGGCTGCCACCATTACTAATAAGGCTTTTAGGTACCCCATATCTAGTGAAAATGTTTCTCTTAAGAAATTGAAGAACAATTGGTGCATCACAGGTAGTTGTTGCTATGGCTTCCACTCATTTTGAGACATATTCTACTGCTATCAGAATGTATTTGAAGGAATAGGATGGAGGAAAGGGGCCCATGAAATCTATACCCCAGAGATCAAACAGTTCCACTTCTAAAATGAAGTTTTGAGACATTTAATTTCTCTTTGTTAATCCTCCAGCTCTTTGACATTCATTGCATTGGTGCACAAACTCTCTGGCATCTTTGAATATAGTTGGCCAATAAAATCCACTCTGAGGCACTTTAGCTGCTGTTCTTTCTGGCCCAAAATATCCACCATAGGCTGAACCATGATAGTGCCACAATATGTCTCTCATCTCATTTTCAGGAATGCACCTTCTAATCATCCCATCTGGACACCTCTTGAACAAGAATGGCTCGTTCTACAAGAATTTCTTGGCTTCATTACACAGCTTCTTCACTTGTTGCTTGGTAAACTCTTGAGGAATCTTCCTTCCTACCTTGTAGTTTACAATGTCAGCAAACCAGGGTGCCTGCTGGATTTGGAGAAGATATTCATCTGGAAACTTTTTATTTGCTGGTTGTGGTGTATCTTGGTTGACTTCTTGTGGTAGTCTTGACAAATGGTCTGCCACTTGGTTCTCATTTCTTTTTCTATCTCTTACTTCAATGTCAAATTCTTGTAGCAGCAGCACCCACTTAATAAGCCTTGGTTTTGAATCCTGTTTAGACATGAGATACTTGAGAGCAGCATGATCAGTATATACTATAACCTTTGAACCAATCAAGTATTGTCTAAATTTATCAAATGCATATACAATTGCTAAGGGCTCTTTCTCAGTGGTGGTATGATTTTTCTGTGCCTCATTCAACACCTTACTTGCATAGTATATAACATGATGTAGCTTGTCTTTCTTTTGCCCCAATACAGCACCAATTGCAAAGTCACTTGTATCACACATTAGTTCAAAAGGTAATTCCCAATCTGGGGGTGTGATGATTGGTGCTATAGTGAGTTTTCTTTTTAAAGTTTCAAAGGCATGCTTGCAAGTGTCATCAAAGATGAAAGGGTTGTCAACCACTAGCAAATTACTCAGTGGTTTGGCTATTTTTGAAAAATCCTTGATGAACTTTCTATAGAACCCAGCATGCCCAAGAAAACTTCTTACTGCTTTTACATTGACAGGCACAGGAAGCTTTTCAATGATGTCTATTTTAGCTTTGTCAACTTCTATACTCTTGCTTGAAACCTTATGCCCAAGAACAATACCCTCTGGTACCATGAAATGGCATTTTTCCAATTCAAAACTAAATTTGTTTCTTGGCATCTTTTCAATACAAGGGTTAGATGTTTCAGACAAGTGTCAAAAGTGTTACCAAAGGCAGAAAAGTTATCCATAAAGATCTCTAAAAATTTTTCTACCATGTCAGAGAATATGAGAGCATTGAAGGGTTGAAATCGGATTCCAACACAAAACTCACCGGCAAGTGTACCGAATCGCATCAAGTAGTAATTACTCACATGAGTGAGGTCGATCGCACAGGGATTGAAGGATTGAGCAATTTTAGTTAGGTGGTTAGTTTAGTTAAGCAAACTATTGATGATTTGAGTGAATTATAACCAACAGAATTAAATTGCATGAAACTAAAAGGGAGAGTGAGAATTGGCAGTAAATTAAAGAGCAGAAGAAGTAAAATAGCTGAATCTTAAAGTGCAAGTAATGGAAATGACTGAAACTTAAATTGCAAGAAATGTAAATGGCTGAAGCTTAGAGTGCAAGAAATGTAAATTTCTTGAATAATAAAGGGGTGTGGGATGCTGGGATTCAGAATTTAACAACAAAAAGTAAAGAAGATGAAGTAAGTGTAGTAGATCTAAACAGAATTGGAAAATTGTAGTGAAGAACAAAACAGAAAGTAAATTCAACTCAATTACAAGAGCTAGGAAAGAAATTCAAGAGCTCAGAGGCTCAATGAAACTAAAAACAAGTCTAGATCTCAATTCCTTCCTTGATCCAACAGAGAACAATTTGTAGAAGAAAGAAGATGAAAGCGGTAAAGAAAACTCAGATTAAATTCTTGGAACAATTGAGAAGAGGGGTAAAAGATGATTCTCAAACTTAGAATAAATGAAGCTCTTCAATCTCAATTCAAATTCCAAAATGAAAAGCAAAAGTAGCAGAAGAAATGAAAATGAAGGTAGAAAGCTAAGTCCAATTCCCAATCCTTAGAATTATGCAGAAGAAAATAAAGATGAGTTACAGATCAAGGATTGAAACAGAATTCCTTCAATCTCAATCTACAATTCAAAAATAGAAAGTAAGAAATGCAAAAGTAAGAACAAAGAGAAGAGAACCCAGCTTTCAATCCCAATTTAAAGCAAAAAATGTAAGAGTGAGCTCCCAATAAAACTAGAAAATAAAAAATTTCAAAAGTGAAGATAAAAGTTCCCTCAAAATCAAACTAAGTCCTATTTAAACACTTTCTGTATTTGATCTTCAGAATTTGGAGTGGGTTTTTCATTTGGTGAAGAATTAGATCCAAAGTGGCAATTGGATTAAAATTGGACCATGGTGTAGCTCCCAGGGAAAAGCTCGGTTAACTAAACCAACTGAGCACTTAATTTCTTCTTGCTTGGGCTCATGTTAAGCTCCAGGGAAGCGTTGAGTGAATGCACCTAACGTAGTGCTCAATGCCTTGTTCCTTGGTTCATCTTAGTGTGTGACAAGCCTTCATAGCGCTCAATTAGAATTCTTAACTCAGCGCCCTTTTGCTTGTGGAGAGAACTCCCACTTCAAACCCTGGACGTTGCCAATTTGGTTTCAAGGAGTAGCGCTCAGTTAGATAAGTTAACTGAGCGCCCTTTGTGCGCTCAGCACGACTTTGTATTGGAACAATTGGAGGAAGCCGTGATCATTGAAAAGGAAGAAGTAGTTGAAGACTTGGGAGATGCAGAACCTCCATGGGAAACTCAAGTCATAGAGCTCCCTTCTAAGGAGTTTGAAATTGATGTTGAGGAGGGTGTACAACCTCCAAGGCATAGTGTGGTTGAAGACTTTGAAGGAGATGATCAAGAGATGGATTCAATCATTAATGAATTCTTATCTACAATTGAATTCTCTCCCATTGGACTAGACATGGAGATCAAAAAAGAAGAATCACAACCTCCCATGCCCTTGGTGAGCAATGAAGAGAAGATTGAATTGGAAGAAAGCTACCAAGAGGAAGATGTTGAAACTGAAGAAGCTTGCAAGGAGGTGGAAGTTGTCAAGAAGGAACACAAGGGAGTAGAGCTTGATATCAATTTGCCAAAGCTGTTGGAGACCTCTCCACCTAAGTCACCATCATCCTTCACAACATCAAGTGGGTAAAATTCATATCTCTTAGCTTTCTCATTCCACTTGAATATGGTTTACTTGAGACAGATGGTCAGCTTAGAGCTCTTTGCGGCTTTAAGAGTAAGAGAGAGATGGTTAGTGGTTGGCAACATAATCCTAGGTTCATTGTGGTAGAAAGCTCACGGCTGAAGTATCATGGTTGGAAGAATATTAAATTGTATGGGTCTAGGAAGCTGTTTGGACACTTTAGTGAGAATTCAGGTTGCTTGCTACCCGGATGGAATCGTGATGATCAACAAGAAGACGGGTGCAAAAGCAAGGTTTGGGACCCCGGAATTCATTCTGGTAATCAACACTTTTGGGGCCTTGTCACTTGCTTTGACTTGCTTGAAGGCTTTATACGCCTAATTTGGGATCTCGGAGGCCATTGGAATTACAAACATTGGTGGAAATTCCTGGATGAGTTTAAGTATAAGCCACCATGACAAGGAGTTCACCAAATGTCCAACTTAAGGACTTTAACTAAAAGTGCTAGATGGGAGACAACCCACCATGGTATGATCGTTCCTTTTTTCAACTATAATTTTATTTAGTTTTATTTGTTTTTGAATTTTATTTTATTTCATTGAACCTGGAATTATTCATAACATCTGCATACTACATTCTGCATTTTGCATTAAAAAAAAAAAATTTTGCACACGATGCGTAAGCGTCGCTGATGCGTCCGCGTCACAAGTGCATTAGGAAGAAAAGAAAAGTGAACAGAGAGTCACACGACAGCATGGCTGGAGGCGTGCCTTAGGCACAAATATGCCCACACGACCGCGTCGCCGACGCGGCCGCGTCATTTGAAAAATAGCTTCCCCACGCATCCGCGTCACCCACGCGAACGCCTGGCTTTGTAAAATCGACGTAAAAGGGGTGTATGGCAGTATGTTGGGCTGGAATGGGGCTGGAACTGCGCTAGAAGCACAAGCCCACCACGTGAACGCGTGCCCCACGCGTCCACATCGTTTTTCAAAGTATGTCCATTCACGCAATTGCGTCAACCACGCTACCGCGTCACCCAGATTTTTGGGAAAATGCATTTAAAACAGGGAGTTGCGTGACCACGAGGCTGCCATCGCGCTAATGGCACAAACTCCACATGAACATGTGACCCACGCGTCCGCGTCACTTCATAGAAGCACTATCCGCGCGAACGCATAACCCAAGCGCTCGCGTCACCTGCGCCGCACAACTTATCCAGATCAGCGCCAATTCTCTTATCTTTTCTTTTCTAATCCTGATTTCTTCTATCTTTTCTTCTTTCTTCTTTCTTCTTCCTTTTCTTACTTTCTTCTTCATCTCTTTAACTTCTCATCCCTCTTCACTTCCATTCTATTTCATCTAATTTATTTGTATACTTTCATTCATTGCATTATTTTCATTGGTGTTAGAAATTTATTTGGGTCATTATTTCTTATATTTTGCTTGTGGATTGTTAAGGCTTTGTTTGATAATTATATATTAATTTTTAAGGGTTTCTTGCATGTTCAATTTAATACTTTCAATAGCTTATTCACCATGCATGCTATGTGTTTGTGAAAATGTCCGTATGGCATTGTGCACTATTTTTAGATTTCTTTTACTCTACTACTCTAAATGCTTGCTTTTCACAAAACCCTTTTTATATTTTATTAATTAAATATAATTGTTATTCAAACATGTTAGTTTGAAAGACTTGGTAATCTAACTTGGACATGGAATGCTTGATCTATGCTACTCATGCCTTTGCCAGCATGCCAATAAACATCTTGCATTTAATTGTCATTACATGCACTTGCTATATTTCCATTGATGAACTTTTCACATGTAGTCATGACCATGTGTTAACGTCATTCTTCTTTATTGTGCATTGATTACCACCTTTCCCGCTCTCTTCCTTGCTCTAACCCTTAGCTTTAAAAGTTACTTTCTTTTTTCCCTTTTCAAGATGGCCACCAGAAGGGTAAAGAGAAAGCTAATCCTAAACCACCGGCAAGGAAAGGAACAAAAAGAGCCCCAGGTGAGGAACCACAACCCCCGTCCACCTGCACATCTCTACATGCACCGAGGACAGTGCAATCTTTAAGTGTGGGGAGGCCGATACCAATCTCTATGGGTTAGTTATTTTCTTCTCAATACTAATGTCTTATTTTCTTTATTTGTTCATTGTTGCATCTGCATATTTGATTGCATGTTCGTATGATTTTGTGCATTTAGTTACTACTTGGTTGAAGTAATATTTTCTTTTTCAAGAAATTTTTATAGTATTTCACTAATTTAAATTGAAAAATTTGTGTTAAACTTGTTTGGAAGTTGTATTTGGAACATGGTTTTTGAGCCAAAGAACACACAATCTGTGAGATTTTGATCTTATTTATATGGTTACATTATTTAACCATAAATTTTTATTCTTGTGTGTTTTCTTCTCTATAATTGCAATCTTTGATTTGTTCCATTCTATATGTCCATTATTTAGTGTATTTACATGCTTGCATATGATTGAGGCCATTACTTGTTTTTGCTCACTTATCCCAAATAAGCCTACCCTTTTATGTCACCCTTGTTAGCCACTTTGAACTTTTTCACCCCCTTCTATTTCATAACCACATTACTAGCCTTAAGCAGAAAAACAAAATAAAAATCTCAAGTTGAATCATTGGTTAGCTTAAGATAGATATTGTGTATAATTTAAGTATGGAGAATTTTATGGGAACATGGGATGATAGAAAAAAAGGGGGAATTAAATTGAATCAAAATAATTAAATTACCATGTGCATTGAAAAAAGAAAGAAAAACAAAATTATCCCAATATTAGGTTTAATAAAAGATCAATGCACATGTGATAAAAATTAAAGAGAATTTGGTACATGAGTATGGGAATTATACAAAAGTGGGAATTTTGGGTAGCTAAGCATGAATTTAAAAATATATAGAGTGTGTATAAAGGTGAGAACTTAGGTTAGTCAAGGGTTCAATTTATAGCTCACTTAGCCATATATATACCCTCACCCTTACCTTGGCCCCATTACAACCTTGAAAAGACCTCATGATGTTTGCATTGATACATTAAATATTGTTGATTGGTTAGATGAAGAACAAAGTTTAGAAAGCATGATTAGAGAAGAGTAGAGTGATTAACCCTAGACACTTGAGAGATTAGAGTGATATACACTACCAGTGAGGGTTCAATGCTTGATTCTATGTTCCCTGCTTTCATGAGCTATCTTCTTACAAATTTACTTGTCTTTTATTGTATAATTTGAATTAGTGAAATCTGATTTGTGTTTGTCTTGAAGAGCTTATTTACTTTTAACCAAGTAGGTAGAAGCATTCTGCATGTAGTTGCAATCATATAGATAGGTTGCATTTCATACATTCTATCATTGCTCTTCACCCCTTTATAGCTTCTCTTGAGCATAGCATGAGGACATGATAATGTTTAAGTGTGGGGAGGTTGATAAACCACTATTTTATGGTTTATCTTGTGCTTAATTGAGTGGTTTTTATCAACTCTTTACCCACTTATTCATACTATTTGCATGGTTTTACAATTCCTTCCTAGAATTTGTGCTATGATTGAAAACATGCTTCTTTGGCCTTATATTTGCTAATATTAATCCTCTCTTATTATCATTTGATGCTGTGATATGTGTGTTAAGTGATTTTAGATATTACAGGGTAGGAATGACTTAGAGGATGGAAAGGAAGCATGAAAAAGTGGAAGGAATACAAGAAGTTGAAGAAGTTGCTAAGCTGTCCAGCCTGACCTCTTTGCACTCAAACAATCTTAACTTGAGCTACAGAGGTCCAAATGATGTGGTCTCAGTTGCGTTGGAAAGCTAACATCCGGGGCTTCGCAACGATATATAATTTAGTATAGCTGCTCCGAAGCCAGGCAACGCAAACACGTGATCTGTCAAAAATGCAATCCACACAAACGCGTAGACGACGCCTCCGCGTCACTTTGCCGCGACCTGAACGTAACAGAAATTGCTGTGGGTGATTTCTGGGCTGTTTTTGACCCAGTTTTCGGCCCAGAAAACTCAGATTAGAAGCTATAAAGTGGGGGGATGCATCCATTCATAAGGATGTCTTCCATTATTCACTTTTCGTTTTTTAGATGTAGTTTTAAGAGAGAGAGAGGCTCTCCCCTCTTTCTTAGGATTTAGGATTAGGATTCCTCTTAAAGGATTTAGGATTTCTTATTATTTCAACTTACAATTTCTTTTGAGTTCTAGGTTCAATGTTCCTTTTACTTATTTTCTCAATTTAGTTTATGAACTCTTTATGTCTAGATTGATTTTCTATTTAATATAATTTGAGGTATTTCAGAATTATGATTGCTTTCCTTTATTTATATAAATAATTTAGATTTTTCCCTTTTGGCTTTGGTTGATTAATTGGTAACTCTTGAGTTGTCAAACTCATCGTGATTGATAATTGTTATCTTTGCTGATTGATTTAAATTCCTATAACTCTAGTCTTTCCTTAGTGTTCTTTGTTCATCATGATCTTCATAGTGTTCTTGGTGTTCATCTTGACATTCATAGCATTCTTGCATGCATCACATGTTTTGATCTAAAAATTTCATGCGTTGCATCTTTTTAGTGTTTTTCTCTCTCATCATAAAAATTCAAAAAAATCAAAAAAAATATATCTTTCCCTTTTTCTCTCTCATCAAATTCGAAAATTTGGATTGACTTTTTCAAAAATTTTTAAAATCAAGTTGTTTCTTATGAGTCAAATCAAATTTTCAATTTAAAAATCTTATCTTTTTCAAAATCTTTTTCAAAAATCAAATCTTTTTCAAATTTCTTAGTTATTTTCGAAAATTCCAAAAACATTTTTCAAAAATCTATTTCCTAATTTTACATCAAATTTTCGAAAATAACAATAACAATTAATGTTTCGATTCAAAAATTTCAAGTTTGTTACTTACTTGTTAAGAAAGATTCAAACTTTAAGTTCTAGAATCATATCTTGTGATTTCTTGTGAATCAAGTCATTAATTGTGATTTTAAAAAAAATCAAATCTTTTTCAAAAACTAATTTCAATCATATCTTTTCAAAATTATCTTCTTATCATATCTTTTTCAAAAATTGGATTTCAAAATATCTTTTCTAACTTCCTAACTCCTTATCTTTTCAAAATTGATTTTTGTTTCAACTAACTAACTAACTTTTTGTTTGTTTCTTACCTTTTTCAAAACCACCTAACTAACTCTCTCTCTCTCTATTTTCGAAAATATCTTCCTCCTTTTTCAAAAATTTCTTTTTAATTAACTAATTATTTTATTTTTATTTTTTCGAAAAAAAAAACTACTAACTTTTTTCAAAAAAAAAAAAACTATTTTCAAAAATCACTAACTCTTTTTCAAAAATTATTTTCGAAAATTCCTTCTCTCTCATCTCCTTCTATTTATTTATTCATCTACTAACATCTCTTCCTCATATCACCAAAAATCCGAACCCTCTCTCTCTCTCTCTGAGTTCAGATTTTCTTCTTCTTTTCTTCTACTAACACAAGGACCTCTATACTGTGGTATAAAGGATCCATATTATTATTATTTTTTTCTGTGCCCTCTTCTTTGTCATATGAGCAGGAGCAAGGACAAGAATATTCTTGTTGAAGCAGATCCAGAACCTGAAAGGACTCTGAAGAGAAAACTAAGAGAAGCTAAATTACAACAATCCAGAGATAACCTTTCAGAAATTTTCGAACACGAAGAGGAGATGGCAGCCGAAAATAATAATAATGCAAGGAGGATGCTTGGTGACTTTACTGCACCTAATTCCAATTTACATGGAAGAAGCATTTCCATTCCTACCATTGGGGCAAACAACTTTGAGCTGAAACCTCAATTAGTTTCTCTGATGCAGCAAAACTGCAATTTTCATGGACTTCCATCTGAATATCCTTTTCAGTTCTTAACTGAATTCTTGCAGATCTGTGATACTGTTAAGACTAATGGAGTAGATCCTGAAGTCTACAGGCTCATGCTTTTCCCTTTTGCTGTAAGAGACAGAGCTAGAGTGTGGTTGGATTCTTAACCCAAGGATAGCCTGAACTCTTGGGATAAGCTGGTCAAGGCTTTCTTAGCCAAGTTCTTTCCTCCTCAAAAGCTGAGCAAGCTTAGAGTGGATGTTCAAACCTTCAGACAGAAAGAAGGTGAATCCATCTATGAAGCTTGGGAGAGATACAAAGGACTGACCAAAAAGTGTCCTTCTGACATGCTTTCAGAATGGACCATCCTGGATATATTCTTTGATGGTCTGTCTGAGTTATCTAAGATGTCATTGGATACCTCTGCAGGTGGATCCATTCACTTGAAGAAAATGCCTGCAGAAGCTCAAGAACTCATTAACATGGTTGCAAATAACCAGTTCATGTACACTTCTGAAAGGAATCCTATGAATAATGGGACGCCTATGAAGAAGGGAGTTCTTGAGATTGATACTCTGAATGCCATATTAGCTCAGAACAAAATATTGACTCAGCAAGTCAATATGATTTCTCAGAGTCTGAATGGAATGCAAGCTGCATCCAACAGTACTCAAGAGGCATCTTCTGAAGAAGAAGCTTATGATCCTGAGAACCCTGCAATAGCAGAGGTGAATTACTTAGGTGAACCTTATGGAAACACCTATAACTCATCATGGAGAAATCATCCAAATTTCTCATGGAAGGATCAAAAGCCTCAACAAGGCTTTAATAATGGTGGAAGAAACAGGCTTAGCAATGGCAAGCCTTTTCCATCATCCACTTAGCAACAGACAGAGAATTCTGAGCAGAACTCATCTAGCTTAGCAAACTTAGTCTCTGATCTATCTAAGGCCACTGTGAGTTTCATGAATGAAACAAGATCTTCCATTAGAAATTTGGAAGCACTAGTGGGCCAGCTGAGTAAAAGGATCACTGAAATCCCTCCTAGCACTCTCCTAAGCAATACAGAAGAAAATCCAAAAGGAGAGTGCAAGGCCATTGACATAACCAAAATGGCCAAACCCAATGAGGGAGAGGAGGACGTGAATCCCAAGGAGGAAGACCTCCTGGGACGTCCAGTGATCAATAAGGAGCTTCCCTCTGAGGAACCAAAGGACTCTGAGGCTCATCTAGAGACCATAGAGATCCCATTAAACCTTCTTATGCCATTCATGAGCTCTGATGAGTATTCCTCTTCTGAAGAGAATGAGGATGTTACTGAAGAGCAAACTGCCAAGTTTCTTGGTGCAATCATGAAGTTGAATGCCAAATTATTTGGCATTGATACTTGGGAAGTTGAACCTCCCTTGTTCATCAATGAACTAAGTGATCTGGATCAACTGACATTGCCTCAGAAGAGACAGGATCCTGGAAAGTTCATAATACCTTGTACCATAGGCACCATGATCTTTAAGGCTCTGTGTGACCTTGGTTCAGGGATAAACCTCATGCCCCTCTCTGTAATAGAGAAACTGGGAATCTATGGGGTGCAAGCTGCTAGAATCTCATTAGAGATGGCAGATAATTCAAGAAAACAGGCTTATGGACAAGTAGAGGACGTGTTAGTAAAGGTTGAAGGCCTTTACATCCCTGCTGATTTCATAGTCCTGGATACTGGAAAGGAAGAGGATGAATCCATCATCCTAGGAAGACCTTTCCTAGCCACAGCAAGAGCTGTGATTGATATGGATAGAGGAGAATTAATCCTTCAATTAAATAAGGACAACCTTGTGTTTACAACTCAAGGATCTCTCTCTGCATCCATGGAGAGGAAGCAGAAAAAGCTTCTCTCAAAGCAGAGTCAAACAAAGCCCCCACAGTCAAACTCTAAGTTTGGTGTTGGGAGGCCACAACCAAACTCTAAGTTTGGTGTTGAACTCCCATATCCAAACTCTAAGTTTGGTGTTGGAGAGTCTCAACAAAGCTCTGCACATCTGTGAGGCTCCATGAGAGCCCACTGTCAAGCTACTGACATTAAAGAAGCGCTTGTTGGGAGGCAACCCAATTTTTATCTAACTATATTTTTCTTAGTTATATGTCTTTATAGGTTCATGATCATGTGGAGTCACAAAATAAATATAAAAATTGAAAACGGAATCAAAAACAGCAAAAGAAAAATCACACCCTGGAGGAAGCATCTGCCTAGCATTCAACGCCAGAACAGAGCATGGTTCTAGCGCTGAACGCCCAAAATGGGCAGCATCCTGGCGCTGAACGCCCAGAACAAGCATGGTTCTGGCGTTTAATGCCAGAAATGGCAGCAAATGGGCGTTGAATGCCCAAAATGGGCACCAACCTGGCGCTGAACGCCCAGAGTTGTGTGCAAGGGCATTTTACATGCCTAAATCGGTGCAGGGATGTAAATGCCTTGACACCTCAGGATCTGTGGACCCCATAGGATCCCCACCCACCTCACCCTCTCTCTCTCCATTCAGGACCATCCCTTCTGTTTTCCATTTACCACTCACATCCATACACCCACTACCTTCAAAATTCAACATCTCTCTTCCACCCAATCCCACCCATATGGCCGAATACACACATCCATCCATCTCCTCCATATCTTCTTCTTCTTCTTCTATTCTTTCTTCTTTTGCTCGAGGGTGAGCAACATTCTAAGTTTGGTATGGTAAAAGCATAGCTTTTTTGTTTTTTCCATAGCCATTGATGGCACCTAAGGCCAGAGAAACCTCTAGAAAGAGGAAAGGGAAGACAAAAGCTTCCATCAAGGGTCTATAGCTCAGTGGTAGAACATTTGACTGCAATCAAGAGATCCCTGAGATACCTCAGGGGATACATTTTCTTCCACACAATTATTGGAAGCAACTAAGGGTGGAACATCAAAGAGCACTCCATCATCCTTCATGAAATCAGAGAAGATCTAAAAGCAATGAAGGAGGAGCAACAAAGGCAAGGAAGAGACATAGAAGAGCTCAAGGACATCATTTGTTCCTCAAGAAGGAAACACCACCATCACTAAGGTGGATTCATTCCTGGTTCTTATTTCTTCTGTTTTTCGTTTTCTATGTTATGTGCTTATCTATGTTTGTGTCTTCATTAAATGATCATTAGTAGTTAGTAACTTTGTCTTAAAGTTATGAATGTCCTATGAATCCATCACCTCTCTTAAATGAAAAATGTTTTAATTCAAAAGAACAAGAAGTACATGAGTTTCGAATTTATCCTTGAACTTAGTTTAATTATATTGATGTGGTGACAATGCTTCTTGTTTTCTGAATGAATGCTTGAACAGTGCATATGTCTTTTGAAGTTGTTGTTTAAGAATGTTAAATATGTTGGCTCTTGAAAGAATGATGACTAGGAGACATGTTATTTGATAATCTGAAAAATCATAAAAATGATTCTTGAAGCAAGAAAAAGCAGCAACGAACAAAGCTTGCAGAAAAAAAAAGGGCGAAAAAAAAATTAGAAAGAAAAAGAAAAAGCAAGCAGAAAAAGCCAAAAGTTCTTAAAACCAAGGGGCAAGAGCAAAAAGCCAATAACCCTTAAAACCAAAAGGCAAGGGAAATAAAAAGGATTCCAAGGCTTTGAGCATCAGCGGATAGGAGGGCCTAAAGGAATAAAATCCTGGTCTAACCGGCTAAACCAAGCTGTCCCTAACCATGTGCTTGTGGCGTGTAGGTGTCAAGTGAAAACTTGAGACTGAGCGGTTAAAGTCAAGGTCCAAAGCAAAAGAAGAGTGTGCTTAAGAACCCTGGACACCTCTAATTGGGGACTTTAGCAAAGCTGAGTCACAATCTGAAAAGGTTCACCCAATTATGTGTCTGTGGCATTTATGTATCCGGTGGTAATACTGGAAAACAAAGTGCTTAGGGCCATGGCCAAGACTCATAAAGAAGCTGTGTTCAAGAATCATCATACTGAACTAGGAGAATCAATAACACTATCTGAACTCTGAGTTCCTATAGATGCCAATCATTCTGAACCTCAATGGATAAAGTGAGATGCCAAAACTATTCAAGAGGCAAAAAGCTACAAGTCCCGCTCATATGATTGAAGCTATGTTTCATTGATAGTTTGGAATTTATAGTATACTAGCGGCTCAACAGGCACTAACGTGCCTGTTCAGCCGCTTTTCTATTATTTTTAAGATATTAATTTATTTTTTTGTTAACATATTATTCACTCTTCAAATTTATTAGATAAGTATATTTTTATTTTAACGTTGACGTGACTTTATTTATATCATATATTTTATTAAAATTAAAATTATTATAAACAAAATATAATTAAAAAAATAATGATAAAACATTATTCTAATTCAAAAATAGTATATATAAACCAAAATGCATGTTAGTTATTTATAAAAGATAATTTTTACTTAAATGTCATGGATATTCATATTTGTCTTCATCTTTTTTAAGTGAAAGGTCAAAATATAAATCTAAATACGAAGAAGTCTTCATTTTTTTATAAATAGTGAAAAAATAGAATAAATGAGAATGCTTATTTTTTTTCGTTTTTAAATATCAAAATATAAGAATAATTAATAAACAAAATAGGAGAGTATAAAAATTGTGTATCTGGACAAAACTCTTCGTAATTCATCATACATCTTCTTATCAATAACTTGTTTAGTCTTGAAAAATTGTCAGATTTAAAAATAAATATATAAGCGCTTCAAGATTATTCAATTAAAAATTATGTATAACAAAATTAAAATAAAAATTTAAAAATATTATTTACAAATTAACTATTTATAAACGTTATTAAGTTAATTATTTATTTTTAATGAGTATTTAATTTGAAGCCGAGATAAAAATTTATATTCAAAACACTCTATCTTCATGCATAATTTTAATTGTTAAAAAATATTTTATTTTTTTCTAATTTTATATTTAATTTTTTAAATTACCTTTAATTTTATTATATTTTCAAAATTATTAATTTATATTATTATTATATCCTTTACAATATCAAACACTATTCTTTCTCTCGTTATTATTCTCTATACACATACATGTCATTGTCTCATCGCCATTATTATTATTATTATTATATTACCTTATTTTTCTTTCTCGTTTTTTTTCCTTCTCTTTCCGTTTTCTCTTCACCCGAACGTCCATAATTAATTATTACCAAGTATTATTATCGTAAGTTCGCAACTTTTAATATTGTCTATCACTTTGATCTATAACCATCTATTCTGTTAACTTTTATGAGTTGTTGAAGTTTCACTAAAAAAAAAATAAGACATAAAGAATTTAAATTTTTTATCCAAATTATCAAATTAACTTTTAAAATGTATAAAATTTATAAATTTAAATTAAATAAGATATTAAACAAATTTATTATGTTGTTATTATGCATAAAAAATTAAAATAAAAATTTAGAAACATTATATATAAATTAACTATTTATAAATGTTATTAAGTTTAATTATTTATTTTTAATAGTATTTAATTTGAAGTCAAAATAAAAATTTATATTCAAAGGACTCTTTATTTTCATCTATAATTTTAATTGATAAAAAATATTTTATTTTTTTTATTTTATATTTAATTTTTTAAATTTTCTTTAATTTCATTATTTTTCAAAATTATTAATTTATAACTTTTATTATATCTCCTTATTATAACAAACATTATTCTTTCTCTTATTATTATTAGTAGTGGCTCAACAGGCACTAACGTACCTGTTCAGCCGCTTTTCTATTGTTTTTAAGAAATTAATATTATCTTTTTGTTAATATATTATTAATTTTTCAAATTTATTAGATAAGTATTTTTTTATTTTAATGTTGATGTGATTTTATTTATATTATATTTTATTAAAATTAAAATTATTATAAACTAAAATATCATTCAAAAAATAATGATGATAACATTATTCTGATTCAGAAAAATATATATAAATCAAAATACATGTTAGTTATTTACAAAAGATAATTTTTACTTAAATATCATGGATATTCATATTTGTCTTCATCTTTTTTAAGTAGTAAGCCAAAATATAAATCTAAATACGAAGAGTTCTTTATTTTTTTATAAATAGTGAAAAAATAAAATAAATAAGAATGCTTATTTTTTTCGTTTTAAACATCAAAATATAAGAATAATTAATAAATAAAATAGGAAATTATAAAAATTGTGTATTTGAACAAAATCCTTCTTAATTCATCGTACATCTTCTTATTAATAACTTTTTTAGTCTTAAAAAACTGTCAGATTTATTGACCATAAAAATAAATATATAAACCCTTCAAGATTATTCAATTA
Organism: Arachis hypogaea; assembly: GCF_003086295.3. NCBI lineage: Eukaryota > Viridiplantae > Streptophyta > Magnoliopsida > Fabales > Fabaceae > Arachis > Arachis hypogaea. The sequence goes on along the minus strand of NC_092054.1, from coordinate 72,825,816 downwards.
AAAATGATGTGTAATAAAATCAAAATAAAATTTAAAAATATTATTTACAAATTAACTATTTATAAACGTTATTAAGTTTAATTATTTATTTTTAATTCGTATTTAATTTGAAGCCGAGATAAAAATTTATATTCAAAACACTCTCTATCTTCATGCATAATTTCAATGGTTAAAAATATTTTATTTTATAATTTTATATTTAATTTTTTTAATTATCTTTAATTTTATTATTTTTTAAAATTATTAATTTATATTTTTATTATATCTCTTACTATATCAAACACTATTCTTTCTCTTGTTATTATTTTCTATACACATACCTGTATGTCATTGTCTCATCGCCGTTATTATTATTATTATTATTATATATTACCTTGTTCTCCTTTCTCGTTTTTTCTTTTTCCTTCCATCTTCTTTTCACCCGACCGTCCGTAATTAATTATCATCAAGTATTATTATCGCAAATTTTAATCTTGTCTATCACTTTGATTTATAACCATCTATTCCGTTAACTTTTATGAGTTGTTGAAGTTTCGCTAAAAAAAGTAAGACATAAAGCATTTAATTTTATATTTAATTTTTAAAATTTTTTTAATTTCATTATTTTTCTAAATTATTAATTTATAATTTTTATTATATCCCCTTACTATATCAAACATTATTCTTTCTCTTATTATTATTATTCTCTATACATGTCCTATCATTGTCTAATGACTGTTATTATATTACTTTGTTCTTTCTCGTTTTTTTTTCTCTTTCCACCTTCTCTTCACCCACCGTAATTAATTATCACTATTTATATGTTACATCTTTTATATGTTAATCAAATAACCAGTGCCATATACCAAACAAATGATATTATAGAAGTCAAAATAAATTATATTTTTGTAATATAATTCATTTATTTTAGTTTAATTTAAAAATAAATATTCATGTACTCAAATTTTAAATATAATACTCTGTATAATTAATAATTTAAAAATTAAAAAAATAATATTATCACATATGAAGTAAATTTAAAAAGAAAAAAATGAATTTAACAAAATATTAGACTTTTTCAATTCGTCATTGATAAGTACAGACATATTTAAAAAAAATACATATAATATGAAAAAAATTAGTTCTTCCTTGGTAAAAGAAAAAGATAGAACATTATCTTTTGTACGTAAAATATTGGGAACAAATTAAAAAAAGTAAAAGAACCATGAAAATATTAATTGGATAAGTAAATTAAAGAGGAAAAAAATATAGGTAGAAGTTATACGTGAACGTAGTAACTGCAATAAAACTAAATAAAATTTGTAACGATGGATGTGATGAAATCGATAACGTTGAAGGTAAAAAAATAATGGCAGCAAGAAAAATATAACAACGTGTATTAGGAGGTAAAAAAAGAACCAGTAAAATAGATGAAATTATAAAAAAATAAAAAAGATATATTTTTTATGATTATAAAAAAAATTCTAATAGAATAATTAGAATGAGGCTAAACTACTGGACAGACCATCAGAGTACAGTACTCACAGATATACTTAAAACAACACTATACAAACAAAGACCAATATAAAATTAAACAAAACATAATTTAAATGAATACCTCCGAATATAATAAGATCTATACAAAAAAAAACTATTTATCACCACTGGTTAAACACTTGTTGGCTTCTATTTTTTTTTTTTTTCATTTCATATATGGCCACGAAAATAAATCTTTTGACATCATCTTTATCTAGTTTAAGATGTCAAAAAAACTTCTTTAAATAATTGTGCGGTACAGAGAAGAGTTTATAAGATAAAGGAGAATCAGAATTAAATAAAAATAAATAAAAAAAAGATATTGTGGGAGTAAAGAATTGAATAGAAGTTACGTGGTAACTGTTAGTGAAATAAGTAACTGTATAATATTTTTCAATTATGTTAGTAGGGTTAAAATAGGAAATAGAAAATTGGACACCAAACCTCCATGTTTTGGCATTATATATTGTTATAGATTCTCTTCTTTTTATCCTATTTGATTTTCAGTTGCTTGGGGACAAGCAACAATTTAAGTTTGGTGTTGTGATGAGCGGATAATTTATACGCTTTTTAGCATTGTTTTTAGTATGGTTTTAGTAGGATCTAGTTACTTTTAGGGATGTTTTCATTAGTTTTTATGTTAAATTCACATTTCTAGACTTTACTATGAGTTTGTGTGTTTTTCTGTGATTTCAGGTATTTTCTGGCTGAAATTGAGGGACTTGAGCAAAAATCAGATTTAGAGGTTGAAGAAGGACTGCTGATGCTGTTGGATCCTGACCTCCCTTCACTCAAAGTGGATTTTCTGGAGCTAAGGAATTCGAAATGGCGCGCTTCCAATTGCGTTGGAAAGTATACATCTAGGGATTTCCAGCAATATATAATAGTCCATACTTTGGCCAAGAATAGACGACGTAAACTAGCATTCAATGCCAGCTTTCTACCCAAATCTGGCGTCTAGCGCCAGAAAAGGAGCCAAAACCAGAGTTGAACGCCCAAACTGGCACAAAAGCTGGCGTTCAACTCCAAGAAGGACCTCTACACGTGCAACACTCAAGCTCAGCCCAAGCACACACCAAGTGGGCCCCGGAAGTGGATTTATGCATCAATTACTTACTTCTGTAAACCCTAGTAGCTAGTTTATTATAAATAGGACCTTTTACTATTGTATTAGACATCTTTGGTCTCAGTTTTAATCCATTGTTCATATTAGGAGACTATTGATCACGTTTTAGGGGGCTGGCCATCTCGGCCATGCCTGGACCTTTCACTTATGTAATTTTAACGGTAGAGTTTCTACACTCCATAGATTAAGGTGTGGAGCTCTGCTGTTCCTCAAAGATTAATGCAAAGTACTACTGTTTTCTATTCAATTCATCTTATTTCGCTTCTAAGATATTCATTCGCACTTCAACCTGAATGTGATGAATGTGACAATCATCATCATTCCCTATGAACGCGTGCCTGACAACCACTTCCGTTCTACATTAGATTGAATGAGTATCTCTTAGATCTCTTAATCAGAATCTTTGTGGTGTAAGCTAGAATGATGGCGGCATTCAAGAGAATCCGGAAGGTCTAAACCTTGTCTGTGGTATTCCGAGTAGGATTCAATGAATGAATGACTGTGACGAGCTCCAAACTCGCGATTGCTGGGCGTAGTGACAGACGCAAAAGGATAGTAAATCCTATTCCAACATGATCGAGAACCGACAGATGAATAGCAGTGCCGTGACAGGGTGCGTTGATCATTTTCACTGAGAGGATAAGATGAAACCATTGACAAGGGTGATGCCTCCAGACGATTAGCCGTGCCGTGACAGGGCATTAGATCATTTTCCCGAGAGATGACCGAAAGTAGCCATTGACAGTGGTGATGTATCACATAAAGCCAGCCATGGAAAGGAGTAAGACTGATTGGATGAAGATAGCAGGAAAGCAGAGGTTCAGAGGAACGAAAGCATCTCTATTCACTTATCTGAAACTCTCACCAATGATTTACATAAGTATTTCTATCCCTATTTTATTATTTAATTTCGGAAACTCCATTACTATTTTATATCCTCCTGACTGAGATTTACAAGGTGACCATAGCTTGCTTCATACCAACAATCTCCGTGGAATTCGACCCTTACTCACGTAAGGTATTACTTGGACGACCCAGTGCACTTGCTGGTTAGTTGTGCGAAGTTGTGAACCATGGTATTGGCATCATGTTTTTGGCGCCATTACCAGGGAAAGAAAGAGTGATAAATTTTACATAATTAAAGTGTAATCACAATTTCTGCGCACCAGGTACTAAATCAATTAGCTTTCTAACATTTGAGCACTCAAGGAACCCCCACAGTTTCATGCGGAGAATCTACTGAAAACGTAACATGAAGGAGACATTAGAAACTCTGGTAAATAGTGAGCAACACAACTTTGTATTGAAACAATTAGAGGAAGCTGTGATCATTGAAAAGGAAGAAGTAGTTGAAGACTTGGGAGATGCAGAACCTCCATGGGAAACTCAAGTCATAGAGCCCCTTCTAAGGAGTTTGAAATTGATGTTGAGAAGGGTGTACAACCTCCAAGGCATAGACTGGTTGAAGAATTTGAAGGTGATGACCAAGAGATGGATTCAATCATTAATGAATTCTTATCCACAATTGAATCCTCCCCCATTGGACTAGACATGGAGATCAAAAAAGAAGAAGCACAACCTCCCATACCCTTGGTGAGCAATGAAGAGAAGATTGAATTGGAAGAAAGCTACCAAGAGGAAGAGGTTGAAACAGAAAGCAAAAGTAGCAGAAGAAATGAAAATGAAGACAGAAAGCTAAATCCAATTCCCAATCCTTAGAATTATGCAGAAGAAAACAAAGATGAGTTGCAGATCAAGGATTGAAATAGAATTCCTTCAATCTCAATCTACAATTAAAAAACAGAAAGTAAGAAATGCATAAGTAAGAACAAAGAGAAGAGAACCCAGCTCTCAATCCCAATTCAAAGCAAAAAATGTAAGAGTGAGCTCACAATAAAACTAGAAAATAAAAAATTTCAAAATTGAAGGTAAAAGTTCTCTCAAAATCAAACTAAGTCCTATTTATATACTTTCTATATTTGATCTTCAGAATTTGGAGTGGGTTTTTCATTTGGTGAAGAATTAGATCCAAAGTGGCAATTGGATTAAAATTGGACCATGGTGAAGCTCCCAGGGAAGTGCTCGGTTAACTAAACCAACTGAGCGCTCAATTTCTTCTTGCTTGGGCTCATGTCAAGCTCCAGGGAAGTGTTGAGTGAATGCACCTAACGTAGTGCTCAATGCCTTGTTCCTTGGTTCATCTTGGTGCGTGACAAGCCTTCATAGCGCTCGGTTAGAATTCTTAACTCAGCGCCCTTTTGCTTGTGGAGAGAACTCTGACTTTGAACCCTGCACGTTGCCAATTTGGTTTCAAGGAGTAGCGCTCAGTTAGATAAGTTAACTAAGCGCCCTTTATGCGCATGGAGTGAGCTCCACTTTCGAATCCTTTAGTGCTACATGCTTGAGGAAAGGCTCCCTCTTCGAGCCCTGGTGGATGCAATTGTGGCAAATTTCCTTGGCCCAAGTGGAGTAGCACTTCTCTTGGTTTCTCAGGTGCATGGTTCGAGACATGGTGGCTTCACTAGCAAATATTTAGCCTTGCATTTTCTTTTGCCAAGCCACGATAAAGTTAACTCTCTTAACTAAGCGCTATTGATTTCTTGGGTTCCTTGGGCACTCAATTATGTGTTCCAACTTAGCGTTGTGCCTTGGTGCTTCCTTGGTTGATGCACCACGCTTTTGTTTCCTTAGGTCATGCTTTCCAAAGCGTGACCTAAGGTCCAAAGCGTGCTTTAACTTCAAAAGCGTGCCAAAAATTCCATTTTCAACCATTTCTTCACCTACAAGTAATCAAAACAACCAACTAATTCTAGCTTAAATTATTCAAAAACCAACTAATTCTTCACCTACAAGGTTCATAAATTATTCAAAAACCAACTAATTCTAGCTTAAACCTAATGATTTAGTGTCAAATAAAGGATGGTTGATTGATTCAACAAACCCATGCAAACCACTCCAAATTACTTACTTCTAATGCAAGAAAGTGCATAAAACCTAATGAAACAAGTGAAAAATACTTGAAAAGCTAGCATAAGATGACTTGTCATCAAGCATACACCTTTGGAAGGTTGCTGGGGCATTGCAGAGTCCAAAAGGCATCCTTTTGTAGGCAAAGACTCCAAATGGACAGGTGAATGAGCTTTTCTCTTGGTCCTTGGCATCTAACACTATTTGATTGTACCCAGAATACCCATCCAGGAAGCAGTAATAGGCATGGCCAGCCAATCTTTCCAGCATCTGATCGATGAAAGGGAGAGGAAAATGATCTTTCCTTGTAGCCTTATTTCAGTCTTCTATAATATATGCATATCCTCCACCCAGTCACTGTCCTTGTGAGGATTAACTCATTCTTCTCATTGGAGATGACAGTCATTCCTCCCTTCTTTGGTACAACTTGGACCAGACTTACCCAGGTGCTATCGGAAATTGGGTATATGATTCCAACATTCCATAGTTTCATTACCTCTTTTTGAACCACTTCCTTCATGGTTGGGTTGAGCCTCCTTTGAGGCTGCACTACAGGTCTTGAGTCCTTTTCTAGCAAGATTTTATGCATACAGATGGTAGGGCTTATATACTTGATGTCTTCAATTGTCCATCCCAGAGCTGTCTTGTGAACTTTAAACACTTCAGTTAATTTTGTTTCATCTTCCATGTTTAAGGAAAGACTTGATGATCACTGGCAAGGTTTCTTTTTCTCTAAGGAATGCATACTTGTGATGTGGATGGAGAGGTTTCAACTCTTGCTTTGGCACTTCCTTTGTCTTGTCTTCAAGAGAGATTTCAAAAGCTTATTTCTCTATGACATCTTGATCACTTCCCATTTCTTCTTCTTGTTTCTCCTGGACATTGGTTTCAAACACTTCTTCCACCAAATCTTCTACCATTTCCACCTTCATGTGCTTTTCCTTCTCAGGAGGATATTGCATGGCCTTGAAGACATTGATGATCATTTGCTCACTGTGCATCCTGAGGGTCATTCCCCTTTTTCCACATCAATGATAGCCCTTGCTGTTGCTAAGAAAGGTCTACCTAAGATGATTGAGTTGTGTCCTTCTTCTTCTATGCCCAGAATGACAAAATCAGCAGGGAAGATGAATTTTCCCACCTTTAGTAATACGTTCTCCAGAACCCCATTGGGTATTTTGAGTGATCTATCCGCCATTTGAAGTGACATTCTGGTGGGTTTGACTTCCTCTATTGCAAGCTTTTTCATTAGTGAGAAAGGCATCGAATTGATGCTGGCACCTAAGTCACAGAGAGCTTTTTCCAAGGTCATATTGCCTATGGTGCATGATATGATGAAACTTCTAGGATCTCTGAGTTTTGGTGGGAGGCCTTTTTGTATTACTGCACTGGACTATTGGGTTAAGATCACAGTCTCCTTTCCATTCGAGCTTTTCTTTTCGTTAATGAGCTCTTTGAGGAACTTAGCATATAGGGGCATTTGCTCCAATGCTTCAGCAAGGGGAATGTTGATTTCCAACTTCTTAAAAATTTCAAGGAACTTGGGAAATTGCTGATCCTTGAGCTCTCTTTGCAATATTTGAGTATATGGCAGAGGAGGAATATAAGGCTTCACTTCCCTCCTCTATTCTTGTGAGCTCTCCTCCATGACTTGCTTTCCCTTCTTTGAAGCTTGTGGCTCTTCCTCTTTCTTCTTGGAACTCTCTTGATCCTTGTCCTCTGCCGCTACTTCTTCTTTGCTGCTAGCCTTGTCATCCTCTACTGACTTCTTGTGAACTTCTTTGTCATCCTCCAATGTTCTTCCACTCCTGAGTTAAATTGCTTTGCATTCTTCTTTAGGATTTGTAATGGTATCACTTGGGAAAACATTGGTTGGTCTTTCAGCTTGTCTAGCCAATTGCCCTACTTGTCTTTCAAGATTCTTCATGGTGGCTTCTTGTCTATCTTGGCTTTTAATCAAGTTATCTTGCGCTTTGGCTAGATTCTATGTGGTTTGAGCAAGTGCTTGTAATGTTGCCTCCAGAGCTGAAATCCTGGTTTCCTGATGGTCAATGGATGGCATGTTGGAATATGCTGGCTGTGGCTGGAAATTAATTGGGTTGTTGAAGTGGTTGTTTTGGGAATTGAAAGGCGATGTGGAGAAGTTATTTTGGTGAATCTGTGAGTTGTTGTTAGGTTGTTGAAATGAGTTTTATGGTTTTCTGTATTGGTTAGTGTTATTTGATGAATGAGTTTGGTTGTTTGTGTTGTGAGAGTTGTTGGAATTATGATTCTTTTGCCACGAATTTTGATTATCACCCCCACCTCAAGTTGGGATGATTCCTCCATGATGAATTGTATGTATCTCCATGAAATTCATTCTGAGAAGAGCTTGAGGTGTTATGCATATATTGGACTTTTTTTGGTTGCTGCTCACAGTTGCTTTTCTCAAAGGTTTCTTTATTTTAGTTCCATCCAATTGATTGTTGGCTTGCTGTGTTCACTGCAGCCACTTGGAGTCCATCAATCCTCTTTGTCATCAATTCCATCTGTTACTAGATTTATTGGTGCATCAACTTGTTCTGTACCAGGATGGTGTCTACTCCTTCTAGCTCCAACACACCCTTCTTTTGAACTGGTTAGCGTTGCCTCTGATGAGCATAGAAATATTGATTATTGGTCACAGTGTCTATGAGATTCTGGGCTTCCTCAGCTATCTTCATTAGTTGTAATGATCCTCCTGCAGAGTAGTCTAAAGATTCTTGAGCTTTTAGAGTCAATCCTTCATAGAAATTCTGGAATCTGTCCCATTCACTAAACATCTCTGGTAGACATTTCCTAATCAAAGCTCTGTATCTTTCCCAAGTATCATACAGTGATTCTCCATCCATTTGAGTGAATGTTTGCACTTCTGTCTTCAGTCTAATGATCCTCTGAGGTGGGCAAAACTTAGATAGGAATTTATTCACCAAATCATCCCATGTGTTGATGCTTTCTTTGGGGAATGTTTCAAGCCATTAAGATGCCTTGTCTCTCAAGGAAAATGAGAACATCATCAACTTATAGATATCCGGCTGCACACCATTTGTCTTGACAATTTCATAAATCCTCAACAAAGTGGATAATTGCTGATTTGGATCTTCAAGTGGACCTCCTCCATAGGAGCAATTGTTCTATACCAAAGTGATAAGTTGAGGTTTCAATTTAAAGTTATTTGCATGAACATTGGGAGTGAGTATACTGCTCCCACAGTGTCTTGGATTGGGGAAGGTGTAAGAGGCTAGCACTCTCCTGTGAGGTAGACCATTGTTGTTGGCCACTTCCTCTAGTGGATTAGGGAGGTTACCCTCCATCTCTTGGTCTTTCTCTTCTGATTCTTCTTCTCCAATAACTCTATTCCCTCTTACTTCTCTTCTCAATCTCAAGAATGTCCTCTCTAGCTCAGAATCAAAAGAGGTAGATGTACCTCTTCTTCCTCCTGGCATACAACACAAACAAAACCAAAAAACTAAAACAAACCACTCTACTGCTAGAGTGTGGTTAAGGTTAGTTTAAATAAAGTCTCAAACAGTTAGAATGCTTAACAAAAACAAAGAAAAATGCTTAATTTAGATTATCACCTACTTAATCATTGTCAATCTAAATCAATCCCCGGCAACGGCGCCAAAAACTTTATGAGGAAAAAATCGACTCCACACAAACTCACCGGCAAGTGTACTGGGTCGCATCAAGTAGTAATAACTCACAAGAGTGAGGTCGATCCCACAGGGATTGATGGATCAAGCAACTTTAATGAGGTGATTATCCTAGTTAAGCGAATATTTGATGGATTGGGTGAAATTTGATCAACAAAAAATAAATTGTAAATAAGCTAAAGTGCAGAATGAAAAATTGCAAAATCTTAAAATGCAGAAGAAGTAAATTGCAGAAACTTAAAATGTAAGAAATTAAAAGAGCTGAAACTTAAATTGCAAGAAAGGTAAATGACTGAAACTTAAGTTGCAAAAAATTTAAAGTGCAGAATCTAAATTGCTAAGAAAGTTAAATTAAATGAATAATAGAGGGAATTGGGTGCTGGGAATCAACACAGAACTGGAAAATTTAAACTACGGTAATTTAAAAGACTTTCAGGTGCAGAAATTTAAACTTGTACCAAACAGAAAAGGAACAATTGCAGAGAAAGAAAAATAGGAGGTAAAACCAAGATCAGATCTCAAATTCTCAAGAGAATTTTGAATAGGAAAAATAAAAGGAAACTCCAAGGTGAAGCAATTTAAAAGAATTGATCAATCAGAGTTCCAATACCAAAAACAGAAAAGAAAAGTTGCAAGGAAGAAGAACAGAAAAGAAAACTCAGTTCCGATCCCTAAATCTTAAATTCTAAATAGGAAAAATAAAAAATATCACAGCCTTCTAATGAAATCAAATTCTTCTCTATTTATACACTTTCCAATTCTGTCATCCAGTGCTTGAAGTGGGCTTGTTGGCCTTTGTTGTAGTGGGTCAGATTGGCACTTGATTGCAGCTTCTAGGGGAACGTTGTGTTCTCAAAGTGAGTGCAGCGTTCATTTTCCCACAAGAACGCGTCTCTGACGCATGTGCATTATTGCCTTGCAGAAAACTCATCACGCATACGCGTGCTTCACGTACAGGCGCCATTTTGTGTTTTTGTCTATCGACGCGTACGCGTCACATATGCGTGCGCGTCGCTGCCAACTTCAGCCTCAGCCATGCTTGCGCGTCCCATTCACGCGTACGCGTCTTCAATAGCGTTCTCTTATTGAGCGCTATGTTCGCGCCAACAACGCTGCCCACGCGTGCACGTCCTCTGCGCGTGCACGTGGGTAGCAAAATATCAATTCCATGCTTCAGCGCTACCCACGCGTTCGCATGCTTCCTTCCAGATTCTTCATCGACGCGTGCACGTCATGCACGCGTACACATCGATTGCAAAACTCAAACTCCAATTTTGAATTTGCCCGAAAATTCTGACTAAATGAACGTAGCACTCCTTTTGAAAACGAGCGACAATCACTTCCACGCGTACGCGTCATGCACGCGTACGCGTGGATCTTCAAAATTCGTTGCTTGACGCGTAAGCGTCTTGTACGCGTGCGAGTCACTGCTGAGCATGGCGTTCTTTATTTGAACGCAACATTATTCTGCAGTGCCCTTATTTCTCTTCATCTTCTCACCTAAAATCAACCGAACAAGCAATCAAAGTCTCACCAAAATCATAAGGTTTTTGCATCATTCATAATAATCACTTAATTCTTGCATAAATCTCATGATTTTGTATAAAGTTTGTGAGGTTTGATTGAATCAAAATAAACATAAAATTCCACTCCAATCACTTACTTATTGTGCAAGAAAGTGCATAAAACCTAATGAAACAAATGAAAAATGCTTGTGAAACTAGCATAAGATAACTTGTCATCAACCAGCCTAAAAGGAGAAAAAAAGAAAGAAAATTAAGCCTACAACAAAGATACTAAATCAAATAGAACATAGACGGGGGATAATGCCAAATAACTATAATATTCTCAACTACATGGTAGCTACACATGTAACTGAAAAAGCAATATAAGCAAAGGGCATATCAACTACTACTTGATGCAAGAGTAAAGTCAAAGCATGAAGAGTACTCGGAAGCATCAAGTTTAAGCAAGAATTGACACAAATAAGATTACTGATAAGCATGAGAGAATTTGGTCTCATCCTAACTCAATGATAATGAGGTACAAAAACAAAGAATAATGAGTTAGGAAGGACAAAAGCACTAATATTGTGTGTTGAACGAATATTACAATTAATGCTAAACAAATAATGAAACACCATAACAATGCAAGAAATTCTCAACAATTGAGTAGAAGGATTCAACCCCAATATGGAAATAAGAAAATTAGAAAAAAAATAAGAATAAGCTATACAAACAAAGTTAAAATGCAATGAATGAAAGTATACAAATGCAATAAAAAAAGAAAATTAAAAATGAGAAAGATAAAAAGTAAAAATTTAAAAAGAAGGAGAAGAAGAAATAAAAAGAAGTAAGAAAGAAAACATGAGAAATGAGAGAAGAGAAGAGAAGAGAAAAAAGGGAAGAAAAGGAAGAAGAAAGGAGAACAAAGGAAAAAAAAGAAGAAGGAAAGAAGAAAGAAGAAGAAAGAAGAAAGAGGAAGAAAGGAACAAGGACAGCGTGCACGGAATTGTGATCACAATTATCACAACTCTGGTACAACTAACCAGCAATTGCACTAGGTCATCCAAGTAATAAAACCTTACGCGAGTAAGGGTCGATCCCACGGAGATTGCCGGCTTGAAGCAAGCTATGTCATCTTGTAAATCTTAGTTAGACGGATTCAATTGGTTATGAGTTTTGATAATTGAAGGATAAATAAAACATAAATTAAAATAAAGATACTTATGTAATTCATTGGTGGGAATTTCAGATAAACTTTTGGAGATGCTTTGTTGCTTCTGAACCTCTGCTTTCCTATTGTCTTCATCCAATCATGTGTGCTCCCTTCCATGGCAAGCTGTATGTTGGTAGATCACCGTTGTCAATGGTTACCATCCGTCCTCTCAGTGAAAATGGTCCAGGTACGGCTTCTATACAGCTAATCATCTGTCAGATCTCCGGTCTCGGATGAAAAATACCAGTCACAGCTACCGCACGGCTAATCATCTGTCGGTTCTCACTTGTGTCGGAATAGGATCTCTCTATCCTTTTGCACACTGTCATTGTGCCCAACATTCATGAGTTTGAAGCTCGTTTGTTCTAGCCTTTACCATGAAGGTTCTGATCTCTGTGAGTTCGACTGCTCTGTTGTCAGGAGATGCAAGTCAAAGTCACGAACCAGAGGCCTAAGAGATTATACTCCAGCTGTCATCCAATAACTACGTTGAACATCATGTAGACCGCTTGTGGTTGTCAGGCACGCGGATCTTGGCTAAGCGAGTAATGAAGCTAGTGGGTGATTGTCATGGGTCACCCATTCATTCTGACTTAACTAAATTAAGTACGAGAGTATATCTTGGAGAAGAGACATGCGTGAATTGAAAGAGAAACAATAGTACTTTCATTAATTCATGAAGAATAGCAGAGCTCCGTACCTTAATCTATGAGGTGTAGAAACTCCACCATAGAAAATATATAAGAAAAAAAACCTTGGCATGGCCGTGTCGCCAGCCTCCCAATGTGAAAAATGGCATAAGCTCGGATTACAATAGTAAAAAGTGCTATTTATACTAAACTAGTTACTAAGGATTACAGAAAATAAGTAACTAAGTGCAGATAGTGCAAAAATCCACTTTTGGGGCCCACTTGGTGTATGCTTAGGCTGAGCATTGAGCTTTACATGTGCATAAGCCTTTTCTAGAGTTAAACGTCAGCTTGGATGCTAGTTTGGGCATTTAACACCAGTTTTGGTGCTAGTTCCGGCGTTTTACGCCAAAAAAGGGTCTCTAGCTAGCGTTGAATGCCAGTTTGGGCCATCAAATCTCGGGCAAAGTAAAAACTATTATACATTGCTGGAAAGCCTAAGATGTTAGATTTCCATCCCAATTGAGTATGTGCCAATTGGATCTCTGTAGCTCCAGAAAAACGCATTTGTGTTTGAAGAAGGAAACACCACTAGGTTTGGCCACACGATCTGCTCACCCAAGTAGCTATAAATGAGTAATCTCTGTAGTTGTTTAGCTCTGCTGCCCTTGGTTTGTTCAATGTTTTTGGCATTAACTGAACATTCATTTATATAAAAAATGTATGTGAATTCAACAAATGATGTCGTCACACGTATCATGATTAATTCTCAAGTCTGTTATATAAATCATGTATCAGTTGACTATTTACTTGGGTAGTTCTTATTTCTGGTGCCTTCGGGCATGCAATATCCTTAGTAACCTAGAACAGAACAATGATTATGTGTTATTTTAGTTAGAGATGATATGGTTTATGCTAGTTGAAGAGTATTTTCTTTCAATCATGTTATGATGTTGAATATTTCATCCTAGATAGTAGATACAAAAAATGCACTCCAGAAAACCCCTCCCCCTCCCGCTCCCCCCCCCTCTTATATTTTTTCATACTTTTAATGTCCAGGAAGTGATAGAGGAGATAAAATATTATTTGATTTCTGCATATTTTCTGCTGCAACTTTCATGAGAAGACAATTTAAGCCTATTGGTAGGACATGGTAGGTGGTGTTTCAAATTTCGTTGCATGGGCTTACAATTTTTCTTATTTTGTTTCCTTTTCCATGGTGTGTCCAGAAAGTATTTTACAAAGTAATGAGAGGGCTCATGGTTATAAGAATTATGGCACCAAGCTTATTGGCATGCCTCATAAGAAGACAAGGTAAACCAGAATCTCCCCCTCCTCCCTCCCCCCTCTCTTCCAAACAAAAATCATACACGCTAAACTCAATTTTTTGCCACTTTGGTGCTCTTACTTTTGCTAAAGTCTAAAGCATGTGACAAGTACATTAACTTTATAATAGTTAATGGTGATTTCCAGTATCAACTATTTTTGTTTTCTATGATCACGAATCGAAACTACTTAATATTGTCAGGTTTCAATTATTTTGTATTCTTGAATATTTTAGATTCAATGTTTATATATGTCAAATGTTAAGATTTTGAAGTTTTATGCCATTGTCTTCTCGAAGTATGGATAAGGTCTGACAAGATTGAATGGAATTTTGGTTTTTTCTTTCCCAGCCAATCTGTGGAAAATTTGAGTCTGTTGTCTTCTATCCATGGGCCAAGTCATTTTGAGCAACAATTGAATGTGAAGCAGAAAACTGACGATTTATATAATTGATTTATATAACTGATTTTAATTATTAATAAATGCTGGTCCTTGTCTAAAATTCTTCTCCTTAATAATTGCGTTACCTTATGACACTATGATTTTAATTTTCCCCTTCGAACTATACATCTGTGTATATTTGAGTGATAGTGATTGATTTGCCGTCGGGCCAACATTCCCTGCTCCTAAAAAGTAGAGCTAAAGCTAAGTAGTAAACACGAGATGATGATGAGATGTTGATTATAAACTTTTAATTAACAGCATATGTTGTAGGGTAAAACTTAAAAGCAAACCTGCTTTTCCTCTTATGCACTCACACTTCCAAGAATAGTTTAGTTTCTCATAATGATGATGATTATTACCACACATGAGTAAGGAAATTATACTTATATATAAATCGTCTCAGTTTTTATTTGATTTTCCATTATACAACTTGAAAGAGTATAACTTTTATTTGATTTTCCTTTATATACATTTCAGTCATATATAATAATATAAAGGGGATTGGATGATACCTATATCAAGATTCCAAAAGTATAAGAATTCAATGAGTTAATACTACTTAGATGGTTGTCTGAAATTATATTTGTGTTTAATTTTGGTACTTAAAGTTTTAATTTATTTAATTTAATATTAATGATTCACGTTAATTTTTAATTTTAAATTGATAATTTATTTTCTTTATGTAATTTGAGAAGCCACAAAATTGATAATTTTTAATTTTTAATTGAAAAGTTCACAAAGCCACTGTTACAACCACAAAATTGTCATTTGAAAGAGGAAATTATAATTTTTTTATATTTTCTTTTAGAATACTATTTAAGTATTTGTCTTTCATTCCATTACTTTGAACCTGGTTTTGTTTGTTTTTTAACTGGCATGAAAGCACACAATTTCTGCTTCATAATGGCTTATTGGAGTGACACGTATTTTTAATGCGAGCTTATTTTCTCGGCATCTCACCAGCAGTGTTCACTGATCTAATGACTTTCTATCTTTTATCAGTCGATATGGAATTTGGTCTGTTCCTCTTGGATACTGCATATAAGCTGCAACAAGAGAAGAATTTCTTTTGTCATCTGTTTTACATCCTGTGTTTTTTAATGATGAAATAATGCACCAAATAGGCAATGCACCCAAACCCCTGAAATGGGTTTGTATTCTCTTCAACAAGATTTCTGATCTTCTGCTATGTTATTTCATGAAACTAGTGACTATTAGTTTTAATGCTTGCCAAACAGTTTGTTCAAAATCTTCTTGAGGAAGGAACAAAGAGTCATCGTACAATTCGTTTGGCTGCATTGCACTTAACCGGGTTGTGGCTCTTAAATACTAGGATTATAAAGTTTTACCTAAAGGAGCTAAAGCTGCTGTCTCTCTATGGTTCAGGTACAAAACTTAATTATTTTGCTGTATAATTGATTTACCTGGATATCTATCTTTTGCTTTACAATATAAATTTCAATATATCATTCTGAATTTGAAATCACCTCTGTCATTTGCATTTGATGAAGATTTTGAAGTTGAACTAGTTGACAACAATGATGCAAGACTGGAAGTGTCTCTATTGGTGAGGAGTCCTGACCAAGAGCTGACTGAAATTAGTAACTCAACAGTTGAACAAGTTGGCTTATAGTTTGGTTAGAGATAATTTTTGGTTAGAGATAATTATTGGTTAGAGATAACTTTTGGATCATTATTATAAATATATTTTGGTTAGAGATAATTTTAATTATTTAAAGAAATTATTTAGTATAATTATGAATTTATTTTTATTTTATAATATTCAATACATTTGAATAAAAATGCAGAATTATTATACATGTAATCATATTATTAACTAATATATATATATATATATATATATATATATATATATATACAGAAAAAAAAACGAGACCTAAGGCTACACTTATATATAGTAGCTATAGTATACCAAAAAAAAAAAAACAAGGGACCTAAGGCTACACTTATAAAAAGTAGCCATGGTATACAATGTGGCTATGCTTTACAGGTGATGTAGTAGTGTTGAAAAGCGTAGCCTATTCTGGCAAAATTGGAAGCTGAAAAGCGTAGCCTTTGGTCTTTGACAGCATCACTTGAAAAGCGCACCCTATTCCCAAATGCCAAAAGCGTAGCCCTTGGTGCAAAAAAGTGTAGCCTTTGAGAATAGGCAACGGCCGAATAGGAATCACCCCAAAAAGCGTAGCCGTAGCCTAGGGCA
The DNA here is from genome assembly GCF_003086295.3 of Arachis hypogaea. Taxonomy (NCBI): domain Eukaryota; kingdom Viridiplantae; phylum Streptophyta; class Magnoliopsida; order Fabales; family Fabaceae; genus Arachis; species Arachis hypogaea. The sequence goes on along the minus strand of NC_092054.1, from coordinate 72,809,196 downwards.
TCATTTTTTTTTCACTTTTGGCTACACTTTTCAAGTGTACCTGAATGGGTGTTTTTCTTGTAGTGTTCTAGCCTTTACCATGAAGGTTTTGATCTCTGTGAGTTTGACTGCTCTGTTGTCAGGAGATGCAAGTCAAAGTCACGAACCAGAGGCCTAAGAGATTATACTCCAGCTGTCGTCTAATGACTACGTTGAACATCATGTAGACCGCTTGTGGTTGTCAGGCACGCGGATCTTGGCTAAGCGAGTAATGAAGCTAGTGGGTGATTGTCACGGGTCACCCGTTTATTCTGACTTAACTAAATTAAGAACGAGAGTATATCTTGGAGAAGAAACATGTGTGAATTGAAAGAGAAACAATAGTACTTTCATTAATTCATGAAGAACAGTAGAGCTCCGCACCTTAATCTATGAGGTGTAGAAACTCCACCGTAGAAAATACATAAGAGAAAAATGTCTTCGCATGGCCGTGTGGCCAGCCTCCCAATGTGAAAAATGGTATAAGCTCGGATTACAATAGTAAAAAGTGCTATTTATACTAAACTAGTTACTAAGGATTACAGAAAATAAGTAACTAAGTGCAGATAGTGTAGAAATCCACTTCCGGGGCCACTTGGTGTGTTCTTGGGCTGAGCATTGAGCTTTACACGTGCATAGACCTTTTCTAGAGTTAAACGCCAGGTTGGATGCCAGTTTGGGCGTTTAACTCCAGTTCTGGTGCCAATTCCGGCGTTTTACACCAAAAAAGGGTCTCTGGCTGGCGTTGAATGCCAGTTTGGGCCATCAAATCTTGAGCAAAGTATAAAGTATTATAAATTGCTGGAAAGCCCAACATGTTAGCTTTCTAGCCCAATTGAGTATGCGCCAATTGGATCTCTGTAGCTCCAGCAAAACGCGTTTGAGTGCAGGGAGGTCAGAATCCAGCAGCATCTGCAGTCCTTTCTCAGCCTCTGAATCAGATTTTTGCTCAGGTCCCTCAATTTCAGCCAGAAAATATCTGAAATTATAGAAAAACACACAAACTCATAGTAAAGTCCAGAAATTTGATTTTTGCATAAAAACTAATAAAAATATAATAAAAAGTAACTAAATCATACTAAAAACTACCTAAAATAATGATAAAAAGCGCATAAATTATCCGCTCATCACAGGGCAGCTGAGGTGCAAAGGTCACGAGGGCGCATGGGTGATGCGCGCGCGAAAAGCAGGAAAGTGACGTGACGCGTAGGCGTCGACCACGCGTATGCGTGGATCGTAGAAAAGACAAGTGACACGTACGCTTCATCCATGTGTACGCGTGGGGCTAAATTGTACTCTTCGTACAAAGGCAGCACCACTCCAGCGCAACTCTCTGTTTTTTGTACCAGGAGCCCCAATATCGCTTTTCGATGTGTACGCATCGCTCACGTTCATGTGTGGGTGTGCGACAAAGACCAGTGACGCGTACGCGTCGCCAACGCTTACGCGTGGGGCAACCCTTTTTTTTTTTTAAACGTAAAACAGAAACAGGGCACTATCCTAACAAATATACATTCTAAAGCAACCAAAATTCAAATTTAGCAAAAATCTTTTTAGTGTTTGAAAAATTTTCAAACACAAAACAACCAAAACTTGCACTTCAAGCAAAATGCAATTCAAAAACAACTAGCTTACAACTTAAGACATACATCTAATCAAACAAACTAACAACCAAAATACTAAAACAAAAAATATGCAAAGAACAAACCTACCTAACAATAGCAACCCAATTCATTCATTGATGCTTCTATTTAGCTCATTTTATGAAATCTTTTTCTTTATGTTCCTTCCTCGAGCAAGCTTTTCATTCTTTTCTTAGCTTTGCTTCTTGGGTGCTTTGCACCATTTGTTGAAAGCTACAACTCTAAATGCTTTGTTTTCAAGTATTACCACTTGATACATAAGCACCACAATCATTTGATTAGAGGACTCTTTAAGCTCATTTGTTTATTTTCATTACTTTCCTTCTAATCATTGATGCTTAGAGTCTTGAGGTTTAAGCGAGTGCTTTGCAAATGAGCCTAGCCTTGACTCTAAGTGATTTGTTTTCAAGCTTTTTACTTGATACATAAATACCACAAGTACTTGACTAATGAATTGTCATTGGTACTCAGAGCCTTCAACTTTCTTATTTTTCCCTTTTTCTTTCTTAATCTTTTAATTGATTTGCTTATTCAAGGTTTTCAATTTTTCAAAAAAATTTCATGAAATGTTTTAGATGAAAACTTTAATTAAACAAATTCAAATGCAATTGAGCAATAATAGTCATGCTAGCCTTCCAATACTTATATGCTCATGCTAGGTTCTTCTTTAATTACCTTGTTTGTTTATGATCATGATACTTAATTGCTTTGACTCACAAATTTCAATATGGTAATTATGATGTAAAAGCAACATGTTACAATTCAAAATCAAACTATGCTTTTCCAAAAAGAAGAACATACATGCATATAAAAGAAATGGAAGACAATCATGTAATTGAAAGTATAGGAAATAAATAAGACGAAAAGAAACTTAACCACCATGTAGTTCATCTTCATTGTTGTCATTTTCCTCATATTCTCCCCCTCCAACACCAAACTTTAGAATGATTGCTATCCTCAAGCAACAAGTAAGATAGTGGTGATGGAATCTAAGATTAATCATGAATGTCTTCAAGAAAGTAATGTGAGTGATGCATGTGTTTAAGCAAGAAAAATTAAAGATAACAATCAAGGTACAAAGAAAAGAGAAAATGTGATTGCATTAATAAGTGAGTTGTGCATGGTACTATGCATGAAAGGTAAGTGGCAACACCAACTTTAATGTGATCCATGCATGCGCGTCACCTAACAGCGTGGCAACTATGGCAAATTATATATCATTTCAAAACCCCGGATGTTAGCTTTCCAACGCAAGTTATGATCGATTGAGTGCGAAGAGGTCAGGGCTGACATCTTTTCAGTTCCTTCAGCTTCTTGTATTCCTTCCACTTTTGCATGCTTCCTTTCCATCCTCTGAGCCATTCATACCCTGTAAACCCTGAAATCACTTAACACACATATCAAGGCAACGAATGGTAATAAAAGAGGATTAAACAAGGCAAATTTAAGGCCAAAGAAGCATGTTTTCAATCATAGCACAAAATCAGGAAGGAAAATGTAAAACATGCAAATCCTATGAATAAGTGTGAGTTCAGTGGATAAAATCCACTCAATTAAGTACAAAATGTACCACGAAATAATGGTGCATCAGGGTTGGATTGCTTTTTGTTGACCTTCTCTTTTTCATGGATGTTGTCTTTTATTTCTTGGTCACAATCCTTCTTTGAGTGTTCTCCTTGATTGCCTTCACTTTCTTGATTTCAAGACTTGGGTGTTGTGTGATGGTTGGAGTGTCTTCTTCATCAAGAATCTCTTGAATTGATGGTTCAATTAAATCATGCTCTATGCAACTCTCTACTTCATTGGAGTGTGGACTCCCTTGGTTGTTTTCCTCCCTTTCTTTCGTAAGGTCTTGCATTGCTTTCTTTGGGAGTGATTTTGCATATTCCTTAGTCACCCTAAGTAGCCTTTGTGGATATGGAGCCCTAGGCTTATATACTTTCACAACCTCTTCCTTTTTCATTCGGATATCACTTGGTATGAGTGCTTCTTTTTCTTGTTTTTCTAATTTTTCCCTTGCACCTATCATTTGGTCTAAATGCATTCCAATGTTCTTTAGAGATGTTTCTTGTTCTTTAAAAGAATTCTTTACCTCCTCCATAAAACTTTCCATACTCTTCATTCGCTTCTCTCCCAATATTTCCATATTCTCTCTAAAGCTTTCAATATCTTTCATAAATTTTTCAACCTTGGATTCAAATTTTGAGAGTCTTTGGTCGAATGTTAGCTCAAGAGATGAAGGTTGAGAATGATTTTGTGGATATATGGGTGTTGTGGTGAAGTCATTTTGAGGAGTATGGAAGGAGTTTTGTGAGTTGTGAAATCAATTTTGTGAATTTTGAAATGAGTTTTGTGTATAGTGAAATGAATTTTGTGGTTGATGAATTGAATTGCATGGATTTTGAAAGGAATGTTGTGTTGAGGCAAACACAAGTGGTGAAGAATTTTGATATGAAAAATTTGGAGGTGAGGTTAGACAATTTTGCTTAAATGCATCTAGGGATCATGGCTTTTGATGGATAGGATAGGAAATATTGAATTCTCTTTGGTTTTGGCCTTCCTAATCACAATTTGGATAGTTGTCCCATTCATAGAAGTATGAATCATTTTGTGACCTTGAAAAGTTTCCCATTTGGTTTGATTGCTCAAACCTCATCATTTTTTGTTGATATTCCGTCCACCATGAATCATTTTGTGGCAGTGAAAAATACCCCATGTAACATGCTTGATCATTGTGTGACCTTGGGGCATATCCCATTTGGGTTGGTTGCTCATGATCCATCATTTCTTGTTGATATTCCCATCCACCATGAGGATAATGACATGAATCATTTTGTGGTGGTGGACAATATCCCATGTAATATGATTGATCAACATGTGAGGTAAATTCCATTTTAATTGAAAAATGTTGTATCAGACACAACCACCAAGGGAAATTGAAATTCCTTGTGTCACAACTAAAGAATTCTTAGTGGGCAAAAACACAAACACCTTACTAGAAAGAGAAAAGAGAAACAAAAAAAAGCAAAGTAAATGACAAAAAAAGGAAAAGAATAAAATGCCTAATCTAGATAATATATCAACCGGTAGTTTGTTAATCACAATTAATCCCCGGCAACGGCGCCAAAAACTTGGTAATAAAAAAATTAAATTCTTCTTCGTTAATAACTACCGGCAAGTGCACCAGGTCGTATCAAGTAATAAAACTCACAAGAGTGAGGTCGATCCCACGAGGATTAACGGATTAAGCAAGCAATGGTTGATTAATTATTCTCGTTAGACGATTCAATTTTGAGTGATAAGCAAACAAGGAATGTAAATAACTTGAAATTAAATGAAAGCAATAAAGAACAAGAAAGTAAATGACAAGAAATTAAAGTGCTGAAAATTAAAGTACAACAATGTAAATTACAAGGAATGAAAAGTGCAAGAAAGTAAAGTACAAGAAAGTAAATGACTAGAAAGTAAAACTAAGTGAAGCATTTCTACAAACATTTGGAAGGCATAAATGTGTAAAAGTAAATAAAGCCATAAATGTGCATAAGTAAATAACAAGAATTAAAGACAAGAAGTAAATAACAAGAATTAAGAATGAAATTAACATTGGGATCAAGAGATATTTCATTCTTAGGATCAATAGTTTTCATCTCCTCTTCAATCACATGCAACTCATTGACCTCTTGGCAATCATGAGTGATTGAATCCCAATTCCTTAGTGATTCAATCTCCCCAATCTTGATCAATAGCCAATTCTTTGGTCTAATTGCTCATGAGAAGAGATGAAGAATGGTCCCTAATTATACCACACACTTTTCTAGACCTAAATAATGGATAGATTAAATGTCACAATATCCCATCCATACCCAAATCTACTCAAGTGTGAAAAGAATTTTCAACCATGATTTTATGATTCCTCTTCCAAGGTTCACATAAAACCCAAATACATTCAATCTCTTTTCCAAGATAATTGAATTCTAACATGACGAACGAAATTCCTTCTAGCAAATCAAGGAGAGATGATGAGAAGAAGAAGAATAAAAACAAATTAATCCATCAAATAGAAATAGAGCTCTCTTTCCCAATATTGGAAATTAGAGGCTCGTAACTAAATATTTACAAAAGTGTATATGAAAGAAATGGAAGAAGAGAAGAGAATGAGAGTGAAAGGGGAGTGGTGTCACCTCTACCCTTCCATGGTATGTGTAAAATGATGAAGCTAAGGTCCTATTTATAAGCTACCTAAATTACAAATCCAAATGAAATTAAAATCAAATGCAAATTTCCTAATTACTTCTAGATGATTCTTGTGACCTTGATTGATTGTTAATTGTGGCTTGACTTAGGCTTGTGAACTTTTAATTCTCTTCATAGAAGCTTGAAACATTGAAGAATAAATGAAGGGATTGGAGTATTTGGAAGTGGCCCAATGTGGAGTGTGATTGAAGTGGCATTTTGGGATTCTGAAGGGTTGGGAAACCTTGCACGTTGAAATATTGAAGGTGAAGAGGTCAGTCTGGCAAAGTGCAGGGATTTGTTTTACGCTGAAATTGTGAAGCTAAACGAATAGAAATTTGTACCCTCAAATCTAGTGTATACTATAAAGTCTTATATATGGTTGGAAAGCTCTAGAAGTCTACTTTCCAATGGCAATGAGATCATTTCATTTGGAGCTTTGTAGCTCGAGTTAGTTTTGTTTGAGTGTGAAGAGGTCAGGGTTGCAAATCCTCTTTGCTCCTCTTTGAGTTTGTTTCCAACTCTTTTGCCACCTTGTGAGTGTGCTTCCTCTATAAGTGCTTTTATTGCTTCTTTTTCCACCATTTTCTATAAAATTCATCGAATCAAAAGATCAAAGCAATATACAACTTAAGCACAATAATTACTCAATAATTGGGCATTATAAACTAATTTTTTATATGAAAAAGCATAGAAAAATATAACATGATGCGCAGTCATCAATAAACCCTAATTAAACCCTAAGAAAACTGAGAGAAAAACCTAAACTAAACTACCCTAAACTACCTAAAAAAGCCTAAGTGTATTGTATGGTGTATTGTATGAGTGTGTGTGTTGCTAGCCCTCCTTATTTGCTCCAAAGCCTTCAGAAATGGGCCAAAAATCTTCCCAAAATGCGAGCCATGTGTCTTTTTAACGAAGTCATGTGCTGGGACTTGTGCGTACGCACAGGTTTGTGTGTATGCACACATGCTGATTTCCTCTTGTGCGTACGCACAGGGTTTGTGCGTACGCACACTTGGATGTGTGCTTCGCCTTTGTTTTCTCCATGTTTTCTCCCAATTGCATACTTCTCTTCCACTCTTATCAAGCCATTCCAACCTATTACATCTAAAATCACTCACCAAAAGCATCATGGCATCGAATGGAATGAAAGTGGAATAAAATTGATTAAATTAAGTGCAAAATAGCATATTTTCACAACTAGACATAATTTAAGGAGAAAACACAAAAGTATGGTATTTATATGAATAAATGTGGGTATATGTGATGAAATCCACACAAATCAATCCAAAATTTATCATCAAATATGGACTCATCATACGGTAATCTTAATGATAGTGTGAGATTTTGTACGAATGAGGGCACCAATACATCCTTGTGAACCGATCTATCTTTTCCCTTGTAAATTGCATTAGAGCTCTTTATTTTGGAATCCCTCTCGGTGAATAAATTTAACCTTGTCCAATCCTATTCATTGTTTGCACATATCCTTGCGTGAACTTTGTACTCCTTGATGTGAGCCTAGACGTGTATTGTTGGGTTAAATCGTCTTTAATCGAGGGCTCGTGATCCTCTCAAAATTGGTAAAAACATATTTTGATTGAATCTACTTTATTGATTCCTCCAAAGATCCATACTTAGCAATTACTTTTTGAGGTGCACGCTAATTCGCTGTCTGGTGTATTTTCTTATTTTCTCCAACCTTGTCTGATCCCAACACAATATGTCTTTTCGATTTCTTACAGATACCATTTGAAATTGTTTACTCTCTTCTAAGATTGGTATTCCTTCTAATAGCTTGAGCTCATTTTGATATCACATGCAATCCTTAGATGAAACCATCGATATGTTAGTTCCTTTGGACACGAATTATAAACCCGAAGGACAAAGCTTGCGAGTGTGCGATATCGCGAGGAGTTGTGAAGCTTTACTTTTGAAAATGATGTTACCTATAATTAAATTGACACACAAGGAGGTCCTGTTGGTATGGACGTCAAACTGTGGAGAAACTTCTCAAAGACTTGAAAGAAATATTAACTACATAGCTAATGTTTGTGTTTCTAGAACCCCATGAACCAGTTGGGATCTACGATGACGCTTCATTGGAAATCCTGGAGTGCGTCCCGATATAACATTTGAAACCTGATGCACCACTATTTCGTGGTACATTTTGTACTTAATTGAGTGGATTTTATCCACTAAACTCACACTTATTCATATAATTCTCATGTTTTACATTTTCCTTCCTAATTCTGTGCTATGATTGAAAACATGCTTCTTTAGCCTTAAATTACTAATTTTAATTCTCTCTTATTAGCATTCGATTCCATGATATGTGTGTTAAGTGTTTCCAGGGTTTATAGGGTAGGAATGACTTAGAGGATGGAAAGGAAGCATGCAAAAGTGGAAGGAATACAAGAAATTGAAGGAATTGTTATGCTGTCAATCCTGACCTCTTCGTACTAAATCGACTATAACTTGAGCTACACAGGTCCAAATGAGGTAGTTCCAGTTGCGTTGGAAAGCTAACATCCGGGGCTTCGAAATGATACATAATTTGCCATTGTTGCCATGCTGTTAGGCGATGCGCACACGTGGATCACGTGTACGCGTGACCTTCCGAAAGTTCAATCGACGCGTACGCGTGGGCCTATCAGAGCCACATGCTGGACGTATCAGAAATTGCTGGGGGCAATTTCTGGGCTGTTTTTGGCCCAGTTTTAAGCCTGAAAAACACAGATTAGAGGCTGCAGAGTGGGAAAATCACATTCATTCATTCATACAACTTTCATTGAGATAATTTTAGGTTTTAGATGTAGTTTTCTAGGGAGAGAGGCTCTCTCCTCTCTCTTCATTTTAGGATTCTTAGGTTTAACTATTTTCAATTTCAGATTTCTATCTAAGTTTAATTTGGTTTCTCTTCTACTGTTATTTGCTCTAGCATTCTAGTTTATTTATTTTCCTTGTTGATTACTTTTATGTTACTACTTTAGTTTAAGAATTCTCATGTTAGATTTGATTTTCTATTAAATGCAATTTGAGGTATTTTATATTTATGATTGCTCTCTTCAATTTATGTTATTGATGCTTTCAATTGGTTGTTTGGATTTTATATTCCTTGTTAGTTTTCTATGTTTTTATGTTATGCCTTCTAAGTGTTTGATAGAATGCTTGGTTGGGTTTTAAATTAGATTTATCTCCTCTTGGCTTTGGTTGAGTACTTGGAGACTCTTGAGTTATCAAACTCCTTTGTTGATTGATAATTGAAAGTTTCTAGTTGATTTGGATCCCTCTAAAGCTAGTCTTTCCTTAGGAGTTGACTAGGACTTGAGGAATCAAATTGATTCATCCACTTGACTTCCCTCATAGTTAGAGGTTAACTAAGTGGGAGCAATGGACAATTGATGTCACAATTGATAAGGATAGCTAGGATAGGACTTCTAATTCTCATACCTTGCCAAGAGCTTTCTTAATTATTAGTTTATTTTCTTATCATTTACATTACTTGTTCAACCTTCTAAAAACCCAATAAGATACTTTTCCATAACTAATAGTAACATACTTCCCTGCAATTCCTTGAGAGACGACCCGAGGTTTAAATACTTTGGTTTAATTTTATTGGATTTGTTTTAGTTACAACCAAACTTTTGTATGAAGGGATTCTTTGTTGGTTTAGAAACTATACTTGCAACGAGGTTTCATTTGTGAAATTCTAGACCGTCAAAAATTCGTTCATCAAAATGGCGCCGTTGCCGGGGAATTGCAAACGTGTGCATTGTTATTGGTTATTGTGAATATTGTGAATAATTTTGCTTTTTTGTTTCTCTATTATTTGTCTCTAGTTTTAGGAGTTTAGTTTCATTATTCCTTATTAGTTTTTGTTTTTATTTTCTTGTGATACTATGAACTCTCATCCCTTTGGCTACGAGTTTGGTTCAAATCATGTTGTAAGGAATGGAAGCTATAATGAGAACATGCATCAAGGTTGGAGCAATCAAGGATGGAAGGGGCCACAAGGATTTGATCAACTCTTTCGGCAACAACCTCCTCCGGTCTCATATAGGTATAACTCCAATCCTAATGCATATCAATCTAATGGATGTGGTAGTCCTTATTGTACTTGTCAACAAGCCCCACCATATGCCTATGACCCCCTCCTCAATATAGCTTTACACCACCTTACTCACAAGCCCCCTACTACCAAACACCCTCATATGATCCTAACACATATCCACCATATCAAGCACCCTATGAGTCGTATGAACCATACATAGAACCACCCCAATTCCAACCCAGCTACTCACAAGAACTACCACCTCCATATACACCATATCCATATCCATCAACCCAAGAGCCATACGTTCCTAATCATGCAATCTGAGTGAAACAAGAATTAAAGGATCGTCTCAAGGAAACAATGGATCGATTTCAAGCAACTATTCATCAATTGGAGTGAGTGGTATGCCGAAGAGCACACAAAGCTCTTATGGCTAAAGAATCTCAACTTGAGAACAAGGAACTGAAGTGTGTTGTGCAACGAGCGGAAAAGATGGAGAGTGATGAACCACCACATCCTTATTATGATGAACCACCCTCTTATCATGAACCTTTCCTCCCAAGTAATGAGCCCTCATATCCACCTCAATCTTCAATGCATGACACTTTTGGTGTTCTTCTTCAAGGGCAAAGAGAGATGAAAAGAGAAGTACTAGAATTCACAGCTGCCTTGACCGAGGTAGTAATTCGATTAGCTTCTCAACATTTGAACACTCAAAGTACTCCCATGGCTACATGTGGAGAATCAATAGAATAGCCTAGCATGAAAGAGACACTAGAAACTCCGGTGGACAATGAGGAACGTGGCTTTGTATTGGAACAAGTGGAGGAAGCCGTAATAGTTGAAGAGAAAGAAGTGGTTGAAGACTTAGGAGATACTGAATCTCCATGGGAATCAAGAGTTGTAAAGTATTCCTCCAAGAAGATTGAAATTGATGTCAAGAAGGCTAGTGCACAACCCCCATGGCATATTCCCTATGAAGACTTAGACGGGATAGATCAAGAAGCAAGTTCCCTTGGGGATGAGGATCATGAATCAAGTCCTCCTAGTGATGAATTTACATCCGCAAATAAACTCCGTGAATATGAAGACCCTTCTTTGATTGAGTCTGAGAATGATGTGGAAGCGGAAGTCCTTCGGAAAAGGTGGACGGAAGTTGAATATGCTTTGTCAAGATCATTAGAGACTTCTCTACCTAGGTTGCCATCTACTCCTTCATTTGAGTGGGTAAGACTTATCTCTATTCGCTTTACTGTCCCACTTGAATATGGTATTCTTGAAACGGATGGCCAACTTAGGAGGCTTTGTGGCATTAAGCGTACGAAAAGGATGTTTAGTAGTTGGAGTTGTAAATCAAGGCTCATCAAGGTTGATACTTCAAGAGCTAGATGCAAGGATGGAACTAGTGAACATTTGGTTGGATCTAAAAGAAGAGTTTAGTATTGCATTGAGAATTCGGCTTGCTTGCCACCTGGTTAGAGCGATGGTGATCCACTTCAGGACGGGTGTAGAAACAAGATTTGGGATCCGGGCATCCAAGAGGATCAACTTTGGGAGCTCAAAACTTATGAAGAACTCCATCAAAGCTTGGGGAATTTACCTAGAATCGATAGAGCTTATTGGAAGTCCAAGCGTTGGTGGCAGATTCAAGATGAGTTCAAGCGCAAGCCACCATGACACGGGGCTCACCAAATGTCCAACTTAAGGACATTAACTAAAAGTGCTAGGTGGGAAACAACCCACCATGGTATGATTGTCACTTCTTATTATTAGTTTTATTTTATTTTTATCACTGTTCATTTATAAAATTCTGCATAATCACCTGCATTGTGCATAAAAAAAAATCTGCGATCGATGCGCACGCGTCACATGCAGGTTCGCAATATTAATGAAAGGGACAGAGAGTTGCGATGGAGATGCGCAGTAGGGTGCATGGCACACAAGCCACCCCACGCGTACGCGTGCCTCACGTGTACGAATCCCCTACATTCTTGTCAATCCACGCGTAAGCGTCAGCGACGCGTACGTGTGGAATAAAAAATCGGCGTAGTAAGGTAATTGAACAGAGAGTTAGGCTGCCACTGTACTGGAATCGTGCGAGTAGTCACGCGTACGCGTGACTGACGCTCACGCGCCAGTCTGCATTTTTGGCCACCCACGCGTACGCGTGGGCGATGCTTACGCGTCGCATGGCTAATTCAATTTTCACGCTTACGCATGATGCATGCGCACGCGTCGTACCCTGTTTTTCATTTGTTACTTCTTTCTTCTCTCCTTTCTACTTCTTTCTTCCTCCTTTCTTACTTTCTTCTTCTTTATTTCTTTAACTTCTCATCCTTATTCTCTTTCATTCTATTTTCCTTACTGCATTTGCATACTTTTCTTCCTTGCATTTAAATTTGGTTCATGTTTTTTATTTTTTTTCTACGTTTATTATTTTCTCCGTTGGTGTTAAATGTTCTTATTCAACTGTTGTATCTTTTCTGGTATTATTTTGGTGCTTAGTGACTTGTTTTACACTGTTGGGTGATATTATTTATCTGTCAATGCCAATCTTTTATGATACATGTGTTCCTTTTGCATTGACATGAATTTATATTGTCTTTCATTACCTACTATCTCTTCCCCATTTTTGCAATTTTTACACTATTGATATGCCATGTGCTTCTACTATTTTCTCACTTACATGTTGTAGCTACCATGTAATTGAGACCCTCATTATTTGGCATTAACCCAATCATATTTTATTTGTTTTCTATCTTTGTTTTTGGGTTACTTTTCTTCCCTTTTCTCATCTTTCAGGATGGCCATCAAGAAGGGAAATGGAAAACTTTAACATGGGGCAACAAACAAGTACCTACGTACATTCTTTGGAAAAAGCATCAGTTGTAGCAGCCCATCCACTTGCACATCTTAGTATGCACCGAGGACGGTGCAATATTTAAGTGTGGGGAGGTCAATACTGACTTCCGTGGGTTAGCTATCCCCTTCTCAACACCAATGTTTTATTTTCTTTGTTAGTTCATTGTTGCATTTGCATGTTTGATTGCATGTTTGCTTGATTTTGTGCATATTTTACCAATACTTGGTTGAAGTGACGAATTCTTTTTCAAGAAACTTTTCATAGCATTTCACTAATTTGAATTTAAATTTTTGTTAAACTTGCTTGAAGAATTTTATTTTGGAACATGGTTTAGAGCTCAAACATACAAAACCAGTGAGATTTTTGAGCCTATTTGATTGGTTGCATTTTACCATCAAATATTTTATTTTTGGTGTGTATTTTTCTCTCTAAAATTGTGATCTTTGTCTTGCTTAATTCTATATTTCCATTATTTGATGTATGCATGCACTTATATGATTGAGGCCTTGTTTCACTGAGCTTACATACCCATATGGCCTTAACCTTTTCATTATCCTTTGTAAACCAATGTTGAGCCTACTTATCCTATTTGTTCTTTACTCTAGCACATCATTAACTCTAAGCGTAAAATAATAATATCCTTAATTTGAATCCTTGGTTAGCTTAGACTAGTGAGAGTGTTCATAATTTAAGTGTGGGGAAGTTGGGTGATGTGGCAGAAATTGGCGAGTAAGGAATGATTATAAAATATGCGTTGCAAGTATCGTTCTCAACCAACCAGAAATCCGCTTATCAATTTCGAAGAGTGTCACAGAAATTAAAATTGAAATACTGGGAGTATGAATCCCAGGTCGTCTCCCAACGAGTTGCAGAAAAAGTGTGCTATTTTATTAATCAGATGTTTTCAAAAAGATTTGAGTTGAATGGCAGAAAATTAAATTAGAGAATTTATATAAGTTTAAATAAAAACCTTGACTGGGAGTTGATTAACTGGAAGCCTTATTCTTGTTGGAATACTCTCAATATTAATTGACAATTGAGGGTTATTATGTTTAGTTGCTCCTTACTAAGTAAGGAAAAGTTAAACAAGTTGGAATGCTGTTTCTATCCTCAAGTTCCAATCCGCTCTTGGGAGGATTGGTGTTAGTGACTAGAGAGCAATCCAACAATAAATCTAATTACAATCTTTCTCTTGAGCATCTCAACTCAAGGGTTCCTTTCAATGATCTCCCCATCAAGTTAGGGAACTACTCGCTCATTGTAAATGTAAAATTCATAACATAAGAAAGGGAATTAAAGAAAGACATGATAAATAATGATCAAAAGATTAATTAAAAATAAAAGTAATTCTTGTATTAATAAATGCTAAAATAATCCAATAGTAAAATTAAGTAAATTAAGGAACATGGAAGAGTAAGAGACAAGTAAAGAGAACGAACTAGAATGTCGAAGTCTTGATGAGGCAATAACTCTTCTCAATATCCCAACGCAAAAGCAATGAAAATAACAAATCCTAAAAACTATAGATGTGTAAAGAGAAAACCTAGAGGAGAGGAAAACTAGATCTAAAAACTAAAACTATGCGGAATGAAAGTTGTTTTTGGTTTCTTCATGTTCTCTGGCTCTAGTATGCTTTTCTGGGCCGAAAACTGGGTCAAAATAAGGCCCAAAATTGCCCCCAGCGATTCTGCAGATTATGCAGATCGTGCATGTCACGCAGACGCGTCATTCAGGCGGACGCGTCATTCGGCGTTTCGCTTTGCCACGCGGGCGCGTCATCCACGCCTCCGCATCACTTGTGCAGTTTCCAATTCGCGCGGCCGCGTCATCCATGCGGCCACGTCATTGCGATTTTCTCTCTTCCGCGCGGTCACATCATTCATGCGGCCGCGTCGCTTCTCGCTGGTCATCTCCTCAATTTCTTGTGTTCCTTTCATTTTTTGCAAGCTTCCTTTCCAATCTCTAACTCATTTATTCCCTATAAAGCCTGAAACACTTAACACACAGATCACGGCATCGAATGGAATAAAGGAGAAATAAAATACATATTTAAAAGTCTCTAGGAAGCAAGTTTTCAATCATGCAATAACTTTAGGAAGGAATTATAAATTCATGCTTATTTAATGAATAAGTGGGTAAAGATCATGATAAAACCACATAATTAAACACAATATAAACCATAAAATAGTGGTTTATCATTGGGTTTGGAAACATTTGGTTTTAAGAATTGGGTGTTGTATATCTTTATGAAAATGTAAAAGAAATGTTTAGGACATGATCATGCATTCAATAATTTAACCATAAGCATTGAGAAAAAAATAAAAAATAAAAAAATAAAAAAATAAAAAAATAAAAATAAAATCACAAAGAAAAAAAAAAAGGAGAAAAAAAAAAAGAAAAAGAGTAAATAATAAAAGGGGACAAAATGCCCCAAAGTAAATTGTGATAGTAATGCATATGTATTGTACTCAAAATCGGATGCATGAATATGTGGTAAACATAGTAAATGGGTAGTTAGATTTTGTATTGTGATTACATGGATTATCTTAAGTTATGTGGGAGATTTAAGTTAAATAAGGATTTAGATTTTAGTCCACTTGGCCAAATACAATCCTACCTTGACCCTGACCCCATTACAATCTTTAAAAGACCTCCTGATATGTGTATTTGTGTATTAAATTTTTGTTGATTGGTAGAAGAAGAGCAAGTCTTAGAAAGCAATGTTAGTAGAGAATTGAGAGAATCGAACCTTAAACTCTTGAGTAATTAGAGTGTATACACTCCCGGTGAGGGTTCGATGCTTGATTCTTTGTTCCCGGCTTTCATGAGCTATTTTCTTCTGCAAGTTTATTTGTAATTTATTTTGTGATTTGAATTAGTGGAATCCAGTTTATGTTTGTCTTGGAGAATTCGTTTACTTTTAACCAAGTAGGTAAAAGTATTTTTGCATGTAGTTGCATTTATATAGATAGGTTGCATTTCATAATTTCTACCATTCCTCTTCACTGCTTTGTAGCATCTCGTGAGCTTAGCATGAGGACATGCTACTATTTAAGTGTGGGGAGATTTGATGCACCACTATTTCGTGGTACAGTTTGTACTTAATTGAGTGGATTTTATCGACTAAACTCACACTTATTCATATAATTCGCATGTTTTACATTTTCCTTCCTAATTCTGTGCTATGATTGAAAACATGCTTCTATGGCCTTAAATTACTAATTTTAATTCTCTCTTATTACCATTCGATGCCGTGATATGTGTGTTAAGTGTTTCCAGGGTTTATAGGGAAGGAATGACTTAGAAGGTTGAAAGGAAGCATGCAAAAGTGGAAGGAATACAAGAAATTGAAGGAATTGTTATGCTGTCAACCTTGACCTCTTCGTACTAAATCGACCATAATTTGAGCTACAATGGTCCGAATGAGGCGGTTTCATTTGCGTTGGAAAGCTAACATCCGGGGCTTCGAAATGATATATAATTTGTCATAGTTGTCATGCTGTTAGGAGACGCGAAGGCGTGGATCACGCGTACGCATGACCTTGCGAAAGTTCAATCGACGCGTACGCGTGGGCAACGAATACGCGTGACAGAGCCACATGCTAGACATATCAGAAATCATTGGGGGCAATTTCTAGGCTATTTTTGGCCCAGTTTCAGGCCCGAAAAACACAGATTAGAGGCTGCAGAGTGGGGGAATCACATTCATTCATTCATACAACTTTCATTGAGATAATTTTAGGTTTTAGATGTACTTTTCTAGGGAGAGAAGCTCTCTCCTCTCTCTAGGTTTTAGGATTCTTAGGTTCAGCTATTTTCAATTTTAGATTTCTATCTTAGTTTAATTTGGTTTCTCTTCTACTCTTATTTGCTCTAGGATTCTAGTTTATTTAGTTTCGTTGTTGATTAATTTTATGTAGCTATTTTAGTTTATGAATTCTCATGTTAGATTTGATTTTCTATTTAATGTAATTTGAGGTATTTCATATTTATGATTGCTGTCTTCAATTTATGTTATTGATGCTTGCAATTAGTTGTTTGGATTTTATATTCCTTGTTAGTTTTCTATGTTTTTATGTTATGCCTTCCAAGTGTTTGATAGAATGCTTGATTGGGTTTTAGGTTAGATTTCTCTCTTCTTGGCTTTGGTTGAGTAAGTGGAGACTCTTGAGTTATCAAACTCCTTTTTTGATTGATAATTGAAAGTTGCTAGTTGATTTGGATCCCTCTAAAGCTAGTCTTTCTTTAGGAGTTGACTAGGACTTGAGGAATCAAATTGATTCATCCACTTGACTTTCCTTCATAGTTAGAGGTTAACTAAGTGGGAGCAATGGACAATTGATGTCACAATTGATAAGGATAGCTAGGATAGGACTTCTA
Source organism: Arachis hypogaea (assembly GCF_003086295.3). Lineage (NCBI taxonomy): Eukaryota > Viridiplantae > Streptophyta > Magnoliopsida > Fabales > Fabaceae > Arachis > Arachis hypogaea. Next base: position 72,791,999 of record NC_092054.1, on the reverse strand, counting down.
ATTCTCATACCTTGCCAACAGTTTTCTTAATTATTAGTTTATTTTCTTATCATTTACATTCCTTGTTCAACCTTTTAAAAACCCAAAAAGATACTTTTCGATAACCAATAGTAACATACTTCCCTGCAATTCCTTGAGAGATGACCCGAGGTTTAAATACTTCGGGTTAATTTTATTGAGTTTGTTTTAGTGACAACCAAACTTTTGTTAGTGGATTCTTTGTTGGTTTAGAAATACTTGCAACGTGGTTTCATTTGTGAAATTCTAGACCGTCAAAAATCCGTTCATCAGTACCTAGTGAATTATTAAGTGTAGAGGTACGTAAGAAAGGAGAAAAATATGTGGGTATAAATTTAGGCTTGAATTTTGATTGGGTTTGACATAGAGTGGCATTTGATTTCAATTATGATAAGTGGAAATTCATTGGTTGTTTAGTATGTCGAATTGTAGTATTACACTTAAAGTAAAGATGAATAACCAAAATAGATACTCTAGTGTTGTTGAGGTCCTAGGTAATACAAGTATTGAGATTGAGGATTTAATAAGACCTTGAGTTAAGCATAGAGATGGTATAAGGCCCTAAGTTATTACTTAGTCTTAGGATGAGCATAAACCCTATTTGGATTAAGTTGAGGGAGTTCAGAAGTAAGCCTAGGTTTTGTAATCCGATAATGATATATGACTTGACTAAATAATTGGATTAGTTAATTAATTAGGGGGCAGAAATATCAGAGTGGTGATGAGCAGATAATTTATATGCTTTTTGGCATTGTTTTTAGGTAGTTTTCAATATGTTTTAATTACTTTTTAGTATATTTTTATTAGTTTTTATTCAAAATTCACATTTCTGGACTTTACTATGAGTTTGTGTATTTTTCTGTGATTTCAGGTATTTTCTGGCTAAAATTGAGGGACCTTAGCAAAAATCTGATTCAGAGGCTGAAAAAGGACTGCGATGCTGTTGGATTCTGACCTCCCTACACTCGAAGTGGATTTTCTGGAGCTACAGAAGCCCAATTGGCGCCAAGTTTTTGGTGCCGTTGCCGGGGATTGTTCGAGTTTGGACAACTGGTGGTTCATTTTGTTGCTCAGTGATGAGCGGATAATTTATACGCTTTTTGGCATTGTTTTTAGTATGTTTTTAGTTGGATCTAGTTATTTTTAGGGATGTTTTCACTAGTTTTTATGTTAAATTCACATTTCTGGACTTTACTATGGGTTTGTGTGTTTTTCTGTGATTTCAGGTATTTTCTGGCTGAAATTGAGGGACTTGAGCAAAAATCAGATTCAGAGGTTGAAGAAGGACTACTGATGCTGTTGGATTCTGACCTCCCTGCACTCAAAGTGGATTTTCTAGAGCTACAGAACTCAAAATGGCGCGCTTCCAATTGCGTTGGAAAGTAGACATCTAGGGCTTTTCAGCAATATATAATAGTCTATACTTTGGCCGAGTTTTAACGACGTAAAAGGGCGTTGAACACCAGTTCTATGCTGCTGTCTGGAGTTAAACGCCAGAAACAAGTCACAAACCAGAGTTGAACGCCAGAAATACGTTACAACCTGGCGTTCAACTCCAGAAAGAGCCTCTGCACGTGTAACATTCAAGCGCAGCCCAAGCACACACCAAGTGGGCCCCGGAAGTGGATTTATGCATCAATTACTTACTTCTGTAAACCCTAGTAGCTAGTTTATTATAAATAGAACTTTTTATTATTGTAAAAGACATCCTGGATTGTATTCTGATCCTGTGATCACGTTTTAGGGGGCTGGCCATTCGGCCATGCCTGGACCTTTCACTTATGTATTTTTAACGGTAGAGTTTCTACACTCCAAAGATTAAGGTGTGGAGCTCTGCTGTTCCTCAAAGATTAATGCAAAGTACTACTGTTTTCTATTCAATTCATCTTTTTTTGCTTCTAAGATATTCATTCGCACTTCAACCTGAATATGATGAACGTGGCAATCATCATCATTCCTTATGAACGCGTGCCTGACAACCACTTCCGTTCTACCTTAGATTGAATGAGTATCTCTTAGATCTCTTAATCGGAATCTTCGTGGTGTAAGCTAGAAAGATGGCGGCATTCAAGAGAATCCGGAAAGTCTAAACCTTGTCTGTGGTATTCCGAGTAGGATTCAATGATTGAATGACTGTGACGAGCTTCAAACTCGCGAGTGCTGGGCGTAGTGACAGACGCAAAAGGAGGGTGAATCCTATTCCAGCATGATCGGGAACCTCAGATGATTAGCCGTGCCGTGACAGGGCATCTTGGACCATTTTCACAAGAGGAGGGGATGTAGCCACTGACAACGGTGATGCCCTTGCATAAAGCCAGTCATAGAAAGGAGTAAGACAGATTGGATGAAGACAGCAGTAAAGCAGAGGTTCAGAGGAATGATTGCATCTCCAAACGCTTATCTGAAATTCTCACCAATGATTTACATAAGTATTTCTATCCTTCTTTTATTACTTATTTTCGAAAACCCCATTACTATTTTATATCTGCCTGACTGAGATTTACAAGGTGACCATAGCTTGCTTCATACCAACAATCTCCGTGGGATCGACCCTTACTCACGTAAGGTTTATTACCTGGACGACCCAGTGCACTTGCTGGTTAGTTATGCGAAGTTGTGAAGATATGTTTAGACCATGGTTCTGTGCATCCATTTTTGGTGCCATTGCCAGGGAATCAATTTCGAATAATAATTCACAACCTGAGTAACAATTTCGCATACCAAGTTTTTGGCACCGTTGCCGGGGATTGTTCGAGTTTGGACAACTGACGATTCATCTTGTTGCTCAGATTATGTAATTTTCTTCTTATTTTGTTTTCAAAAAGTTTTAAAAAATTTTTAAAAAATATTTTCTTCTTTTTTGTTTTTTCCAAAAAAATGTTTTCAAAAAAAAATTTAAATAAATAAATGTTTTCAAAAATATACTTTTCTTCAGAATTTTTAAGACTGAATTCTAGTGTTTCATGAAGCATGTTGAAGCCTATCTGGCTATAAAGCCATACCCAAACTGCTTTAGGATTGGTCTTCAACTAATCACCTCAATGGAGCCATGCCCAATTCTTCTGGATAGGGTATGTCAGGCGTGTTATGTCTGAGTTACATACTAAAGCTTGGCTGGCTATTAAGCCATGCCTGACCCTTTGATTGGAGCTTCAGACTAAAGAGCATAAGATTCCTGGAATTCATATTAAAAATTTTGGAATCCTTATTTCTTTTTCAAAATGATTTTCGAAACAATTAAAAGAAAATACAAAAAATTCATAAAATCATAAAAATCAAAAATATTTTTGTGTTTCTTGTTTGAGTCTTGAGTCAGATTATAAGTTTGGTGTCAATTGCATATTCATCTTCTTCATGATCTTCAAGTTGTTCTTGGTAAGTCTTCTTGTTTGATCTTGATGATTTTTTGTTTTGTGTTGTATGGTGTTTCTCATATGCATTCTTGAATTCTTAGTGCCTAAGCATTAAAGATTTCTAAGTTTGGTGTCTTGCATGTTTTCTTTGCATATAAAAAATTTTCAAAAATATGTTCTTGGTGTTCATCTTGACATTCAAAGTGTTCTTGGTGTTCATCTTGACATTCATAGCATTCTTGCATGCATTCATTGTTTTGATCTAAAAATCTCATGCATTGCATCATTTTCATGGTTTTCTCTCTCATCATTAAAAATTCAAAAATCAAAAAAATATCTTCCCCTTTTTCTCTCTTAAAATTTCGAAAATTAGATTTGACTTTTTCAAAAATTTTTAAAATCTAGTTGTTTTTATGAGTCAAATCAAAATTTTCAATTTAAAAATCTTATCTTTTTCAAAATCTTTTTCAAAAATCAAATCTTTTTCATTTTTTTTAGTTATTTTCGAAATTATAAAAATATTTTTCAAAAATATTTTTCTTAATTTTATCTCATAATTTTCGAAAATAACATCATCAATTAATGTTTTGATTCAACAATTTCAAGTTTGTTACTTGCTTGTTAAGAAAGATTCAAACTTTGAGTTCTAGAATCATATCTTGTGATTTCTTGTGAATCAAGTCATTAATTGTGATTTTAAAAATCAAATCTTTTTCAAAACTAATTTCAATCATATCTTTTCAAAAATATCTTCTTATCTTATCTTTTTCAAAAATTTGATTTTAAAATATCTTTTCTAACTTCCTATCTTCTTATCCTTTCAAAATTGATTTTCAAAATTTGTTTCAACTACCTAACTAACTTTTTGGTTGTTTCCTATCTTTTTTAAAACCACCTAACTAACTCTCTCTCTCTCTAATTTTCGAAAATATCTTCCTCTTTTTCAAAATTTCTTTTTAATTAAACTAATTATTTTATTTTTTATTTAAATTTTTAAAAAACTATTAACCCTTTTCAAAATGAATTTTCGAAAATTACTAACCTTTTTCAAAAACTATTTTCGAAAATCACTAACTCTTTTTCAAAAATTATTTTCGAAAATCTTCTCCCTCTCTCATCTTATTCTATTTGTGTATTCATCTACTAACATCTCTTCCTCACATCACTCACCAAATTCGAACTCCCTCTTCTATCTGTGTTCGAATTTTTTCTTCTTCTCTTCTTCTACTAACAATAAGGAACCTCTTTACCGTGACATAGAGGATTCCTCTTCTTTTCTTTTTCTCTTCTCTTTCTTATGAGCAGGGACAAAGAAAAAGGCATTCTTGTTGAAGCTGATCCAGAACCTGAAAAGACTCTGAAGAGGAAACTAAGAGAAGCTAAATTACAACAATCCAGAGACAACCTTATTGAAAATTTTGAACAAGTAAAGGAGATGGCAGCCACACCCAACAACAATAATGCAAGGAGGATGCTTGGTGACTTTACTGCACCTAATTCCAAATTTACATGGAAGAAGCATCTCCATTCCTGCCATTGGAGCAAACAACTTTGAGCTGAAACCTCAGCTAGTTTCTCTGATGCAGCAGAACTGCAAGTTTCATGGACTTCTATCTGAAGACCCTTTTCAGTTCTTAACTGAATTCTTGCAGATATGTGATACTGTTAAGACTAATGGAGTAAATCCTGAAGTCTACAGGCTCATGCTTTTCCCTTTTGCTGTAAGAGACAGAGCTAGAATATGCTTGGACTCTCAACCTAAAGACAGCCTGAACTCTTGGGATAAGCTGGTCACAGCTTTCTTAGCCAAGTTCTTTCCTCCTCAAAAGCTGAGCAAGCTTAGAGTGAATGTTCAAACCTTCAAACAAAAAGATGGTGAATCCCTCTATGAAGCTTGGGAAAGATACAAGCAGCTGACCAAAAAGTGTCCTTCTGACATGCTTTCAGAATGGACCATCCTGGATATATTCTATGATGGTTTATCTGAATTATCAAAGTTGTCATTGGATACTTTCGCAGGTGGATCCATTCACCTAAAGAAAACGCCTGCAGAAGCTCAAGAACTCATTGACATGGTTGCTAATAACCAGTTCATGTACACTTCTGAGAGGAATCCTGTAAGTAATGGGATGCCTATGAAGAAGGGAGTTCTTGAAATTGATACTCTGAATGCCATATTGGCTCAGAACAAAATATTGACTCAGCAAGTCAATATGATTTCTCAGAGTCTAACTGGAATGCAAGCTGCATCCAACAATACTCAAGAGGCTTCTTATGAAGAAGAAGCTTATGATCCTGAGAACCCTGCAATAGCAGAGGTAAATTACATGGGTGAACCTTATGGAAACACCTATAATCCATCATGGAGAAATCATCCAAATTTCTCATGGAAGGATCAAAAGCCTCAACAAGGCTTTAATAATGGTGGACGAAACAGGTTTAGCAACAGCAAGCCTTTTCCATCATCCACTCAGCAACAGACAGAGAATTCTGAGCAGAATCCATCTAGCTTAGCAAACTTAGTCTCTGATCTATCCAAGGCCACTGTAAGTTTCATGAATGAAACAAGGTCTTCCATTAGAAATTTGGAAGCACAAGTGGGCCAGCTGAGTAAAAGGATCACTGAAATCCCTCCTAGTACCCTCCCAAGCAATACAGAAGAGAATCCAAAAGGAGAGTGCAAGGCTATTGACATAAGCACCATGGCCGAACCTGTAAGGGAATGAGAGGATGTAAATCCCAAGGAGGAAGACCTCCTGGGACGTCCAGTGATCAATAAGGAGCTTCCCTCTGAGGAACCAAAGGACTCTGAGGCTCATCTAGAGACCATAGAGATTCCATTGAACCTCCTTATGCCATTCATGAGTTCTGATGAGTACTCCTCTTCTGAAGAGAATGAGGATGTTACTGAAGAGCAAGCTGCCAAGTTCCTTGGTGCAATCATGAAGCTGAATGCCCAATTAATTGGCAGTGAAACTTGGGAAGATGAACCTCCCTTGTTCACCAATGAACTAAGTGATCTGGATCAACTGACATTGCCTCAAAAGAGACAGGATCCTAGAAAGTTCATAATACCTTGTACTATAGGCACCATGATCTTTAAGGCTCTGTGTGACCTTGGTTCAGGGATAAACCTCATGCCCCTCTCTGTAATAGAGAAACTGGGAATCTATGGGGTACAAGCTGCTAAAATCTCATTAGAGATGGCAGACAACTTAAGAAAACAGGCCTATGGACAAGTAGAGGACGTGTTAGTAAAGGTTGAAGGCCTTTACATCCCTGCTGATTTCATAGTCCTGGATACTGGAAAGGAAGAGGATGAATCCATCATCCTAGGAAGACCTTTCCTAGCCACAGCAAGAGCTGTGATTGATGTGGACAGAGGAGAATTGATCCTTCAATTAAATGAGGATAACCTTGTGTTTACAACTCAAGGATCTCTCTCTGCATCCATGGAGAGGAAGCATAAAAAGCTTCTCTCAAAGCAGAGTCAAACAAAGCCCCCACGGTCAAACTCTAAGTTTGGTGTTGGGAGGCCACACCCAAACTCTAAGTTTGGTGTTGAACTCCCATATCCAAACTCTAAGTTTGGTGTTGGTGAGTCTCAACAATGCTCTGAACATCTGTGAGGCTCCATGAGAGCCCACTGTCAAGCTATTGACATTAAAGAAGTGCTTGTTAGGAGGCAACCCAATTTTTATTTATTTATCTAACTATATTTTTCTTAGTTATATGTTTTTATAGGTTCATGATCATGTGGAGTCACAAAATAAATATAAAAATTTAAAACGGAATCAAAAACAGCAGAAGAAAAATCACACCCTGGAGGAAGACCTTACTGGCGTTTAAACGCCAGTAAAAAGCATGTTTTGGGCGTTCAACGCCAGAACAGAGCATGGTTCTGGCGCTGAACGCCAGAAAAGGGCAGCATCTGGGCGTTTGAACGCCAGAAGTGCACCCTGGAGGAGAGCTGGCGCTGAACGCCCAGAACAAGCATGGTTCTGGCGTTCAACGCCAGAAATAGGCTACAAATAGGCGTTCAACGCCCAGAACAAGCACCAACCTGGCGCTGAACACCCAGAGTTGTGTGCAAGGGCATTTTACATGCCTAATTTGGTGCTAGGTTGTAAATCCTTGAACACCTCAGGATCTGTGGACCCCACAGGATCACCTCAGGATCTGTAGACCCCACAGGATCCCCACCTACCTCCACTCACTTCTTCTCACCCCTCTTTCACACAATCTCATAAACAATCTTCCCCAAAACCCTTCACCAATCACCTCAATCTCTCTTCCCCATCACCTCTTCACCACTCACATCCATCCACTCTTCCCCATAAACTTACCTCATAAACTCCACCTACCTTCAAAATTCAAAATCAATTTCCCACCCAAACCCACCCTATATGGCCGAAACCTCACCCCCCTCCCTTCCCTATATAAAGCCTTCCATTCTTCCTCATTTTCACACAACACAACCCTCTCTTCTCTTCTTGGCCGAAACACACCTCCCCCCTCTTTTCCATCTTTTCTTCTTCTTCTTCTTCATCTTTTCTTTCTTCTCTTGCTCGAGGGCGAGCAAAATTCCAAGTTTGGTGTGGTAAAAGCATAAGCTTTTTGTTTTTCCATTACCATTGATGGCACCTAAGACCGGAGAATCCTCTAGAAAAGGGAAAGAGAAGACAAAAGCTTCCACCTTCGAGTCATGGGAGATGGAAAGGTTCATCTCCAAAGCCCATCAAGACCACTTCTATTATGTTGTGGCCAAGAAGAAGGTGATCCCCGAGGTCCCTTTCAAACTCAAAAGAAATGAGTATCCGGAGATCCGACATGAAATTCAAAGAAGAGGTTGGGAAGTTCTAATAAACCCCATCCAACAAGTCGGCATCCTAATGGTTCAAGAGTTCTATGCTAATGCATGGATCACTAGGAACCATGATCAAAGTAAGAACCCGAACTCAAAGAATTATCTCACCATGGTTCGGGGGAAATACTTAGATTTTAGTCCGGAAAATGTGAGGTTGGCGTTTAACTTGCCAAACATGGAAGAGAACGCACGCCCCTACACAAGGAGAGTCAACTTTGATCAAAGGTTGGACCAAGTCCACATGGACATATGTGTAGAAGGAGCTTAATGGAAGATTGACTCAAAAGGCAAACCGGTTCAACTAAGAAGACTGGACCTTAAGCCTGTATAGCTAGAGGATGGTTGGAGTTCATTTAATGCTCAATCATTTCCACTAGCAACCGGACTGAAGTTACTATAGATCGGGCCATCATGATCCATAGCATCATGATTGGAGAAGAGGTGGAAGTTCATGAGATTATACCTCAAGAACTCTACAAAGTGGCTGACAAGTCCTCCACTATGGCAAGGTTAGCCTTTCCTCACCTCATTTGCCACCTATGCAATTCGGCTGGGATTGACATAGAGGGAGATATCCTCATTAAAGAGGACAAGCCCATCACTAAGAAAAAGATGGAGCAAGCAAGAGAGCCCATTCATGGAGCTCAAGAGGCACATGAAGCTCATCACCATGAGATCCTGGAGATGCCTCAAATGCATTTTCCTCCACAAAACTATTGGGAGCAAATCAACACCTCCCTAGGAGAACTAAGCTCCAACATGGGACAACTAAGGGTGGAACATCAAGAGCACTCCATCATCCTTCATGAAATAAGAGAAGATCAAAAAGCAATGAGGGAGGAGCAACAAAGACAAGGAAGAGACATAGAAGAGCTCAAGGACATCATTGGTTCCTCAAGAAGGAAACGCCACCATCACTAAGGTGGACTCATTCCTTGTTCTTACATTCTCTGTTTTTCGTTTTCTATGTTAAGTGCCTATCTATGTTTGTGTCTTCATTACATGATCATTAGTAGTTAGTAACTTTGTCTTAAAGTTATGAATGTCCTATGAATCCATCACCTCTCTTAAATGAAAACTGTTTTAATTCAAAAGAATAAGAAGTACATGAGTTTCGAATTTATCCTTGAACTTAGCTTAATTATATTGATGTGGTGACAATGCTTCTTGTTTTCTGAATGTATGCTTGAACAGTGCATATGTCTTTTGAAGTTGTTGTTTAAGAATGTTAAATATGTTGGCTCTTGAAAGAATGATAACTAGGAAACATGTTATTTGATAATCTGAAAAATCATAAAAATGATTCTTGAAGCAAGAAAAAGCAGCAAAGAACAAAGCTTGCAGAAAAAAAAAGGCGAAAAAAAAAAATATATATATATATATAGAAAGAAAAAGAAAAAGCAAGCAGAAAAAGCCAAAAGCTCTTAAAACCAAAAGGCAAGGGCAAATAAAAAGGATCCCAAGGCTTTGAGCATCAGTGGATAGGAGGGCCTAAAGGAATAAAATCCTGGTCTAAGCGGCTAAACCAAGCTGTCCCTAACCATGTGCTTGTGGCGTGAAGGTGTCAAGTGAAAACTTGAGACTGAGCGGTTAAAGTCAAGGTCCAAAGCAAAAAAAGAGTGTGCTTAAGAACCCCGGACACCTCTAATTGGGGACTTTAGCAAAGCTGAGTCATAATCTGAAAAGGTTCACCCAATTATGTGTCTGTGGCATTTATGTATCCGGTGGTAATACTGGAAAACAAAGTGCTTAGGGCCACGGCCAAGACTCATAAAATAGCTGTGTTCAAGAATCATCATACTGAACTAGAAGAATCAATAACACTATCTAAACTCTGAGTTCCTATAGAAGCCAATCATTCTAAACTTCAATGGATAAAGTGAGATGCCAAAACTATTCAAGAGGCAAAATGCTATAAGTCCCGCTCATATGATTGAAGCTATGTTTCATTGATAGTTTGGAATTTATAGTATATTCTCTTCTTTTTATCCTATTTGATTTTCAGTTGCTTGGGGACAAGCAACAATTTAAGTTTGGTGTTGTGATGAGCGGATAATTTATACGCTTTTTGGCATTGTTTTTAGTATGTTTTTAGTAGGATCTAGTTACTTTTAGGGATGTTTTCACTAGTTTTTATGTTAAATTCACATTTCTGGACTTTACTATGAGTTTGTGTGTTTTTCTATGATTTCAGGTATTTTCTGGCTGAAATTGAGGGACTTGAGCAAAAATCAGATTCAGAGGTTGAAGAAGGACTGCTGATGCTGTTGGATTCTGACCTCCTTGCACTCAAAGTGGATTTTGTTGAGCTACAAAACTAAAAATGGCGCGCTTCCAATTGCGTTGGAAAGTAGACATTCAGGGATTTCTAGTAATGTATAATAGTCCATACTTTGGCCGAGTTTAGACGACGTAAAAGGGCGTTGAACGCCAGTTCTATGCTGCTATCTGGAGTTAAACGCCAGAAACAAGTCACAAACCAGAGTTGAACGCCAGAAATACGTTACAACCTGGCGTTCAACTCCAGAAAGAGCCTCTGCACATGTAACATTCAAGCTCAGCCCAAGCACACACCAAGTGGACCCCGAAAGTGGATTTATGCATCAATTACTTACTTCTGTAAACCCTAGTAGCTAGTTTATTATAAATAGAACTTTTTATTATTGTAAAAGACATCCTGGATTGTATTCTGATCCTGTGATCATGTTTTAGGGGGCTGGCCATTCGACCATGCCTGGACCTTTCACTTATGTATTTTTAACGGTAGAGTTTCTACACTCCATAGATTAAGGTGTGGAGCTCTGCTGTTCCTCAAAGATTAATGCAAAGTACTACTGTTTTCTATTCAATTCATCTTATTTCGCTTCTAAGATATTCATTCGCACTTCAACCTGAATATGATGAACGTAACAATCATCATCATTCCTTATGAACGCGTGCCTGACAACCACTTCCGTTCTACCTTAGATTGAATGAGTATCTCTTAGATCTCTTAATCGGAATCTTCGTGGTGTAAGCTAGAATGATGGCGGCATTCAAGAGAATCCGGAAAGTCTAAACCTTGTCTGTGGTATTCCGAGTAGGATTCAATGATTGAATGACTGTGACGAGCTTCAAACTCGCGAGTGCTGGGCATAGTGACAGACGCAAAAGGAGGGTGAATCCTATTCCAGCATGATCGGGAACCTCAGATGATTAGCCGTGCCGTGACAGGGTATCTTGGACCATTTTCACAAGAGGAGGGGATGTAGCCACTGACAACGGTGATGCCCTTGCATAAAGCCAGCCATATAAAGGAGTAAGACGGATTGGATGAAGACAGCAGGAAAGCAGAGGTTCAGAGGAACGATTGCATCTCCATACGCTTATCTGAAATTCTCACCAATGATTTACATAAGTATTTCTATCCTTCTTTTATTACTTATTTTCGAAAACCCCATTACTATTTTATATCTGCCTGACTGAGATTTACAAGGTGACCATAGCTTGCTTCAAACCAACAATCTCCGTGGGATCGACCCTTACTCACGTAAGGTTAATTACTTGGACGACCCAGTGCACTTGCTGGTTAGTTATGCGAAGTTGTGAAGATATGTTTAGACCATGGTTCTGTGCATCCATTTTTGGTGCCATTGCCAGGGAATCAATTTCGAATAATAATTCACAACCTGAGTAACAATTTCGCATACCACTCAGATTTGGTAATTTTATTTTATTTTTAAGCTTGTTATTCTTTTAATTTTCAAAAAAAATACAAAAAAAATTTTATTTTGTTCTTCAAACTCTTTCATGATGATTTGTTGAAGTCTGGTTGGCTGTAAAGCCATGTTTAATCTTTTGGACCGAGGTTTCAACTTATCATCACAAGAGCTTGTTGATTTCTATCAATTTTGCTGTTGAATGTAATGATCTGCTAAAGGTTGGATGGCCATTGGCCATATCTAGTGTTTTGGACCGAAGCTTTCATTGAAAGCTTAGTTGGCTAGTAAGTGATAAACCCATATTTTACGATGTATTTTGTGCCCAATTCAAGTGATTTATTCAATCCCTCACCCACTTATTCATGTAAATTGCATGATTTTACTTTACCTTCCTTATTATGTGATATATGTGAAAAACATGTTTCCTATGCTTTAAAAAATATTAATTTTAATTACCCTTTATTACCATTAGATGCCGTGATTTGTGTGTTAAGTATTTTCAGGTCTCCTAAGGCAGGAATGGCTTAGAGGACAGAAAGGAAACATACAAAAAATGGAAGGAAAGCACAAAAATAGAGTCTTGAAGAAAAAGGCAGCGACGCGAACGCATGGACGACGCAGCCGCGTGCCTAGCGCGAAAAGGCAGCGACGCGAACGCGTAACTGACGCGGACGCGTGCCTTGAGCAGAACGCAAATGATGCGTACGCGTGATCGACGCGACCACGTGGATGAGCAGAACTCCAGATGACGCGACCGCATGACCTACACGGACGCGTGACATACGCCACGTGCAGGATCTGCAGAAAATGCCCCTAGCGATTTCTGGACCCTTTTTCGGCCCAATTCTGAATCCAGAAACATAGAATATAAGCCAGAGAATGGAGGAATCAAAGGACATATCATACATTTATAATTTTAGGATTAGATGTAGTTTCTAGAGAGAGGTTCTCTCCTCTCTCTTAGGTTTTAGGATTAGGATTCCTCTTAAAGGATTTAGGCTTTCAACTTCCTCTCAGGTTCAATATTCCTCTTATGTTTTTATTTATTCTAATGCTTTTATTCGTATCTGACTTATGTTACCAATTTGGCTCATGAACTCTTTATGTTTAGATTGATTTTCTTTTATTGATGCAATTGAGGTATTTCAGATTTATTTATAGTTTTTTTTATATTCTTGGCTTTAATTGATCAATTGGAGACTCTTGAGTTATCAAACTCATCGTGATTGATAATTGTTATTTTTGCTAATTGAATTGAATTCCAATAACTCTTGTCTTTCCTTAGGAGTTGGCTAGGACTTGAGGATCAAACTAATTAGTCCACTTGACTTTCCTTTGCTTTAGTAAAGGTTAACTAAGTGGGATTAAACTCAATTATCATCACCATCGATAAGGATAACTAGGATAGGACTTCCAAATTTTCACACCTTGCCAAGAATTTTATTAGTTATTCATTTATTAATTCCTGCAATTTATTTCCCTTGTTCAAACCTTTTGAAACCCAAAAACACCGTTCTTTATAACCAATAATAATTCATACTTCCCTGCAATTCCTCGAGAAGACGACCCGAGGTTTGAATACTTCGGTTTATAAATTTTATTGGGTTTGTTACTTTTGACAACCAAAACGTTTGTAAGAAAGGAATTCTTGTCGGTCTAGAAGCTATACTTACAACGCAAATTTATTTGCGAAAATTCTAGATCGCGCGAGTGTTTCGCTCTTTCAAAATGGTGCCGTTGATTGAGGAAGAGATGAAAATGAAATTGATCCGGAGAATGCAACATCTCCTAAGCCCAATGAACTCCCCATTTCTGATCTTACCCATTCTCTTTAATTTCTGTTACTTACTTTTATGAGCAATTCCCCCATTCCCATTTACAATTCTGCAATTTACTTTCATGTCATTTACTTCCAGTTCTTTGATTCTAGCATTTACTTTTTCTGCCATTTACCTTCCCGCCATTTTATTTTCTGCAATTCTCAACTCAAATTCTGGATTCGCTCAACTAGAACATTCATCTAATTAAAGTTGCTTGATCAATCAATCACTGTGGGATTCGACCTCACTCTATTGTGAGTTTTTACTTGACGACAAATTCGGTACACTTGCCGAAGGAAATTTGTTATGAGACAAGTTTTCCGTGCATCATCTACTCCCAGTCAAGGTTTTTATTAAAATTACATAATTTCTCTAATTAATTTCATGTTTATCAACTCAAACCATTTTAGAAAACATCTGATAAATAAAATAGCACACCTTTCTGCAACTCGTTGGGAGTCGACCTGGGATTCATACTACCAGTATTTTAATTTTAAATTTAACTCGCCGATTTCCGCCACGTCAATATACCTTGTGAAAAATTGGACGGAACAAACCAAAAAATTGATTCCATAGGCAGTGATGATCATGAATCAAGCTCTCCTAGTCATGAACTTACATCCGCAACTGAACTCCTTGAGCCTGAAGAACCTTATCCAAGTGAATACGAAGATGATGTCGAAGTAGATTTCTCTCAACCTCCAACTTATGACTTGAGTGACGAGGAAGACATAGAAAGCTTTGATCAAGATGCAGTTGCAGTTGAAGAATCATGTGAAGAAGTAGAGGAATTCACAGAAGAATACAAGGGAGTAAAGCTTACATAACCACTGGAAACACCTATCCCAAGGCCATTACCACCTAATACAAGCTTCAAGTGGGTAAAATCATTAACCTTTGTCTTTACTTTTCCACTTGAATATGGTTTGCTTGAAACAGATGGCCAGCTTAGAGCTCTCTGCGGCTTTAAGAGTAAGAGGGAAATGGCTCGTACTCAGACCTGGTGTGCAAGATTCAGTAAGGTTTCACGCTTCAATTCGAAGTGCACGGATTAGTATCATGTTCAATTGAATGGGTCTCGGAAGACGTTTGGTCATCTTGGTGAGAATACAATTTCTAAACCGCCCGGATGGAAGAATATAGATCAAGACAAAGGCGGATTTAAAGGCAAAGTTTAGGATCCTAGGATCTATTCTGACATTCGTCACCCCGGGAACCTGAGAATCTATTTGAAGCTGCTCAAAAGCTTTACATGCCTAGTTTGGGACCCCGGAGGCTGTTGGCATTCCAAACATTGGTGGAGATTTCTGGATGATTTTAAGCACAAGCCACCATAACAGGAAGCTCATCAAATGTCCAACTTAAGGACTTTAACTAAAAGTGCTAGGTGGGAGACAACCCACCATGGTATGATCATTTCTCTTTTTCAATTTTATTTTGTGTTATTTGTTTTTATTTTATTTTATTTTCACTGAACCTAAAAGTATTCATAGCATCTACATTAGCACTGCATATTGCATACTGCATAATTGCATAAAAAAAATGGTTCACCCCACGCGAGCGCGCAGGCCACGCGTGGGCGTGAGAAGGAAATCGGCGTAAAGATCCAATGCCCAAAAAGTTGGGCTGGAATCATGCGGCTGGTGTGCGTTTAGCACAAAACGGCCCACGCGTTTGCGTCCCTGATGCGAACGCGTCACTTGCAAAACACTCATCCCACACGAAAGCGTGAGCGACGCATCCGCGTCGCGTGGATATTATGGCCCCCTAAATGGAGACAGAGAGATGCGCTGAAACGACACTAGAAGTGTGCGTCTAACACAATTTTCAGCGACGCGGTCGCGTGCCTCACGCGTCCGCATCACCCATCTTTTACCCAACCCACGCGATTGCGTCAATCACGTGACCGCGTCGAACCTATTTCACCCTAGTCACGCGATCGCGTGCTCCACGCATTCGCGTGGATTCAAAAATACTAACCCCCTTCACGCAAAACCCTACTCGTCGCGCCCCCATCCCCCCTTCTTTTTCTCTTTTCTGCAACCCCCTCCCTCCTCTGCCACCCTACCACCACCACTCCCAGCAGCCACTCTGACCACCGTGGCGCCATCCCGATCGCTGCACCACCCTCTCCGAAAACCACCCTCTCTCCTTCTCTTCTTTCTTTTCTTCCTCCACCACTCTCTTCCACCCATCTCACCCACCGCCGCCCTCCTCTGCGACCACCACCACCACGGCCACCACCCCCAACCACCAAACCGCCACCACAGCGCCGCCTCCCACCACCACAACCTTCGACCCAATCTCCTCCCTCACCCCTCCCTTAAACCTAACCCAACACCACCAACAACCCTAAGCCACCACCTTCGACCGTGCCGCCATGCTCCCTCCCAGCGCCGCTGCATCACCACCACCATCTCTCTGCCCTCACCTCTGTTCATACACATACCAGGTTCCACCGAACACCGATTTCTCTATCTTCCATAGTTAGTTGCATATTTTTCAGATTCTGTTCAATTTAGGATAGTTAGAGATGCATGTTTGTAGTGGATTCTAGGTGGTTAGGTAGCTAGGATGTGGTTAGTGGATTTAAGCATGATAATTACGCCGTTCTTGTTACTTGTTTTCCCTATTTTGCAATTTTGATCTGGCTGTGATGTTAATACTGTTCATATGCTATTCCTTAATGTTTCATGCTGATATTAGACTGTTCTTTACTGTTCCTACTGTTTATGACTCTTTGCAGCATCTTTTTTTATCTCATATGAACTGTTTTTCTTGCTGTTTATTTTTGGGAACATCCAATTTTAACCGGAATGCTGCCCAATTTTCTGCAAATGGTTTCATTTTTTTTCTCATTCATGCATTGGTTTTGGAAATTTTGAATTTTGCACTACATGGCTACAACCAACCATTCTTATTCCTTTCATTTCCCTGGTTAATGAATTGCATTATTGATGATTTCATTTTAATTTTAGCTACCCCTGTATCTATATGAATTATCATCAATAACCTGATATCCTTGCTTGACTATGAGTTGATTATTCTTTAAACTTGTGAAATTTATTGTTAACTAGGAAACCATTATCATGCCCCCTACTTTAACTTTCCTTTTACTAACTCACTGCTTTCCACTTTCTAACCTCCTTTTTACTCACTAACCACTTTAACTTTCTAACTCAGGGCATAATCTTTGTTTTTCCTATTTAACTTGAATTCCGCTTATCATATATTTTGGATTGCATTTTTTCTTTTCAGACTTTTTCACTCGTCTACAATCCACATTGCACATATTTTTCAACTCATTTCATGCTTCTCTTGCTCTTTTGCCACTATGTGCTTATATTACTATTATTCTATTTGCCTACTTGTTTTTCTGCTTTTGTTCTTCCATTATATCCTGAAATTTCTGCTTTTCAGGATGTCTGACCCTCAGTGCAAAGGAAAGGGCAAAGCAACCACTGGCAAAAGAAAAAGAGGCGAATCCTCTATGACCATCCTGGACATTTTGCATGATGACTCCTAGCGGGAAAAGCACTTTACCCCGCAGGAGAAGGCTGACCAGCTCCTCACTGCCACAGATCCAGTTAAATTTGCAAACAGATACTGTGAGCTTAAGTATCCAGTGTTTGCCACTTCCAGGAACCTGTACCTGGAAAAAACTATAAAAATTCCAGAAGAACTACAGCAGTACACCTCCAAACAGATAAAACAGAGAGGCTGGTTCTTCTTGGAAAGAAACTTGACATAGGTCAATGCTTCCTGGGTTAGAGAGTTTTACTGTAACTATTTCAGACTTCCCTGGATGCAGTGCACCTTAAAGGGAAACAGATTTTGGTCACTGAGGAAGCTATTGAGGACATCCTCCACCTTCAGCCTAAGTCAGATCAGCCTGATGGTTACTAAAAGGCTGAAGAGGGTATGAGATTTATGAGATTTGACTGGATTGCTATCAAGCAGAGAATAGCCCTTGATCCTACTGTCCCATGGGTCATGGGGAAGAATACAGCAATGCCTAAGGAAATCAAGCTGATTTAGCTGAATGATGAGGCTTGGCTCTGGCACCAGATTCTGAGCAACTATGTGATGCCGAGCACTCATGAGGCAGAGCTGCCCGCTGCTATGATCACCCTCATGTGGTATGTGATGGAGGGTAAGGACCTGTATCTTCCACGTTTCATCAGGCATTACATGGCTAGGGTCCATGTTAGAGGCACTCTCCCTTTCCCTTATCTGATCACCCAGCTAGGCCGCCGAGCTGATGTGCCTTGGGAGCTGGCTGATGCGAAGTCGACTGCTGCAAACTGCAAGAAGATCATTTCTCACAGCAGAAAGTTTTAGGCTTTAGGCTACAGGCCCTCATTCCTTACCGCTTCTGGTGAGGCAGCCACATCTTCAGCTGCCCCATCTGCTTCCACTTCTGCCCCAGCCTCATCCACTGCACATCCACCTGCTCCTGAGCCCATTTATCATCTGGTGCATCGACTCTTTGCCCGCCTGGATCATATGGAGCATCGCAACAAGCGGCGCTATGAGCACCTTAAGTTGATGATCCGATCTGGCAGTGACATCCCCTCCGAGCCTGACACCCCTTCTGATACAGCTGAGGCGGAGGCGAGCGACCATGAGGCGGAGACACATGCCCAGGCTGAGCAGGCAGGACCAGAGCAAGCTGCGCCACAGCATGAGGAGCCACACCAGATCCAGGCTGCAGACCCAGAGATTCCTCTACAGTCAGAGCCTCCACTGTAGCAGACCGATCCTCCTACACTTATCCAGCCTGCAAATATTCAGCCTACCACAGAGACACCAGCAGCATATCCTTCCGGTGATGACGCTTCTTCACACCCAGCTTGAGTGAGCATCGAGGACGATGCTATATTTTAAGTGTAGGGAGGTCGCCATCCCTGGCGTATCTTTTTGGTGAACCACTACAGACTCTTCTATCTTATTTTGTTTATTTTTCTGTATTTTTATTTTTATTTTTATTTTTCAGTACTTACTGATGAGTATTTTGGTGAAAAATAAATTTCTCCCAAAACACACAAATCTAACCGGCAAGTGTACCAGATCGTATCAAGTAATAAAAACTCACGGGAGTGAGGTCGATCCCACAGGGATTGAAGGATTGAGCAATTTTAGTTTAGTGGTTGATTTAGTCAAGCGAATCAAGTTTTGGTTGGGTAATTTGTGATTTGCAGAATGTAAATTGCATGAAATTAAAGAGAGCAAGAAATTAAATTGCTGAATCTTAAAGAACAAGAAATTAAATAGCAGAAACTTAGAATGCAAGAAATGTAAATTGCGGAATCTTAAAGTGCAAGAAATGTAAACTGCTGGAATTGTAAAGGGAATTGGGGATTGGATTTGCAGAATTTAAACAAGGAAAAGTAAAATTGCATTAAACAGAAGAGTAAAAGGGAATTGGGATTGAATCGGATATGAAGCAGAAAAGTAAATGAACATGGAAAGCAGTAAACAGAGAATTGAAATGGGAAATTAGATCTCAGGACCCAGAGACTAGAAAACCAAGTCTAGATCTCAATGCCTTCCTAAATCCAACAAGAACAATTGCAAGGAAATTGTAAATTGCAAAGAAATGAAATGAGAAGTAAGTAACAGAAATTGAAATTCAATTAAGCAGTAAATAAACAGAGAGATCCAAGGATGAGATTGAAACAGAATTTCTTCAATTCTCCAACCCAAGATCCAAGACAATTGCAATTGAAATAGAAAGCAATAAAATGAAGAGGAAGAGAAGTGAATTCTCCTTCCCCAAGACAAAGAAATTAAAGATCACTCAATATCCAAAGCTCTCCGAAAACTATTATGAAAATTCCAAAAGAAAGCTCCCCGAAGAACTTGAATTCTATCCTATTTATACACTTTCTTCCAATGATCTTCAAGCCTTGAGTTGGGCCTTTGTTCTTGGTGGAATTGGGTTGAAAGGGGCCTTGGTTGATTGCTCTTGAAGTTTGGAGAAGAACCAAAGTGAACCAATTGAACCGGGTTGGAGTTTTGCAAAAGTTGGACCAAAAGTTAGAGCTAAAGTTAGGGGTCTAACTTTGGCTCTAACTTTTCATAGCAGCCCACAAAACTTGCTGGTATGAACGTTGGTGCCAACGTTAGGGGTCTAACTTTGACCCTAACGTTGGCCTTGCCTTGTGTGCTTGTGGCGCCAACGTTAGCCACCAAGTTAGGGGGGCTAACGTTGGCGCAAACTTTTGCTCCTCCTTGTGATGTTCATGAGCCAACGTTAGCCTCAAAGTTAGGGGGCTAACGTTGGCACAAACTTTTGGTGCCCAGGGGAGAATTTCATGTGCCAACGTTAGCCTCAAAGTTAGGGGGCTAACGTTGGCGCAAACTTTTGGTGCCCAGGGGAGAATTTCATGTGCCAACGTTAGCCTCAAAGTTAGGGGGCTAACGTTGGTGCAAACTTTTGATACCCAGGGAGTGATTTTCAAGTTCCAACGTTAGCCTCCAAGTTAGGGGGCTAACGTTGGGGCTAACTTTTCAACCAAAAGTTTGTGCAAAAGTTTAGTGCTAACTTTAGGTCCAGCTTTTTGCTTCCTGGTTCAATTTCACTTATTCCATTGTCTTCTCTTTACTCCTAGCTATTCCTTCTTACTTCAACCTTTCTCCAAGCTTTCTTCACCTATAATTAATCAACCATACTCATCAAAGCTATGCTCATAATCATGAGATATTCATTCTATCATAATATGCAACAATTTTAGCATAAAACCTCATGAAATGGCATGAATTTATACATGGTTGATTCAATCAAGGGAAACATGAAAATCTACTCAATTAGCTTGCTTGTAGCTCAAGAAAGTGCATAATTCTAATGAAAACAAAAGAAAAAGACTAGTTAAACTAGGCTAAGATGACTTGTCATCACTTACACATTGTTCTTTTGCTGTATTTTTACTTTATTTCCGCATTTTGCACTTTAGTTTATATCTTAGACATTTAGTTTAGTTTGAAATTCTAAACTTATTAGTCATAGAATATGTGGATTAATTAGTATATTTTACCCTTTTAGCATATATTAGTTTGGTTTAATTGAAAATAAAAAGGAGTAAACTAGAAACTTTAGTAAATTAAAACAATCCACACACCTTGTATATATAGCATTACATGTTAGTTAGTTAGCAACATTTCATCAAGGAGGAACACTAAGATTTTAAAAGCCACCCTAATATTTACATTGAGAATAATGGGAACTCTTGATTTCTAATACTTTCAATAGCTTATTTACCATGCATGCTATGTGTTTGTGAAAACGCCCATATGGCATTGTGCACTATTTTTATGATTTCTTTTATTCTTCTACTCTAAATGCTTGCTTTTCACAAAACCCTTTTTATATTATGTTATTTAAATATAATTGTTATTACAAACAGGTTATTAGTTTGAAAGGCTTGGTAATCTAACTTGGACATTGAATGCGTGATCTATGCTACTTATACCTTTGTCGGCATGCCAATAAACACCTCGCATTTAATTGTCATTATATGCACTTGCTATATTTCCATTGATGATTTTTCACATGTAGTCATGACCATGTGTTAACATCATTCATCTTTAATGTGCATTGATTACCACCCTTCCCGTTCTCTTCCTTGCTCTAACCCTTGACATTTTAAC
Organism: Arachis hypogaea; assembly: GCF_003086295.3. Lineage (NCBI taxonomy): Eukaryota > Viridiplantae > Streptophyta > Magnoliopsida > Fabales > Fabaceae > Arachis > Arachis hypogaea. Next base: position 72,770,590 of record NC_092054.1, on the reverse strand, counting down.
ATATTTTCTCCTTTCTTTTTTTTAGGATGGCCACCAAGAAAGGCAAGGAGAAAGCTACTCCCAAATCAACAGTGAGGAGAGGAACAAAAAGAGCATTAGTGGCAGAGCCATCTTCAACTGCAGTTAAGCCCTCAACAAAAAGAATTAAGAGGATTATAAAGGTTGATGAAAAAGAGAAAGCCCTCCTAGCAAAGGACACTACGCGATTTACCAACCGCTACTGTGAGCAGATGTTCCCCATACTAGCAGAAAGGAGTTAAAACAACGTACCTTCTTATCCTCTTGACCCGTATTGCTGAATTTGTTGTGCCGCAAATTGAGCGACGAAAATGGGGATTCCTACAGAGACAGCCACGGCAGGTTAATCTTTCCTGGGTAGTCGAGTTCTACTCTAATTTCCACCTGCCAACCCTGCAGTCTGTCTATGTCCGTTAGAAGCAAGTCCCTATTATAGAAGAGGCCATTCAACGAGCTTTAGATCTTCCCCCTACTCCAGAAGGACTGGACGCAATTCAAGAGGCCGCACTCAAGCGCCAGACATACCAATTCGACTGGGATGCTGTTCTCAGAGTTATCGCACAACCTGGCAGTAGATGGATCTACGGATACCATCGTTCCCGACCTAAGGGAATATCGGCTTCTGCACTTACCTTGGAGGCTCGCGTATGGGCACAGATCATGTCCCATTATGTCTTTCCGAGCACTCACGAGTCCTCTTTCACTGCAGACATGGCTGTTTTACTATGGTGCATCCTTACAGACCAGCCTCTAAACCTACCAAGACACATCCAGAATGGAATGGGACACATACAAATTACGGGCAACTTACCTTTTCCTGCCTTGGTTTCCGATCTCGTCTCAGGAGCTGGAGTCTCCTACAGAGCTGGGGACACCAAAGCCATGCTCCCACAGGATGATCAGTACGTCCCTAACGGGAAATATATCAGACCTCAAACAGCCACTACAAGCCAACCTACTGAACCAGCTGAAGACATTCTTCCTTCAACACCACAAGCACCTACAACAAATCAACTGCTTCATCAGATACTTGAAAGGTTGGATTGGCAGGAACATAAAGCAAAGCTAAGAGAGCGCCATAACAAGCGCCGATTCATATACCTCAAGGAGCTACTTATGGGAAACTACAAAGACCCAGACACCCCGGACTCCACTTCTTTTACCAGCACAGGCAGCCATGACGATCCCGACTGTGGAGATATTGCTACCAGCCCACCTTTATTCCTGACAGGTGGCAACGAGGACGGTGCAAAGCCTTAAGTGTGGGGTGGTCGGTCAGTACCTGACTTCCAGAGATAATTTTTCTTCTTTAACACCAATAAAATAGGATATTTAGTTAGTTTTCTTTTGTAGAATAAGATAAATTGCATAGTAATAGGTTAGTTGCATGCATGTTCTACTTGATTGAAAAGATAATAAGTTTCTTCTAAGACCCTATTTTTTAGAACAAAATTTCACTAATTTTAATCAAAACTTTTATGTTAAATTTGCTTGGAGTTGTATTTGGAACATAGTTTAAAAGGCTAAGAACACACAACCCGTAAGATTTGAGCATAGTTACATGGTTACATTATTTAACCATAATTATTTTTTCTTGTGTGTTTATTTCTCTATGATTGTAATCTATATTTTGTTTCATCCTATATGTCCAACATTTAATATATTTATATGCTTGCATATGATTGAGGTCATTATTTGTTTAGCTCACTTATCCCAATTAAGCCTACCACTTAAGTTACCTTTGTTAGCCACTTTGAGCCTTTAAATCCCAACTGTTCTGGATTTTACCACATTACTAAGCTTAAGCGGAAAAACAATTATATATCCCAATTGAATCTTTGGTTAGCTTGAGATAGAATTGTGTGTTAATTGAGTATGGAAAGATTGTGGGAACAAAAGATAATAAGGGAATGTGTCATGATAACATAATGGGAATTTGGGTACCTACTCATGTGAAACCATAGAAATTAAAAATCCATGTGCATTGATAAGCTATGTTTATTTTCATGTTCAAAAAAAATCCAAAAATATTCAGTAAATAAATAAGGGGACAAAATTACCCCAATGCTAAGCTAAAATTCAAGGATCAATGCATATATGATAAAATTAAAATAAAAGTTGATACATGAGTATGGAATGTGAGAGGAAAATTTTAGGTAGCTAGGTATGAAATTTAAAGTTATATAGAATATATATGTGTTAGGTGAAAGCTTAGGTTAATTAAAGATTCAATTTATAAGCTTACTTAGCCATATATGTACCCTTACCCTTACCTTGGCCCCATTACAACCTTGAAAAGACCTCATGATGTTTGCATTGGTACGTTAAATGTTGTTGATTGGTTAGGTGTAGAACAAATTTTAGAAAGCATGATTAGAGAGGAGCAGAGTGATCACCCTATACACTTGAGAGACTAGAGTGCACATACATCATCAGTGAGGGTTCAATGCTTAAATTCTATATTCCCTGCTTTCATGAGCTACCTTCTTGCATTTTTATCTATTCTTACTGTATAAGAATTGAATTAGTGGAATTTGATTTGTGATTGTCTTGAAGAGCTTATTTACTTTTAACCAAGTGGACAAGAATCATATAGTTGCATTCATATGTATAGGTTGCATTGCATTGCATGAGCTTTACATGTTCATACTCATTTATTTTATCTCCTTCAACTAAGCATGAGGACATGCTAATGTTTAAGTGTGGGGAGGTTGATAAACCATTATTTTATGGCTTATATTGTGTTTAATTGTGTGGTTTTATCAAATCTTTACCCACTTATTCATATGATTAGCATGTATTTACAATTCCTTCCCAAAATTACTCCATGGTTGAAAACTTGCTTCCTAGAGACCTTTAATTATGTATTTTAATTCTCCTTTATACTATTTGATGCTGTGATCCCTGTGTAGTGTTTCAGGCTTTCTAGGGCATGAATGACTTGCAAATTGGAGAGGAGGCTTGCAAAAATGGAAGGAACACAAGAAATTAAGGGGATGACCAGCGAGAAGTGACGAGGATGCATGGCTCACGCGATCGCGCGAAACGGAGAAATCGTAGTGACGCGCTCGCGTGCCTGACGCGAACGCATGGATTGGAAACTGCATGGATGATGCGAATGCGTGGACGACGCGCACGCGTGGCAAGGCAAAACGCTGGATGAGGCGAACGCATGGATGACGCGATCGCGTGACGTGCACGATCTACAAAATTTGCAAAATTCGTTGTGGGCGATTTTGGGCCATGTTTTGACCTAGTTTTCGGCCCAGAAAAGCAGAATAGAGCCAAGGAACATGCAGAGATGAGAGGAGAGATTCATTCCACAGAATTTCCCAGTTCTTAGATCTGAATTTACTCCTCCTCTAGGTTTTCTCTCTACACATTCATAGTTCTTAGGATTTTGTTTTTATTGCTTTTTGGATTGGGATATTGAGAAGAGTTATTACCTCCGCCAAGACTTCATCATTCTAGTGTTATCACAAAAATCAACTTATCATTCTAATGTAAGAGATACGTTGCAAGTACAGTTCTTAACCAACAAAAATTTGCTTATCAATTTAGAAGGGTTGTCACAAAATTAGAATTAAAATACTGGGAGTATGAATCCCAGGTCGTCTCCCAACGAGTTGCAGAAAGATGTGCTATTTTATTAATCAGATGTTTTTGAAATGGTTTTGAGTTTGATAAACAGAAAACTAAATCAGAGAATTTATGTAATTTAAATAAAAATCTTAACCGGGAGTAGATTACTCGGAAAGTCTATCCTTGTTAGAGTTCTCCCAAGATTAATTGATAATTAAAGGTTGTTCTGCTTAGTTATCCTTTACCAGGCAGAGGAAAGTCAAGCAAGTTGGAAGTCTATTTCTATTCACAAGTTCTAATCCTCTCCCTTGGGAAGGATTAATGTCAGTGACTAGAGGGCGATCCAACAATAAACCCAATTACAATTTTGCTCTTGAGCATTCCAACTCAAGGTTCTCCTTTCAATCAACTCCCAATCAAGTTACGGAACTACTCGCTCATTATGAATGTAAACTTCAAAAGATAAGAAAGGGAAATAAAGGAAGACATGATAAATAATAATCCAAAACACCAATAAAAAATAAAAATAGTTCTTGTATTAATAAATTCTGAAAATAATCCAATAGTAATTCTGAACAAATTAAGGATATGAAAGAGTAAGTGATAAGTAAGGAAAACAAACTAGAATGATGAAGTCTTGGCGGAGGTAATAAAAACAAAATCCTAAGAACTATGAACGTGTAGAGAGAAAACCTAGAGGAGGAGTTAATTCAGATCTAAAAACTGGAAAATTCTGTGGAATGAATGTCTCCTCTCATCTCTGCATGTTCCCTGGCTCTAATCTGCTTTTCTGAGCCAAAAACTAGGTCAAAACATGGCCCAAAATTGATCCCAGCAAATTCTGCAAATTCTACAGATCGCGCACGTCACGCGATCGCGTCATCCACGCGTTCGCGTCATCCAGCGTTTTGCCTTGCCACGCGTGCGCGTCGTCCACGCATTCGCGTCATCCGTGCAGTTTCCAATCCATACGTTCGCGTCAGGCACGCGAGCGCGTCACTACAATTTCTCCGTTTCACGCGGTCGCGTGAGCCATGCGTCCGCGTCACTTCTCGCTGTTCATCCCCTTAATTTCTTGTGATCCTTCCATTTTTGCAAGCCTCCTCTCCAATTTCCAAGTCATTAATGCTCTATAAAGCCTGAAACACTTAACACAGGGATCACGATATCGAATGGGATAAAGAAGAATTAAAATACATAATTAAAAGTCTCTAGGAAGCAAGTTTTCAACCATGGAGTAATTTTGGGAAGGAATTGTAAATACATGCTAATCATATGAATAAGTGGGTAAAGATTTGATGAAACCACACAATTAAATACAATATAAACCATAAAATAATGGTTTATCAGTAAGCCATGTCTAATTCCTGGACCAGAGTTTTAGACTAACATTGCATGATTCCTGGAATTCTCATTAAGAATTTTGAATTCTTTATTTTCTTTTTCCAAATAATTTTCGAAAAATTACAAAAAAAATCTATAAAATCATAAAAATAAAAAATAATTTGTGTTCTTTGTTTAAGTCTAGTGTCAATTTTTAAGTTTGGTGTCCTGCATGTTTTATTTTATTCCCTGTATTTTTCGAATGTATGAATTTTCTTCTTCATTAATCTTCAAGTTGTTCTTGATGATTTCCTTGCTCTGATCTTTAATTTCTCTTGTTTTGTGTGTTTTGTTGTTTTTCATATGCATTCTCAATTTGTTAGTGTCTCTAATATGAAAATTTCTAAGTTTGGTGTCTTGCACACATTGTTTATTTGATCATAGTTTTACATTATTAGTTTCATTTTGTTGTTTTTCATCATTAAAGATTCAAAATTTTTTAAAATTATGTCTTTTCAAGTCAATAATACAGAGAATTAAAGATTCAGAACATACAGCAGAGAAATTACAGAGAAAAAGCTGGGCGTTCAAAACGCTCAGTGAGGAAGGAAAACCAGCGTTTAAACGCCAGCCAGGGTACCTGGCTGGGCGTTAAACGCCCAAAAAGGTAGTATTTTGGGTGTTAAATGCCAGAATGGATACCATTTTGGGCGTTTAACACCAGGATGGCACAAGAGAGGAGATTTTGTTTTCAATTCAAATCTTTTTCAAATTTTCATTATTTTTCAAAATCAAATCTTTTTCAAATCATATCTTTTCAATCATATCCTTTCAAAATCAAATCCTTTCCATTTTTTTCTCTTACTATTTTTGAAAATCCTTGCTAACAATTAATGATTTGATTCAAAAATTTCTTCCTTGCTAAGAAAGCTTCAATAATTGAATTTTAGAATCATATCTTTTAAATTTCCTGTTAGCCAAGACATTAATTTTAAAAATCAAATCTTTTTAATTGTTTGTCAATCATGTCTTTTTAAAACCATATTTTCTCAATCATATCTTCTCAACCACATCTTTTTCAAAAATGATTTTCAATCATATCTTTTTTATTCCTAATTTCAAAATCTTTTTCAAAATTACTTAACTACTTTCTCAATTTTAATTTTCGAAAATCATCATCCAATTTTTCAAAATTTCTTTTAATTAATTTTTTTTTAATTTCAAAAATTCTTCCCCCCTTCTCACATTTTTCTATTTAAGGGACTAACACTCCTCCTCAATATGCAATTCGAACTCTCTCCCTCTTGATACTTTCGAATTCTCTCTTTTCTACCTCATCCTTCCATCCTTCTCTTCCTCTAGCACATTAAGGAATCTCTATACTGTGACATAGAGGATTCCATACTTTCTTTATCTTCTTCTCTATCATATGAGTAGGTACAAAGACAAAGGCATTCTTGTTGAAGCTGATCCTGAACCTGAAAGGACCTTGAAGAGAAAGCTAAGAGAAGCTAAAGCACAGCTCTCTGTAGAGGACCTAACAGAAATTTTCAAACAAGAAGGAGACATGGCAGCCGAAAATAACAATAATGCCAACAATGCAAGGAAGGTGCTTAGTGACTTCACTGCACCTATTCCGACTTCTATGGGAGAAGCATCTCAATTCCTGCCATTAGAGCAAACAACTTTGAGCTTAAGCCTCAATTAGTTTCTCTAATGCAACAGAATTGCAAGTTTCATGGACTCCCATTGGAAGATCCTCATCAGTTCTTAGCTGAATTCTTGCAAATCTGTGACACTGTCAAGACCAATGGGGTTGATCCCGAGGTCTACAGGCTTATGCTTTTTCCCTTTGCTGTAAGAGACAGAGCTAGAATATGGTTGGATTCACAACCTAAGGAAAGCTTGAACTCTTGGGAAAAGCTGGTCAGTGCTTTTCTGGCCAAATTCTTTCCACCTCAAAAATTGAGTAACCTTAGAGTGGAAGTCCAGACCTTCAGATAGAAGGAAGGTGAATCCCTCTATGAAGCTTGGGAAAGATAAAAGCAATTAATCAGAAGGTGTCCTTCTGACATGCTTTTAGAATGGAGCATCATATGTATCTTCTATGATGGTCTATCTGAACTGTCCAAGATGTCATGAGACAGCTCTGCTGGAGGATCTCTTCATCTGAAGAAGATGCCTGCAGAAGCTCAGGAACTCATTAAAATGGTTGCAAATAACCAATTCATGTACACTTTTGAAAGGAATCCTGTGAATAATGGGACCAATAAGAAGAAAGGAGTTCTTGAGATTGATACTCTGAATGCCATATTGGCTCAGAACAAAATATTGACTCAGCAAGTCAATATGATTTCTCAGAGTCTGTCTGGAATGCAAGCAGCAACAGGAAGTACCAAAGAAGCTTCATCTGAAGAAGAAGCTTATGATCCTGAGAACCCAGCAATGGAAGAGGTGAATTACATGGGAGAACCCTATGAAAACACCTATAATCCTTCATAGAGAAATCATCCAAATTTCTCATGGAAGGACCAACAGAGGCCTCAACAAGGCTTCAGCAACAGTAATGGTGGAAGAAATAGGTTTAGCAATAGCAAACCTTTTCCATCATCTTCTCAGCAACAGACAGAGAATTCTGAGCAGAGTCTCTCTAGCTTAGCAACCATAGTCTCTGATCTATCTAAGACCATACTGAGTTTCATGACTGAAACAAGATCCTTCATTAGAAATTTGGAGACACAAGTAGGTCAGCTGAGTAAGAAAGTTACTGAACTCCCTCCTAGTAATCTCCCAAGCAATACAGAAGAGAACCCAAAGAGAGAATGCAAGGCCATAAACACGTCCCACATGGCCGAATACATAGAGGAGGGAAAGGCAGTGATTTCCACTGAGGAAAACCTCAATGGACGTCTACTGGCCTCCAAGGAGTTCCCTAATGAGGAACCATGGAAATCTGAAGCTCATACAGAGACCATAGAGATTCCATTAAATTTCCTTCTGCCATTCATGAGCTCTGATGAGTATTCTTCCTCTGAAGAGGATGAAGATGTACCTGAAGAGCAAGTTGCTAAGTACCTTGGAGCAATTATGAAGCTAAATGCCAAGTTATTTGGATATTTAGTATATTTAAAATTATAATTTTAATAATTAAAAAATAAAAAAATTATATAATTTAATTTAAATAACTTATATTATGAATAATTTACGATTTAATTTAAATTTTTTATTTTTTAAAAATAAGCTTTTAAGAATGATTAAATTAATTTATATAAATATTTTAAATTTAAATTAATTAATATTTTTATGTAATTTTATTATAATTAATTATTTTATATAATTTAAAATTGAAATTTTTATAATAAAAAATTATATAATTTAATTTAAATAATTAATATTTTAAATTTAAATACTATTTAATAAATCATAATTAATATATTTATTTATAATTTAAATTAAAAATAATTATTTTTATTTAATAATATATTAATAAATAATATTTTTAAATAATTTTAAATAAAATATATTTAATTTTAAAATTATTATTGTATTCAATAATTTTATTAAAATATCTATTTTATCTATATTTTATAACTATTTAACTCTAATGCTAAATTTTTAAATTAAATAAAAAATTCTAATTCCTAAATTGAAAAACCTAACCTTAGAACTCCACCCTACTGAGAAAAGAGAAACGCAGAGAGAAGACAGAAAGCTAAACCCCACGAGGAAGAAGAAGGGAAGGAGAGGGAGAAGAGCGTGCCGGTGTCGCACCTCACCGCCGTAGAGCCCATCACATGCGTCGCCGCCGTCATGTCACCGTCAATCTGAACCGTGCGAGGGAGAGAGCTGCCGCTGCGGGAAACGCGATGGTGGAGAGGACGCCGCCAGATCTGTGGCGTCTGTTCCCTGTCGAGCTCGCCGTCGAAGACGCCACCGCCGTCACTGTCGAACCCTAGCCGTCGCAGTCGCCGTCGACGTTGTGGCAGAGAAGGAGGAAGGATGCGCAAACAGAAGAGGGAGAAGGAAGCTGTGAAGCCATCACTGTTTCTGCTCGGGGTTGTCGCTGCTGCTGAAGAAGACGCGTCCGAGAGAGAGAGAGAGAACCAGGGGAGTGACGCGCGAAGGATGCTCTGACGGAGAAGGAGGAGAACGAGGCTGTCTCATTGCCAATGATTAGAAGTTGCTACTGTTGATGGGATGAACATAACGTGAAGAGGGAGGAGAAACTCGTAGATGAGAGGGAGGTTTTGCCGCCGCACCGCTGGTCACCGAGGAACACCGCCATTGATGCCGGAGAATGCCACTATTGGAGCCACTGTCCGTGCTCGGCCCCTGTTTCTATTGCTGTTTATGCTGGTTCAGCCATTGCCGCCACAACCCGTCTCAAATTTCTTCTAATTTCGACACTGAGAGGTAGGGGATTTATTTTAAAATTAACCGTTTTAATTTATGAATATTATTGAAGTTTAGTGAGTATCTGCAAATAATTTATAAATGTCTTGTGTGATTAATTGGTAGAAATAAGCTTGGTTTGAGGATGTATAATTTGGATTAGTTTTTGAGATGATGTTCTAGTGTTTCAATTAGTTTATTGAGTTTAGGTTATGGCTATGAATGTGACTGGTATGATGATGATTACGTGCGTGTGAATTGAAATTTGTTTAGCTCTTGTGTGCATCTTGCAAGGTTGTTTAGGGATGAATGCTTGTCGGAAGTTCTGTTTTTTTTTTTACTTAATAATGTTGTGATTGGTGGTTGAATCAAATTATAATGAGTAATTTATGAGATTGAGGCTTGATGAATGATAAATAGATTGAGTTTAGATTTCTAAACTAAGTACCTAAAATTGATTTCTTAACTAAAAGTAGTAATTTTTATGGTTTATAAATAATTTTACAATGAGTGGAACCAAATGGTGATAAAATATGTTGATTATTGAGAACCTGTTTGTTTGATGATTGCTAATCCTTGTAAATTAATTATTATATGTTTTAGGGTGCTGCTACTCTAAATGATTGGAAGATGGTCATTGCTTTTTGAAAAGAGTAATGCATCACAATTGCCTTGTTTGCTTTGAGGTATAAACTATAAAGACTATTCTTCTATTATGGTAAAATATTTTGGGAAGAACCACATGATTTCATTTTCTTTGGTTTATGAATTGGTTTTGCTTATTATGAATTTTGTTTATTGTTGATTGTTACTATGATGATGTTGGCTTGTTCTGCCATTAGTTACTTTGTTGATTGAATTTTTTTCTTTAATGAGATTTTGTTCTGAGCAATGTTAGGAGAAAATAGTTCTGCTTTGTCATCAGTTCCTACTTTGTCATCTGCTGCTATTCCGTGCTCTCCTCTCCGCTTGCGTCCACTACGCCGTCCCCCACCTCGTTCGCTGAGGTTCGGTTACGGTATGTGTTTGGATTAAGGTTATTTTCTATTATAAATCAAAGAGTTATTTAGTTGAACATGTTCTCTCTATGTAAAAAGTTAAGCATAGAAGTTTTGTTTTTAATTCAATTTGGTTTGAAATTAAGATAAGTTGTTTTATGGAGAATAATGTTAATGTTAATGGTTGTTTCTTAATTGTTGGTTGGTTTATTTTGTTAGCATGTAAAGTGGCTGGGAATTCTAAGTTGATTCTCTCAATGGCCTGAATGACTCAAGTAAAATTGTTGCATTTGATTGTGATGTTCTGAATGACTCAAGTAAAAATCTTAGAATTCTGGAGAAGATTGCCCAAATATTCAAAGAGGATTTGAAGTTTAGTGGAGAAGAGCTTTCTGGAAGCAGAATGGAGAGTAAGAATAGACAAGACAATTACGAATTACAGCTACAATAGTTGATAATCCTTGAAGACAGACAGTCCCAGCATGGTGGAATTGACAGTATTTTACTGGGTGTGTCTCCTTTTAACCTTCTCTTGATCATTTCAATTTCTATTTAATTCCTCTGTGTTGACCAGCATTTCAACCTTGGTAGCTTACCTGTAAAGCTGCTTGTTTGAAATATGATAGACTCTGTCTTCATCCGTGATTGATTTACCTTGAACAAGTTAGCACCATTGTATTTTTTTTCCTTTTTTCTTTTGGCACTTTTTTGTTTGTTTGTTGTGCACATAATCTAATCATTTCAATAGAAATAACCTGTGAGTATAGAATTTATAGTTCATATGGGTACTTGGAAACATTCTTCTTTTATCAGTGTGTATAGTCATCGATTTACACTTAGGCTAGTCATAATTTGGCTCTATCTTGAGCTGACAACACTACACTCTTGAAGAATGTTATTTTTTTTATTATGAGACTGTTATATTTTCATTATGTATTTAGGGGCAACACAAGCTGAGCTTCATTTGCAATTTGTTTAGTTCTAAACCTTTTCCATTCATATTTAGTCTTGTTTAATCATCTCTTTGCAGTTACATGGAAGAAATAAGAGTTCATGTGCTATCAATTTAATTTAGTGGATAAGATTTCATGTTTAACTGGCTACCGCAAGGTGGGGCTGGTGGTCTAAGTTTTCTGCTTTGTGTGAGAGACTATACTAAGCAAAGCAACTGCTGATGTTGACAAAGGGGTCCATGATGAGACTGGTTTCTTTTAGGTATGTTTGAATAAGTATGCTTGAATCTGAAGTCTGAAATTTGCTATTATATTTATTGCTGCTGTTCGTTTACCTTCTGGTAGTGTCAAAGGAGGGGACAGGAGGGGGAGGTGGGTCTTGTGACCTTATATGGTGCTTTTAGTGCGAAGAAGTTCTTGGATTTAATATCTTTTATAAATTACAACCTTTTGATTTGATGTATTAAGAAGCTTATTTATTAGCAATGCAAATATTACTTTTCTTACTGGTTATAACAATCATGCTTGAAAATAACTACACTATGGTTGCTTGATCCTTTTGATGCCTTATTAAGAATTGAATTTGTTAAGTACCTATGTGCTTGTATCTATTGTGCTAGTGATACGTGTTATATGCATGCCATTGTTCTTTATTTTGTATTTTACTGATTCAAAATGCTTCATTTTTTCCCCAGTTAAAAAGCTTGTGTTCCTTGTTGTCTGCAGGTGGTTCTATTTTTTGAAAATATGGGCTTGGATAAAGAAACTATTGGGAGAATTATTTTCCGCTGCCAGCATTGATAAAACTCTTTAGAGGAAGATTGAATTCCTTTCTAGGGTTGGCATTTTTTAAGCTTATTTTCCTGGGATAATTAGAAAATATCCGGAATTACTTGTAACCAACACTAATACAACTATATTGTATCCGGAAATTTTTGGTTCACTAAGTATATAAATGTTTATTTTTCTATGATAAGTGTTCAATTAGTTTTCTTTAGTAATTTAATTCAAATAGTTTAACCTTGTTTATTGACATTAAATTTTAAAAAAATAGTTGGACCTAATTTCAATGCAACATGAGAAAACTATTGTAAATAAAGAATAATATAGTTATAAAAAACTATTGTCAAAAGTCACAAAAGGCAATGGTATTAAAACCATTGTCAAAGACAGCTACAAAATGACAATGGTATTAAAAACCATTGCAAAAACACCACCAAAGGCAACGCTTTTAAACCGTTGTCTTTATGAACAACAAAATTACAACAATTTAAAACCGTTGTCTATCCAGTTACGGTTTTAAACCGTTACGTCATCAAAGAGAACGGTTTTAAACCGTTGCCTCTCCAGTAACGGTTCTAAACCGTTTTTTAAAAATTGTTATCAAAACCGTTGTCTATGCTAGTAACTATGGCAACGGTTTTTTGGTTGTCGTTGCCTTAGGTATAAAACCGTTGCCTTTTGAGCATTGGTAACGGCCGCATATACCACAGGTCAAAAACCGTTGCCAAAGCGTTGCCTAAAGTTTTAAGAACGGTTTTCTGATCTATGACAACGGTTTTTGACCGTTGTGAAAACCCTTATTTGTTGTAGTGTGAACCCCCTTTGCTCACCAAAGAACTGGATGACTTGACCAGGAAGAGATTACCTCAGAAGAGGCAGGATCCTGGAAAGTTTTCAATACCTTGTACCATAGGCACCATGACCTTTGAGAAGGCTCTGTGTGACCTAGGGTCAAGTATAAACCTCATGCCACTCTCTGTGATGGAGAAGCTAGGGATCCTTGAGGCACAAGCTGCAAGAATCTCACTCTCTGGTAAAGGTTGAAGGCCAATACATCCCTGCTTATTTCATAATCCTAGACACTGGGAAGTGTATGGATGAATCCATCATCCTTGGCAGACCCTTCCTAGCCACAGCAAAAGCTGTGATTGATGTTGACAGTGGAGAATTGGTCCTTCAAGTGAATGAGGACTCCCTTGTGTTTAAAGCTCAAGGATCTCCCTCTCTAACCATGGAGAGGAAGCATGAAAAGCTTCTCTCAATGCAGAGTCAAATAGAGCCCCCACATTCAAACTATAAGTTTTGTGTTGGGAGGCCATCATCATGCTCTGAGTATCTGTGAGGCTCCATGAGAGCCCATTGTCAAGCTATTGACATTAAAGAAGCGCTTGTTGGGAGGCAACCCAATTTTATTTAATTATATCTATTTATTTTCCATTGTTATTTTATGTTTTTGTAGGTTGATGATCATGTGAAGCCACAAAAATAACTGAAAAAGAAAAAACAGAATGAAAAATAGTATTAAAAATAGCACACCTTGGAGGAGAAGCTTACTGGCATTTAAATGCCAGTAAGGGTAGCAGAATGGGCGTTAAACACCCAGTCTGGCACCATTCTGCGTGTTTAACACCAGAAATGGGCACCAGACTGGCCTTTAACACCAGAAAGGGGCACAGAGCTGGCGTTTAACGCCAGAAAAGGGAGAAAAGCTGGCGTTTAAACGCCAGAAAGGGGAGAGAAGCTGGTGTTAAACGCCAGAAATTGGCAGCAACCTAACGTTTAATGCCAGGATTGCCAATCAAGGGGGCGTTTACATGCCACATGGTGCAGGGATGAGAAATCCTTGACACCTCAGGATCTATAGACCCCACAGGATCCCCACCTACCTCATCTCTCTCTCTCTTCTTCACACCTTCCCATAACACCCTTCCCCAAATACCCTTCACCAATAACCTCAATACCTCTTCCCCAAAAACCCCTTACCTATCAAATCCTACCCTCTTCCCCATAATCTCTTCACCAATCCACATCCATCCATCATAAAACCCCACCTACCTCACCATTCAAATTCAAACCACTTTCCCTCCCAAACCCACCCATACATGGCCGAACGCTACCCCTCTCTCCACTCCTATATAAACCAATCTTCACTCCTTCATTTTCATACATCATACACACTACTTTTCCCCCTTGGCCGAAACACTAAACCTCCTCCATCTCCTCTATTTCCTCTTCTTCTACTCTCTTCTTTCTTCTTTTGCTCGAGGACGAGCAAACCTTCTAAGTTTGGTATGGGAAAAGCTAAAGCTTTTTGTTTTTCCATAACCATTTATGGACCCTAAGGCCGAAGAAACCTCTAGAAAGAGGAAAGAGAAGGCAAAAGCTTCCACCTCCGAGTCGTGGGAGATGGAGAGATTCATCTCAAGAGTGCATCAAGACCACTTCTATGAAGTTGTGGCCAAGAATAAGGTAATCCTTGAGGTCCCCTTTAAGCTCAAAAAAGGTGAATATCCGGAGATCTGACATGAGATTCGAAGAAGAGGTTGGGAAATTCTCACCAACCCCATTCAAAAAGTCGGGATCTTAATGGTTCAATAGTTCTATGCCAATGCTTGGATCACCAAGAACCATGATCAAAGTGTGAACCCGGACCCAATGAATTGGCTTACAATGGTCTGGGGGAAATGCTTAGATTTCAGCCTGAAAAATGTATGGTTAGTATTCAACTTGCCCATGATGCAAGGAGATGTACGCCCATACACTAGAAGTGTCGACTTTGATCAAAGGTTGGACCAAGTCCTCATAGACATTTATGAAGAGGGCGCTCAATAGAAGAGAGATTCAAGAGGGAAGCCGGTTCAACTAAGAAGGCATGACCTTAAGCCCGTGGCTAGGGGATGGTTGGAGTTTATCCAACGCTCAATTATTTCCACTAGCAACTGGTCTGAAGTTACTATAGACGGGGCTATCATGATCCATAGCATCATGATTGGAGAGGAAGTAGAAGTTCATGAGGTTATATCCCTAGAACTCTACAAGGTGGCGGACAAATCCTCTACTTTGGCAAGGTTATCCTTCTCTCATCTCATTTATCACCTCTGCAATTCAGCTGGAATTGGCATAGAGTAAGACATCCTCATTGATGAGGACAAGCCCATCACTAAGAAAAGAATGGACCAAACAAGAGCATGAGGAAATTCCCCATCATGAAATCCCTGAGATGCCTCAAGGGATGCACTTTCCTCCACAAAACTATTGGGAGCAAATCAACACCTCCCTAGGAGAATTAAGTTCCAATACGGGACAACTAAGGGTGGAGCACCAAGAGTATTCCATCCTCCTCCATGAAATTAGAGAAGACCAAAGAGTCATGAGGGAGGAGCAACAAAGGCAAGGAAGAGACATTGAGGAGCTCAAGCACTCCATAAGATCTTCAAGAGGAAGAACAAGCCGCCATCACTAAGGTGGACCCGTTCTTTAATTTCCTTGTTCTTATTTTTTTGTTTTTCAAAAATTATGCTTTATGTTTTATTTATGTTTGTGTCTTATTATATGATCATTAGTGTCTAAGTGTCTATGCCTTAAAGCTATGAATGTTCTATGAATCCATCACCTTTCTTAAAATGAAAAATGATCTAAAAACAAAAGAACAAGAAGTACATGATTTCAAATTCATCCTTGAAACTAGTTTAATTATTTTGATGTGGTGACAATACTTTTTGTTTTCTGAATGAATGCTTGAACAGTGCATATTTTTTATATTGTTGTTTATGAATGTTAATATTGTTGGCTCTTGAAAGAATAATGAAAAAGGAGAAATGTTATTGATGATCTGAAAAATCATAAAATTGATTCTTGAAGCAAGAAAAAACAGTGAAAAAGAAGAAGCTTGCGAAAAAAAGAGAAGATAGCGAAAGAAAAAGAAAAAGCAAGCAGAAAAAGCCAGTAACCCTTTAGGAGGATCCAAGGCTTTGAGCATCAGTGGATAGGAGGGCCTAAAGGATCCAAGGCTTTGAGCATCAGTGGATAGGAGGGCCTAAAGGAATAAAATCCTGGCCTAAACAGCTAAACCAAGCTGTCCCTAACCATGTGCTTGTGGCGAGAAGGTGTCAAGTTAAAAGCTTGAGACTGAGCGGTTAAAGTAGTGGTCCAAAGCAAAAAGAGTGTGCTTTTGAGCTCTGGACACCTCTAATTGGGGACTTTAGCAAAGCTGAGTCACAATCTGAAAAGGTTCACCCAGTTATGTGTCTGTGGCATTTATGTATCCGGTGGTAATACTGGAAAACAAAGTGCTTAGGGCCACGGCCAAGACTTATAAAGTAGCTGTGTTCAAGAATCAACATACTAAACTAGGAGAATCAATAACACTATCTAAATTCTGAATTCCTATAGATGCCAATCATTCTAAACTTCAAAGGATAAAGTGAGATGCCAAAACTATTCAGAGGCAAAAAGCTACTAGTCCCGCTCATCTAATTGTAGCTAAGTTTCATTGATATTTTGGAATTTATAATATATTCTCTTCTTTTTATCCTATTTGATTGTCAGTTTCTTGGGGACAAGCAACAATTTAAGTTTGGTGTTATGATGAGTGGATAATTTATACTCTAGTGTTGTTGAGGTCCTAGGTAATACAAGTATTAAGATTGAGGATTTAATGAGACCTTGAGTTAAGCATAGAAATGGTATAAGGCCCTAAGTTATTACTTAGTCTTAGGATGAGCATAAACCCTATTTGGATTAAGTTGAGGGAGTTCAGAAGTAAGCCTAGGTTTTCTAATCCAATAATGATATATGACTTGATTGAATAGTTGGATTAGTTAATTAATTAGTGGGCAGAAATATCAGAATGGTGATGAGCGGATAATTTATACGCTTTTTGGCATTATTTTTAGGTAGTTTTCAGTATGTTTTAATTACTTTTTAGTATATTTTTATTAGTTTTTATTCAAACTTCACATTTCTGAAATTTACTATGAGTTTGTGTATTTTTCTGTGATTTCATGTATTTTCTGGCTGAAATTGAGGGACCTGAGCAAAAATCTGATTCAGAGGCTGAAAAAGGACTGCAAATGCTGTTGGATTCTGACCTCCCTGCATTCGAAGTGGATTTTCTGGAGCTACAGAAGCCCAATTGGCGCTCTCTTAATTGTGTTGGAAAGTAGACATCCTGGACTTTCTAGCAATATATAATAGTCCATACTTTTCCCGAGATTTGATGGCCCAAACTGGCGTTCCAAATCAGCATAAAAATTCTGGCGTCAAAACGCCAGAACTGGTATAAAAGCTGGAGTTAAACGCCCAAACTGGCACAAAAGCTGGCATTTAACTCTAGGAACAGCCTATGCACGTGAAAGCTTCTATGCTCAACCCAAGCACACACCAAGTGGGCCCGGAAGTGGATTTCTGCATCATTTACTTATTTCTGTAAACCCTAGGTTACTAGTTTTCTATAAATAGGACCTTTTGCTATTGTATTTTCATCTTTTTTTGGATCATCTTTAGTTCATCTTTAGGACCTCACGGCCATGCCTAGACCTTTTGTTCTTATGTATTTTCCACGGTGGAGTTTCTACACCTCATAGATTAAGGTGTGGAGCTCTGTTGTTCTTCATGAATTAATGTGAAGTACTATTGTTTTTCTATTCAACTCAAGCTTATTCTTGTTCTAAGATATTCATTTGCACACAAGAACATGATGAATGTTATGATTATGTGACACTCATCATCATTATCACCTATGAACGCGTGCCTGACAACCACCTCTGTTTTACATGCAACAAGCTTGAATGTGTATCTCTTGGGTTTCTAATTTAAGATTAAAACCTTCGTCGTATAGGCTAGAATTATTGGCGACCATTCTTGAGATCTGGAAAGTCTAAACCTTGTCTGTGGTATTCCGAGTAGGATCTAGGATGGGATGACTGTGACGAGCTTCAAACTAGCGAGTGTTGGGCGTAGTGACAGACGCAAAAGGATCAATGGATCCTATTCTAACATGATCGAGAACCAACAGCTGATTAGCCATGCGGTCACAGCGCATTTGGACCATTTTCACTGAGAGGACGGGAGGTAGCCATTGACAACGGTGATACCCAACATACATCTTGCCATGGAAAGGGGTATGAATGATTGGATGAAGACAATAGGAAAGCAGAAGTTCAGGAGGAACAAAGCATCTTCAGAAGCTTATCTGAAATTCTTACCAATAAATTATATAAGTATCTCTATCTTATTTTATATTTCATTCATCTTTTAATTATCAATTCTAAATAACCATTTGAATCTGCCTAACTGAGATTTACAAGATGACCATAGCTTGCTTCAAGCTGACAATCTCCGTGGGATCGACCCTTACTCATGTAAGGTTTATTACTTGGATGACCCAGTGCACTTGCTGGTTAGTTGTGCGGAGTTGTGAAAAAAGAGTTGAGATTACAATTTTGCGTACCAAGTTGTTGGCGCCATTGAAGATCACAATTTCGTGCACCAAGTGGCGCAGCAAAAGCTTGTAGAATGCAATAGTACATGATAGTTGTGTATAGAGGTAGTAGAATAGTCACTAGACATATCTTAGGATTAAATACTTGAAGAGTTTAGTAGGTTAAGGTAAGTAAGGATTTCTAAAAAACTAAGTTTAATGGTGGCTATAAGATTAGATGGATATGTGGAAGGTTTTCGAGATGATTACAGGTGTAATTAGATTTTTGCGTAGATAGTAATGGATAAATTGTTGGTTTGGTAATTGGTTTTGTAAGATAGAATTGGAGAACATTGAATTGAGAAAATGATGTTGTATTGAGGTTGATGGAAATGGAGCTAAGAGTAAGAAGGATGAGTATAGCATAGGCTTGAATTCAGTTAAGATATGACATTATAAATAACAATTAAGGGTGTAAATAAGAAATTGAGCTAACGTGGAGGAATAGAAAGGTGGATGATGAGGGATAGATTTAAGTTGAGGGAACATGTAATGGTGATGATGGGTACACCAAATTTTGAGGACAAAATTTTTTATTGGGTGAGGAGGATGTAAGAACCAGAAATAATTAGCGATTAATTATAAAATTGCGTAAAATTGCCCAAAATAGGTTCCAAAAATTTATAATGTTAATTATAAAATTTAAATATGATATTTAGAGTCAGTAGATTTTTCTGAGTTGGAAAATGTAATTTTCTTCAGAAAATTGCGTAAAAATGCGAACCGGTAAATTAACCGGCAATACCAGCTTAAATCTGTCCGGTACTGTGCAAGAAGGATAAAAACAGTAGAAAATCTTAGAAAATCTTAAAGTTGAAAATCAGACACTAATTTTAAAGGTTTTGGCCCAAAATTGGGCCAAAGAGACCCAAAACTGCTAACGGGTTGGACCGGACCCAAGTTAGACCCAAGCCCAACATGTAAAAGGCTAACCTAATGAGCACTCAGCTCATAACACACACTAAAACACAAGTTTGCAGCTGCCAAGTGAGGAAGAGAGTGAGGGTTTCACCAAAGCACTATTCACATACAACTTCCAGTGGCCATAACTTGAGCTACGGTGCTTCGATTTGCGGGCCGCTAGCGGCTACGCTAAGATCTTGCCGAGCCTGTTAGTTTCATCTAACTTTTGTAGGTAAGATTTCGAAATTTTCTCTCTTTCTTGCAGCCCTAAGAAATTCAAAATTTAAGGCTTGAGTTTTAAATGGATTTTTCTGCTTTGGTTATTTAGGTACTAACCATTAGCGATGAATTATTGGGTTTCATCCCCAATTTCTATGAATAAGGTGAGATTTCTCATAAACCCTTGTGGTTTAGTATATTGTGAGTATTATGTTTTGATTTTTATGAAATATATGATGTTAATGTGAGTATTGGTGCTTATTGGAGTTGCTTTGGATATTTGGAAGCATTGGATTTTGGTTGAAAGCTTGGTTGGACTCAAATTTGGATATTTTGCATATTGGAAATCGATCAAGGTATGGTTTCAATTTTTTCTATATAATATGTAATATTTTTGGACACTTAGGCTAGTGGACCATAGGATAGGATTAAAATTAATTATTGATAATTGTGGTGTATGATGAATTTGATAATTTTTTATGATTATAGTGAATGATGATGTTGATGTATGATGTGGGATTTGCATAACGACGATTTTAAGGATTTTTAATGATTGATGAGGTTTTGTTGACGTTGATAGAGGATTGTGGAATGATATCTTACGATGTAAATGGTTGAGATTTGAGTTTACAAGAAGAATTTGGTGTATGGAATGGTGATTTTATGTGTTGCTAAGTTATGGAATGAATAAACGGTGTATGAATATGATTTAGGTACATTAGGACTATTTTGAATGTGGAATAAGTGATTTTGGATTGAGAGTTTGGTAAAATTGAGGTTTAGAGATTTTTGGTAAAAATGTATTTTTGGTGAACTTTGACGGATCATGTCTTGTGCTACAGTTTTTGAAATTGAATGATTTTTGTATCAAATTAAAGATAATTCAATGAGCTTTAAAACGATATAGATTTCGTGATTTCTAGTTTGTGTGCTAACGCACATTGCTGTGCGCGTGCTCTGAACAGTGGCTATATTTTGACTTGTGTGTATGCACAGCATTGTGGGCACGCACACCCTGAAAGATTTTGAAAACGTGCGTACGCACACACGGGTGCGCACGCACACTCAGAAAGATGCTTACTATTGAGAGTGAATGCACACTCTGGTGCGCACACATACCCTGCGAAATTTGCAAGTTGTGTGAAGTGATGAGTGATTTTATGCCGGTATATAATTTATCAATAAATCCAATCGTAGTATAGTCTAAAACAACATGCAATTCCACTTCAAACAATCTAAAATCAATAACCGAGAGTATGAGTCCCGAGTCGTCCTCCCTAGGAGTGCTCTAAGATGCACATTGTTGGTTAGAGAGTGTATTAGTGTTTGGAGTTTCATATAAGAAAAGAACAAGCTAGTAGTGTAAATGAAAATCAAATGATATAAAAGCCTTGGCTAGAAGTGAGAATTGGACTTCCTATGATCATTATTTCTATCAATTGTAATCACAATTAGTTATTACTTCACTTAGTTAACCTATAGTATAAAGGAAAGTCAAGTGAAAGTAATCAATTTGGATTCACAAGTCCTAGCCTAACCCTAGGAAAGTCTAGCTTTAGTGACATGCAAATCAATTAGCAATTTCCAATTGATAATCAACAAAAGACATTAATAATTCTAGTGTCTCCAATGTCTCAACTTCTAAGCCAAGTAAGAAAAGTCTACGCCATAGTTAAAGTTGGCATTTTCTCAAACACTTGGAGAGCAATGATGAGAGACATTGTAAAATTGAGAGTAAACTTGAAATCAAAAGTATCCACTACAAGAGATTAACAACAATCAAATAATTGAAGGCTAAGAACTTGAATTACCTCAATGTATCAATGGAAATAAAAGTAACAACATCCAAAAGCTAAGATCCACAAGTAACTTGAACAACAAGAGCTAAATTGAGAATAGGATAATCTAGATCTACAATATAGAAGTGAATCGACAATAGATCTCACCAATGAATACAAGAGAATTCCAAATTTGAGAAGCTAAACCCTAAAGAGGAGCTAGAGAGAAGTTAGAGTTTCTCCCTCTACAAAAATGTAACTTCCAACTAAAAATATCTAAAAATGAGTCAATAGATGAGAACCCCTTCATCCCTTGGTCTTCTTATGGGTTTTGGCCCCATAATTAGTTCCAATTGGGTCCCACAGCTTCTCTGAATTTGCTGGGCACGTTTTCTGCTTAAAAATCACGTGCGGACACCGACGCGTATGCATACAGCACGCGTGCGCGTCCCTAAGGTTTTTGCAATCCACGCGCAAGCGTCAAGAGTGCATGCGCGTCCATGAGGTTCTGGCAAAGCCATGCGAATGCGCCGGCTTCTGGCTCTGGCTTCTTCGCGTCGGTCCTGATAGCGCGTATCCACGCGTACGCCCAAGGTACGCGTGCGCGTCGCTGCTCTAGCTCCAAAACTTCATTTTCCATGCTCCTTCCTTCATGCATGCTTCCTCTCTCTCTTCTAAGCCATCCTGACCCTATAACTTCTGAAATAACTTAACAAACGGATCACGGCATCGAATGGTAGTAGGAGAGGATTTAAATATGGCATATTTAGTGTAAAAGAAGCATGTTGTCATCCTTGCATTATTTATGAATAAGTGTGAAGAACATCGATAAAACCCTCAAAATTCATACAAGTTAAACCCTAAAAATGGGATTTATCATGTAGGCACAATATCGTGCACACGCACATGCTGGGAAGTGTATTCTGTTGAGGGCGTTTGCACGTATCTATGCGTGCGTTTAAAATGAAAAATTTTATCTTCTGTGCATACGCACACTTCTACCCGTATGCACACTTTGTGAAAATACTTTTGGGAGTGCGTACGTACAACCCTATGCGTACGCACACTGCCCTGTTTTTAAGAAAACCTTGTTTTTAACTGTTATACCTTCCCGACAATCTTGTAAACTTCTGCAATGTTTATTTAAGATTCTTTAACATGATTTTAGGCTTTAAAACATAGAGAATACCCTAAGTAAGTTAATTGGATTGTTTCAGGTAAAAAGTTTAGAAGACAAAGTCTTACGATTCTAGAGTACTGAGGGTGGATTAGTTGAGTGAAGTGGTAGAGTACTGTAGAAAAATTGTGGAGTTGTGGATTTGATGATGCTTGAGACCAGTCTAGGACTTGGAGTGGAATGATGGCCTTACTGAATACTGAAAATGATTTCTGAAAGCAATTAATATATTATTTTATACTGAGATTGTTGACACGCTATGCGCCTGGCAAGGACGGCTGGTTAATCCTGCTTGTCGAGGTCGCGACGGCGGCGTAAGGGCGGTGGTTAGTCCCACTTATGTTGAGATGTGATGTTTGTGGCAAAGTATCCCGCTCGCATCCTTTCGGAATCGCAAGAGTGTGCGCAAGCACTATATTCCTGGACCGTGGGCCAATGCACGACATCCCTAGAGGGTACCCATTTTATTCATGACCGAAGGGCAACATTCCCATGGGGATGTGTCGGGTTGGCAGTTGAACCAACAATGTGATATCACAGCCAAATAGGGTAGGCATTCATCGTGTACATTTTCTATGTGGTTGCTTGCTTTGTCTACTTGCATACTATGCCTAACCGTATAACATGCCTAATTGCTTCTTGATTTTCTTGCTATATGATAAACCCATATTTCATGAGTTCTTTTGTGCTTAATTTGAGTGATTTATACAATCCTTCACCTACTTATTCACATTAATTGCATGGTTTTACTTTCTCTTCCTTATTATGTGATGTAAATGAAAAACATGTTTCCTAAGCTTTAAAATTAATTATTTTAATTACCTTTATTTCCATTCGATGCCGTGATTAGTGTGTTGAGTAGTTTCAGATTTTCTAAGGCAGAATGACTTAAAGGATGGAAAAGGAAACATACAAAAATGGAAGGAGAAAGCAAAACGGAGCTTTGAAGGAAACTGGTATTCACGCGATCGCATGGATGACGCGATCGTGTGCCAAGCACGAATCAGCAGCGACGCGGCCGCATGACTGACGCGACCGCGCGCCTTAAGCAGAACGCACATGACGCGGTCGCATGACTGACACGACCGCGTGACAAGGAAAAGCTCCAAATGACGCGACCGCGTGACCCACGCAGACGCGTGACAGAGGCCACGCACCAGAATTTATAGAATACGCCCCCAGCGAATTCTGAAGCCCTTTTTGGCCCAGATCCAAGTACAGACAGCATAGACCAGAGGTTATAAAGTGTGGGAATGCACCCATTCAAAGGGAGCTCGCATATTTTACTTTTCAATGATTTAGATTTAGTTGAGAGGGAGATCTTCTCTCTCTCTCTCTTTTAGGATTTAGGATTTCTTCTTGTTTTAAGAGTAACTCTGGATCCCAGGTTTAATGTTCTTTTATTTTAGTTTTATTTATTCCAACATTTGAATTGATTATTATAATTTGATTTATGAATTATTCCATGTCACAGATTGTTCTTCGAATTAATGATATTTGAGGTATTTTCAGTTTATGATTATTCTCTTTGATTTAAGTTATCATTGCTTCCCATCTAAGGATGTCTTTATTATTTCAGCAATTTTAGTTCTTTCCCCTTTTGGTTCTGATTAAGGATTCAGTAACTCAACAGTTATTAAACTCAACATAATTGATAATCATTATCTTGCTAATCGAGCTGAACTTAAGTAATCCCAACCTTTTCTTAGGAAATAAATAGGATTCAATGGCCAGATTAATTAGTCCATTGACTTTCCTTTGCCCTAGTAAAGGTTGACCAAGTGGAGTTTAGATTCAACTTTCATTATAGTTGAGAGAGATAACCAAGTTGGAGCTCTAATTTCCCTTATCTTGCCAAAAGTTGTTTTATAGTTATTATTTATTTTTAATTGCCATTTAATTCACTCGTCATTTAAATTACTTGCTTCTCACCTTCTAAACCCCGATTACAACCTTTATAACCAATAATAAAAACATACTTCCTCGCAGTTCCTTGAGAAGACGACCCGAGGTTTGAATACTCGGTTAACAATTTTTAGGGGGTTTGTTACTTGTGACACCCAAAACGTTTGTACGAAGAGATTTTTGTCGGTTTAGAGACTATATCTACAACGCGACTGTTTTTATGACATTCTTTACTGGCAAAAATCTCTAACGTCAAAATGGCGCCGTTGCCGGAGAACTGCTAACGTGTGCCTTATTATTGGTTATTGTAAATATTTTTCTTTTGCTTGTTTATTTATTTTTGTTTATCCTTTTTATCTTTATTTGCTACTATGAACTCTCACCCCTCTCGCTTTGAGTTTAGTTCTAATATTGTTAAAGGAAATAGAAGTTACAGCAGGAATGTGCATCAAGGTCAGACCAATCAAGGATGGATGGAACCAAGAGGATCTAATCAACCCTTTTGGCAGCAACACCCTCCGAGATATCCTGGACAAAGACCATTCTACCGTGCATACCCAACTGAAAGACATGGTGGACAACCTTGTAACTACCAACAAGCCCCACCCCGTGCATATGAACTATCCTTTCAACATAACCTCGAACCACCACACTCACAAGCTTCTCTTCACCATTCGCCATCATATGATCCTTTCTTACCCCAATACCAATCCAATCGTTCCCAATCATCACCACTTTCCTTTGTATCATGTCCAAATCCGGCAAACCGCGAAGCAAAGGATCGCCTAAAAGAAACAGTAATTAAATTTCAAACAACCATTCAACAACTGGAGCAAGCACTAATTCAATGGGCCACTAGGCGCTCAAATATACAAGGATCAACCACAGCTCCATGTGGACAGCCCGATGAAGAGCGTAGCATGAAAGAAATACTAGAGACTCCAGTGGACAAGACAGAGAATGAATTCGTACTAGAACAAGTGGAAGAAGCTGTCATTGTTCAAGAAGAAGAGTTGGTTGAAGATCTAGGAGATGCTGAACTTCATTGGGAATCTAGAATTGAGGAAAACTCCGTCCAAGATGCTACAGTTAATGCTAAGGAGGATACCGTACAATCTCCAAGGCAAATCGTTTACGAAGAATCAGACGAAATAATCCAAGAAACAATTTTCCTTGATGATGATAGTCACAAGTCTAGTTCTCCTAGTGATGAACTTGCGTCCGCAAGTGAATTCTCTGAAATCGAAGAATCTTCCCCAAGTGAATATGAGGATGATGCGGAGGTAGATTTCTCTCAACCTCCAATCTATGACTCAAGTGATGAGGAAGACCCGAAGACTTTGACCAGGACACAGATACAATTGAATATCTTTTCAAAGAAGTGGAAGAATTCACAAAAGAGCACAAGGAAACGGAACTTGCAGAACCACCAAAAACACCTATCCCAAGGCCATTACCACCTAATACAAGCTTCAAGTGGGTACAATCCTTAACTTATAATTTTACTTATTCACTTGAATATGGTTTGCTCGAAACATATGGCCAACTTAGAGCTCTCTGCGGCTTTAAGAGTAAGAGGGAATTGGCTCGTACTCAGAGCTGGTGCACCAGGTTCAATAAGGTTCCACGCTTCACCTCGAAGTACACGGATTGGTATCATGCTCAATTACATGGATTATAGAGAATGTTTGGTCACCACGGTGAGATTCTACTTTTTAACCCGCTCGAATGGAAACTTACAAATCAAAACGGAGGCGGATCTAAAAACACAGCTTGGGATCATGGATTATATTCTGACATTCTTCATCCCGGGAGGCTGAATATCGGTCTGAAGCTGCTCAGAAGCTTTACATGCCTAGTTTGGGACCCTGGAGGCTATTGGCATTCCAAGCACTGGTGGAAATTTTTGGACGAATTTAAACATAAGCCACCATAACAGGATACTCTTCCAATGTCCAACTTAAGGACTTTAACTAAAAGTGCTAGGTGGGAGACAACCCACCATGGTATGGTCGCTTCTTTCTCAATCTATTTCTTGTTTATTGTTTTCAATTTACCTTTTTTTTTATTTTAACATTAACCGGGAATCATGCATAGCATTCATGTTATTCACTGCATCCTGCATTTTTCAGTTTAAAAAAAAAAGGTTACACGACGTGACCGCATACCTCATGCGATCGCGTCATATCGCGAAAAACACAACCCATGCAATCGCGTGACCCACGCGGCCGCGTGATATATATATCGGCGTAAGGATCCAACGAACAGAAAATTGGGCTGGAATCGTGCGGCTCTTGTGCGTTTCGCACAAATTGGCCCACGCAATCGCATGCCCCATGCGATCGCGTCACTTACCCAATACCAATCCCACGCGACCGCGAGAGCGACGCGATCGCGTCGCATGGATTGCATATCACCCCAAAAGGAGACAGAGAGTTGCGCTGAAACGGCGCTGGAGTCGTGCGTTTAGCACGTATTCCAGCGACGCGATCGCGCGACCCACGCGATCGCGTCACCCCCATTTTCACCCCAACCACGCGACCGCGTACCCCACACGGCCGCGTGGATTCGAAAATATAACCCCCCAGCCCGCGAACCCTATCAGTCGCGCAGCCCCCCTTCACCCCCAACCCTCTTCTCCTTCTCTATTCTTCTTCCCCCAGCCACCGCCGGCCAGCCACCACGCTACCACCCCAACGCCACCGCCGCCCAGACCCCGCCACCGAAGCCCCCTCCCCTCCTTTCTTCTTCCTTTTTCCTCTCTCCTCCCCTCTCCACCACAACCACCTCCGCGAGCACCGCCCAGCCACCGCCGGCCATCCAGTCGCGCCCCCCTCTCCGCCACCCACCCCCTTCAGCCAGCAACAACCACCGCCCTCCCTTCCCCTATCCTCTTCCTCTCTCACTAACCCTAATACCTCCCTCCGCCACTGCCCCCTCAGCCGCTACCGCGACGCCGTGCACCACCACCGCGCCGGATGCCGCTGCAGCCACCTTCTTCCCTGTTCCACCCCTTCCGCTTACCAGGTTCCGCAACACGCAACCCTTTTTATCCGTTCGTCACTTTTCTGTATTTTTTATTCCGTTTATGTTCATGATTAGGATAGCTAGACTTGCATGTTGTAGTGGATTTTTAGGTTGTTAGATAGCTTAGGCTGTGGTTAGTAGATCTAGGTCTGTTTACTCGCACTGTTCTTACTTCTTTTTTATCCTATGTGCAAATCTGTTGCTGCTATAGTCATGATTCATATGCTGCTTTCTTGTATGTTGCTGCTGTTTACATTGAATTTTTATGTTTATTTTATATCTATGTACATGCAGCTTGATTTTTTAATTCATATGAACTGATATGATTGCTGTTTATTTTCCGGGACAATCCAATTTTAGCTGGAATGCTGCCCAAATTTTTTGAAAATTGTTTTCATTCTTGTTTTGGTTTGGCAACTCTGTTTTACTCTGCTTCCCCCAAACCATTTCGTGAATGCTAGGGCCACTTTCTTATCCTCTTTAATTTTCTGGTTCATAACCTGCATTTGTGATTCACTAATTTCAATTTCTGATTTCTTTATTTCTATTCGAATCAGCATCACCCTGTTTTCTTTATTCGATTATGAGTACTTCTATTCTTACCTGTGAATCCTTGTTATATGGAATTTTTTCTATGCCACTTACTTTCCTAACTCACTAATTTTAATTTACTAATTTCTTTTTACCATACTAACCCTCTTGATCTCTTTTCTGATTACTTTCACTTACTCTAACTTTCTCACTATGGCATATTGATTTTTTTTCTCTTTCCATTTAACATTAATTCAATCACATTTCAATTACTCATTTTCCTTATTCTATGTCTCCCTTACCGCTTTGAGTTTCCTTTGTTTAAATTGCCTATTTGCTTTCCTATTTTATCCATTTCCTGGTTTTCTGTTTTTCAGGATGTCTGCCTCACAAAGGAAAAGCAAAGGCAAGGCTACTGGCAAGCGCAAGAGAGGAGATTCCTCCCAGTCCATCATTGCTCTAATGCACGATTCCTCATGGCGGGAGAAGAACTTCACACAGCAGGAAAAAGCTGACCAGCTGCTCCCTTCGACTGATCCTATAAAATTTGCAAACCAGTACTGTGAGCTGAAGTACCCAACTTTTGCAAACTCCATAAATCTATACCTGGAACGTACCTTGAAGATTCCAGAAGCCCTCCAGCAATACACCACTCAGCAAATCAAGCAAAGGGGCTGGTTCTTTCTAGAGAGACCACTGACAGAGGTCAATGCATCTTGGGTCCGGGAATTCTATTGCAACTACTACCTTACTACCCTAGATGCAGTGAACCTGAGGGGAAAGCAAATTCTGGTCACTGAGGAGGCCATAGAGACCATTCTCCAGCTCCCAGCCAAGTCCAATCAGCCAGATGGTTATGCACAGGCTGAGGAGGACATGGACCAGATGCGGTTTAATTGGGATGCTGTGAAGGCACGGATAGCTCTCGACCCTGCTGTACCTTGGGAGATGGGTCAGGACACCACTATGCCCAGAGGGATCAAGAGAGTGTACCTGAATGATGAGGCTCGGCTATGGCATCAGATCTTAAGCAACTATGTGATGCCGAGTACTCATGAGACTGAGATCCCGGTTGCCATGATCACCCTCCTCTGGTGTGTACTGGAGGGTAAGGACCTGTACTTGCCTCATTTTATCCGGCATTTTATGGCCAGGGTCCACGTCCGAGGCACCCTCCCCTTTCCTTATCTGGTTACACGGCTAGGCCGTCAGGCTGATTTGCCTTGGGAGGATGCCGATGAGCGACCACCAGCAGCGGACTGTAGGAAGATCATCCCTCACAGCAGGAACTTCCTTGCTTTGGGCTACAGACCACCAACTATCATTGCTACTGATGAGACAGCCCCTCCGTCTGCTGGACCCTCTTCATCCACAGCTGCCCCAGCTGCCCCTGCTGCCACCACTGCACCTCCACCCGCCTCTGAGCCGATTTATCGCCTCGTGCACCATCTATTCCGCCAGCTTGATTAGATGGAGCGCCGTAACAGGCGCCGGTATAAGAGATTGGAGCGCCGCAGCAGGCGACGCTATTCCCATTTGAAGCTGATGATCAGACAGGGCGCCGACATCCCTTCCGAGCATGACACACCATCAGAGCCATCAGAGGAGGAGGAGGATGAGCACGAGGAGGAGCCTCATTCCCAGGCAGAGACTCATCAGTAGGCAGGCACAAAGCACGCTACACCACAGCAGGAGGCCCCACATCAGCTTGAGGCTGCTGATCCAGAGATCCCGATCCATTCAGTCCCCCCTCTACAGCAGCCAGACTCTCAGCCCACCACCGCCACAGAGACCCCAGCTACCATCCCTACCAGTGATGACACTCCTTCACACCTGGCTTGATTGAGCATCGAGGACGATGCTTCATTTTAAGTGTGGGGAGGTTGCCATCTCTGGCGTTTATTTTGGTGAACTACTACATACTTTTTCTTTTATTTTGGATATTTTTCTGTATTTTCCTCTTTTCTTTTATTGTTATTTTCTGAGTACTTATACATTGCTACTTGTGTATTTTACTCTATTTTCTGCATTTTGCAAATTTTGTTCATATTTTAGTTATTTAGTACATTTTAGTTATTTAGTTTAGTTTGCAATTCTAACTTATTAGTGGATCAATTAGTATAGTTTACCCTTTTTACATAAGATAGCTTAGTTATAGCTTAGTTTAAATTGACAAATATAAAAAAGAGTAAGCTAGGAACTTGAACATAATATATTTAGATCCATAAAACCTTGTATATATAGCATTACATGATGTAGTTAAACTGACAACATTTCATCAAGGAGAAATATTAAAACTTCAAAGGCTACCCTAAATTACTTTTTAAGAGAATAATGAGAATTTTTAACTAAACCTGCATGACATACATAAGTGATAAATGATTTTTCAGCTAGAGAACACATAGCCTGTGAATTTTGAGCTTAACTGTATGGTTACATTCAAACCATAATTTTTATTTCTGTGTGTTCCAACCTTCTTTCTTATTCTGATGTTCTTTACTTTGTTTTAGTCTATATGTCCGATTATAGAATATAGGTACATCTCAAAATAATGATTGAGGCCATCATTTGATTTTAGCTCACTGACCCCATATTAGCCTACCTTTTACATCACCCTTGTTAGCCCCCTTGAGCCTTTTAAAACCCCTTTATTCTATTTAGCCAAATTACTAGCCTTAAGCAGAAAAACAAAAGAAAATCCCAAGTGAATCCTTGGTTAGCTTAAGATAGAAAATTATAAATAGAGTAAAATATGGGAAACTTATTGGGAACATAGTTGATAAAGACAAAAGGTAGAAAAAATTAAAAAGAATAAAGCAACTCAAAAATTTTGGGGAGCAGGCTCATGAAAATTCAAATTAATTAAAAAAAAAAAATTTACCATGTGTATTAAAAAAAAATTAGTTTTCAAGCATGTAAATAAGGGGATACAAAAAGAACTCCCCAATGCAAAATAAAAAGCAATGCACATGGGATAAAAAAAACAAGAATTGAAACATGAGCATGTGACATCAAAAGCGAGAAAATAGGGAGAATAGGTAAAGAAGCATTGTTTTACTAAGTATGTATGTTAGGTGAGATCTTAGTCTAATTAAGGATTCACTTGTTAGCTCACTTAGCCTTATACATATATCCTTACCCTTTGCCTTGACCCCATTACAACCTTAATTAAAGACCTCATGAGTTTTGGTATGACTATGTTCTATAATTGTTGATTGGTTAGACGAAAAACAAGGTTATAGAAAGGAAGAATAAAAAGAAAAAATGAGCGGTTAACCCAATAAACACTGAGTGATTAGAGAGAAAACATAAAATCCAGTGAAGATTCAAAAGCTCATTAACATTTATCTCTGATTGTCTTGCAAGTTTTTTTCTTCTCTCATCTCATTTGCAAAAAAGTGCTTTATTATTTGAGGGTTAGCTATATATGTATATATATCTCCTTGAAAATGTGAAATAATTTGACTACATGTAGGCTTTATATATGAGTGGATGAATTAGAATTGCATGACTCACTAGGTAGATGCAGTTAGCATAGGTTGCATTTCATAACATTCCATCACTTTAACCTTAATTATTTACCTTGGATTTAGCATGAGGACATGCTAGTGTTTAAGTGTGGGGAGGTTGATAAACCCATATTTCATGAGTTCTTTTGTGCTTAATTTGAGTGATTTATACAATCCTTCACCTACTTATTCACATTAATTGCATGGTTTTACTTTCCCTTCCTTATTATGTGATGTAAATGAAAAACATGTTTCCTAAGCTTTAAAATTAATTATTTTAATTACCTTTATTTCCATTCGATGCCGTGATTAGTGTGTTGAGTAGTTTCAGATTTTCTAAGGCAGAATGACTTAAAGGATGGAAAAGGAAACATACAAATATCGAAGGAGAAAGCAAAACGGAGTTTTGAAGGAAACTGGTATTCACGCGATCGCATGGATGACGCGATCGCGTGCCAAGCACGAATTAGCAGCGACGCGGCCGCATGACTGACGCGACCGCGCGCCTTAAGCAGAACGCACATGACGCGGTCGCATGACTAACGTGACCCACGCGGACGTGACAGAGGCCACGCACCAGAATTTACAGAATACGCCCCCAGCGAATTCTGAAGCCCTTTTTGGCCCAGATCCAAGTACAGACAGCATAGACCAGAGGTTATAAAGTGTGGGAATGCACCCATTCAAAGGGAGCTCGCATATTTTACTTTTCAATGATTTAGATTTAGTTGAGAGGGAGATCTTCTCTCTCTCTCTCTCTTTTAGGATTTAGGATTTCTTCTTGTTTTAAGAGTAACTCTGGATCCCAGGTTTAATGTTCTTTTATTTTAGTTTTATTTATTCCAACATTTGAATTGATTATTATAATTTGATTTACGAATTATTCCATGTCACAGATTGTTCTTTGAATTAATGATATTTGAGGTATTTTCAGTTTATGATTATTCTCTTTGATTTAAGTTATCATTGCTTCCCATCTAAGGACGTCTTTATTATTTCAGCAATTTTACTTCTTTCCCCTTTTGGTTCTGGTTAAGGATTCAGTAACTCAACAGTTATTAAACTCAACATAATTGATAATCATTATCTTGCTAATTGAGCTGAACTTAAGTAATCCCAACCTTTTCTTAAGAAATAAATAGGATTCAAATGCCAGATTAATTAGTCCATTGACTTTCCTTTGCCCTAGTAAAGGTTGACCAAGTGGAGTTTAGATTCAACTTTCATTATAGTTGAGAGAGATAACTAAGTTGGACCTCTAATTTCCCTTATCTTGCCAAAAGTTGTTTTATAGTTATTATTTATTTTTAATTGCCATTTAATTCACTCGTCATTTAAATTACTTGCTTCTCACCTTCTAAACCCCGATTACAACCTTTATAACCAATAATAAGAACATATTTCCTCGCATTTCCTTGAGAAGACGACCCGAGGTTTGAATACTCGGTTAACAATTTTTAAGGGGTTTGTTACTTGTGACACCCAAAACGTTTGTACGAAGGAATTTTTGTCGGTTTAGAGACTATATCTACAACGCGACTGTTTTTATGACATTCTTTACTGGAAAAAATCTCTAACATCACTATACTTGATAATTACTTGAGCTTTACTTGTATGAATTACTTGTGTTTTCTAATGAGATTGACGAGGATCAGAAGGCGGTGTAGATGGGATCGTATGGCGGCTAGGCTGGTAAAGACTGTGGGATAGCGGTGTATCTCTTAGTTTAGAAATCCCTTAAGATAGAATACCTCATTTTATTATGGTATTTAAATTTATGGTTTTAAATTTACTTGTGTTTTAAGCTTGAATCTCATGATGGAATGAAGCTCTAGGATTGCCTCTATCGTCCAAGAGTCCTATATTTTACATTACTGGGCACTCTTACCATACGGAAAATCTCCAGTTCTCATTCCATACTTTGTTGTTGTTTTTCAGATGTAGGTAGCAACCCACCTCGATAAGTTGCTTGATGGTGACAGAGCGGTGGACCTTATTCCATTTTGTTGTCTTTTTGGTTATTTTGATTAGTTTCTCTCTCTTGTGTATTTTAATTTTGCCTTAGAGACTTACTTTGAGAGAGTTATGTTGTATCCTATTTTAACATTTAAAACTCTGTCGTATTCAGTTTGACTAGCCGGCCTAAACTCCGCAGGCTATGACTAGTCCTCTTTTTCTATATCATACTGATACATTTATCTATATTGATTATTGTACTATGTCTTATGTTATATCTTGAACCTTAACGCGCTTAGTTATCGTGTGTGAACATTTCGCGCTTTGTAATTTCGCTTTATGTGACCTTGATCTTTATTCCTTCATCGGGCTTCTAGTTATATAAATTTCTAGATATATATTATATGTTAAAAGCTTTAGGACTGTTGTGGCACTTGGTTATCCTTTCCAAGCATGGCCATATCTCTGTCTATTGCCACGCTTCTAAAGGGTGGCCATATCTCCTCTATTGCCACCCTTAAAAAGTGTGGCCATATCACTTCTATTGCCACGCTTTTAAAGTGTGGCCATATCTCCATCTATTGCCATGCTTTTAAAGCGTGGCCATATCTGCTCTATTATCACGCTTTAAAAGCGTGGCCCTATCCTCCATATATGGTCACGCTTAAATAGCGATGCCATATCTCCCACCTATGGCCACGCTTTTAAATGTGGCAATTTGTAAAAAGAGTGGCAAAAAAAAGCATGGCAATAGAGCAACCACCCCTTTCAAAAGTGTGACGGTAGCTTAAAAAGCGTGGCAAAAAGCTATCGTCACGCTTTTTTAAGCTTTTTGCCACACTTTAAAAGCGTGGCAATAGAGCTATTTTCTTGTAGTGGATCGCTGTTTGGGCCTGAATCCATGATAAGTCCATATTTGTTGATAATTTTTCCTTGAATTGGACAGATTTCATCATATAAACTGATATTTATTTATTAAAATAATAAATATTTGTGTTTGATCCCTAAATTGAACCTAAATGTGAAAACATGCATTTTTGTGCTTAAATTGAGCAATTTGATTCCACTTTTATTCCATTCGATGCCGTGATATTTTTGTTGAGTGATTTCAGGTGTAATAGGTAGGAATGTCTTGATAAAGGTGGAAGTGAAGCATGTAATTGGGAGAAAACATGAAGAAAACAAAGGAGAAAAGCATTTCAGAGTGTGCCCAGGCAGATTTTCTGTGCCTACGCACAAGGGTCCAAATCAGCACCTGTGCCCACGCACAACTCTGTGCCCACGCATAAGTATAGAAATCAGCAAGTGTGCCTACGCACAGGTGAAAAATCAGCATGTGCGCGTACACACACACTTGTGCGTATGCACAGGTCCCTGCACGTGGATTCATTAATGAAACACGTGATCCGCGATTTTGGAGGTCTTTGGTCCAGTTTTGGAAGGCTTGATGCTGAATGGGAGTACTATATCAAGGGAAATTGAATCCATATGAAGGCATTAGGACTTAGAACTTTATTTTTACATTTTTTCCATAGTATTAGGAGTAGGAGTAGTGTAGAGTAGTTTTCTTCATTTTCTCTTCTAAGGTTCCCTAAACTTTCTTTATAGCATTTTATATCAAGCTTGATCTTTGATTTTACTCATCTTTTGTAAGTACTCATTAATTTTCTCTTTAATTTCACTACTTTTGCTTTTATTTTCTTATGGTTCAAGTTACTTTGTTTATATATGCAATTTTGGTTTCTTGAAGTTTTGATTGATGAATTTAATTTTTTTGCATTATATATGCTTGTTTGATTGTCTATTATTGATATTGTGAATATTTTGGTTATAGCTTTCATTTTCCTTTGCAATATCTCATGTTTTGGTTATATGCCTGATGAGCGGATAATTTATACGCTTTTTGACATTGTTTTTAGTATATTTTTAGTAGAATCTAGTTACTTTTAGGGATGTTTTTAATAGATTTTATGTTAAATTCACATTTCTGAACTTTACTATGAGTTTGTGTGTTTTTCTGTGATTTCAAGTATTTTCTGGCTGAAATTGAGGGACTTGAGCAAAAATCAGATTCAGAGGTTGAAGAAGGACTGCTGATGCTGTTGGATTCTGACCTCCCTGCACTCAAAGTGGATTTTCTGGAGCTACAGAACTCGAAATGGCGCGCTTCCAATTGCGTTGGAAAGTAGACATCCAGGGCTTTCCAGCAATATATAATAGTCTATACTTTGGCCAAGAATAGACGACGCAAACTGGCGTTCAATGCCAGCTCTCTGCCCAATTCTGGCGTCCAGCGCCAGAAAAGGATCCAAAACCAGAGTTGAACGCCAGAAATGGATCAAAACCTAACGTTCAACTCCACAAATTGCCTCTGCACGTGGAAAGTTAAAGCTCAGCCTAAGCACACACCAAGTGGGCCCCGGAAGTGGATTTATGCATCAATTACTTACTTCTGTAAACCCTAGTAGCTAGTTTATTATAAATAGGACCTCTTACTATTGTATTAGACATCTTTGGACGCCTGGTTCTTAGATCAGAGGTGCTGGCCATTCGGCCATGCCTGGACCTTTCACTTATGTATTTTTAACGGTAGAGTTTCTACACTCCATAGATTAAGTTGTGGAGCTCTGCTGTTCCTCAAAGATTAATGCAAAGTACTACTGTTTTCTATTCAATTCATCTTGTTTCGCTTCTAAGATATTCATTCGCACTTCAACCTGAATGTGATGAACGTGACAATCATCATCATTCCCTATGAACGCGTGCCTGACAACCACTTCCTTTCTACCTTCGACTGAATGAGTATCTCTTAGATCTCTTAATCAGAATCTTCGTGGCGTAAGCTAGAATGATGGCAGCATTCAAGAGAATCCGGAAAGTCTAAACCTTGTCTGTGGTATTCCGAGTAGGATTCAATGAATGAATGACTGTGACGAGCCCCAAACTCGCGATTGCGGGGCGTTAGTGACAGACGCAAAAGGATAGTAAATCCTATTCCTGCATGATCGAGAACCGACAGATGAATAGCCATGCCGTGACAGGGTGCGTTGATCATTTTCACTGAGAGGATAAGATGAAGCCATTGATAAGGGTGATGCCTCCAGACGATTAGCCGTGCCATGACAGGGCATTGGATCATTTTCCCGAGAGATGACCGAAAGTAGCCGTTGACAATGGTGATGTATCACATAAAGCCAACCATGGAAAGGAGTAAGACTGATTGGATGAAGATAGCAGGAAAACAGAGATTCAGAGGAACGAAAAGCATCTCCATTCGCTTATCTGAAATTCCTACCAATGATTTACATAAGTACCTCTATCCCTATTCTATTATTTATTATTCGAAAACACCATTATCAATTTATATCTGCCTAACTGAGATTTGCAAGGTGACCATAGCTTGCTTCATACCGACAATCTCTGTGGGATTCGACCCTTACTCACGTAAGGTATTACTTGGACGACCTAGTGCACTTGCTAGTTAGTTACACGGAGTTGTGAACCATGGTCTTGGCATCATGTTTTTGGCGCCATCTCCAGGGAAAGAAAGAGCAATGAATTTTACATAATTAAAGTGTAATCACGATTCCGCGTACCAATGCCCACCAAGTGTTTGTGAAAATGCCACTTGGTAATTTTGAGTATATTTTCACACATTGGCTTGGGAATTGAGTTCCTAGGATACTAGAGTCATAATGTTAGATATTTAGTGGCAATTCTTGGGTAGTTAGTTGACTCTTGTTTCCATTAATGCTAGCTTTTTACAAATTAATTTGGTAAGTTAGCTAGGACTTATGAATTAAGGTCAATTAAGCTTGCTTGACTTACTCCTCGATGTTAGGTGTAGACGAAGTGAGATTGACTCATCATAGTTGCCATAGTTGTGGTTATGATGATGATAGGATTCCTTGGAGTCTCATTCCCAAGTCAAGGCTCCTTTATGCATTTATTGCATTTTCACTAGTTTTGATCTTGTTTCCTTTTTAGTGCATTGATTCCAATTTTGATCATTCCTTAGTTCTTTTATTTCTTAGTTCTTTTAATCTTTCGTTCTTTAATTCTAAAAACCCCTTTTTCCCCACAACTAAAAGTGTGACACATCGATTTGCATTCCTAGGGAGAACGACCCGAGGTTTTATTACTCTCAGGTTATATTTTGTATATGAAAAATATAAACTTTGATGGTGGGAATTGGTTCCCGGTGTGGTCTATACTTGCAAGGGAAGTTATTTTAAGTGGAAAAATTAAAACCGGTGCAAATCTCACTTATCAAGTTTTTGGCACCGTTGCCGGGGATGCAATTGGTGTTATGTTTTTTGTTATTGTAAATATATCCATAGTGTAAATAGCTTACTTTTTGGTTATTTGGTTGTTTTTCCCAGTAATTAGGATTTTGTTTCTTTTGGTTATTAATGTTTCTTGTTTTTATTTTCTACTTTCTCTATGATGTATCACCCTTATTGCTTGGAGCTTGGTTGTGAGTATTTTGTAGGGTATGATAAATTAAAGTTGGGATTGCATCATGGAGTGGGAGAATCAATTTAGGGAGGAACCATTTGTGTATGAGCAACACTCATGGCAATCACCTTCCCCATACTACA
Source organism: Arachis hypogaea (assembly GCF_003086295.3). Taxonomy (NCBI): domain Eukaryota; kingdom Viridiplantae; phylum Streptophyta; class Magnoliopsida; order Fabales; family Fabaceae; genus Arachis; species Arachis hypogaea. The sequence continues at coordinate 72,732,454 of NC_092054.1, read as the reverse complement.
ACGAGCCAAACCCTCCCCTATGTGAATATCAAACCCAAAGATATGAAAGATACCCCATACACAACCCTCAACCACCAAACCTTCAAGCACCACACCATCCACCTCCATGGAATTCTAATGTCTATACACCTTGCCACCAACCATGTGAACCATCACCTCCTTATATACCACCTTAATACCCTCACCCACATAACACACCCTCTAACTTTACAAACTTTCTCCCAACCGTTGAACCTTTTTTTTAACCCACAGATGAAGTTCTCCATCCCTTGCCCAAAGAATAACAAGACCTTCAAGGTTTTCTCCAAGAGCAAGAAGAATTTCGGAAGACAGAAGGAGAGTTAATGATGCCAGGGTATTTTGGCCAGTTTCACAGGCCTTTTCTTTACTATTTTTAAGGTAGTTTCATGCATTTTCTTAGGAAATAAGCTAGTTTCAAGCATACATTGTGCAATTTACATGATTTCATGAGAATTTTGCATGAATTATATGATAAATTGGATGATGCATGATCCCATGATTAAGAGCAAGACTTTGATGCACTTTGTTTGATTAATTTCAGGCCAAAAGAAGAAGAGAAGAGCCACGTTAGTGGCTATGTTAGTTACACTAACGTGGGCACTAACGTGGAAGGAAGGAAAGCCACAATGTTAGTGAGAAAAGTTAGTGGCATTAACTTTGAAGAAAGGAAATGGAGCCAACGTTAGTGACACTTAACATTATCACTAAGGTTGGACCAAGCTCATAAGTGGCCACGTTAGTTGCCACGTTAACTTAGTTAACGTGGCCTCTAACGTTAAGAAGAAAGGGAGGAAGCCAACGTTAGTGACACTCAACATTGTCACTAACGTTGGCCAAAGCACATTAAGCCACGTTAACTCCCACGTTAACCTAGTTAACGTGGAAGCTAACGTGAAGAAGCAAAGTGATCGATAACGTTAGTGACACCAACATTGTCACTAACGTTGGAACCCACACAAACCCCAATAAGCCACGTTAACTTCCACGTTAACCTAGTTAACGTGGAAGCTAACGTGAAGAAGGGAGGTGATTGCCAACGATAGTGACACCCAACATTGTCACTAACATTGGAATGAGCCACACAAGCCACTATGAGCCACGTTAACTCCCACATAAACTTAGTTAACGTGGAAGTTAACGTGGCACCTGGCAGCCTAACCATGCCTTCTTCAAACACGCATAACTTGAGCCACAAAGCTCTAAATGAGGTGATTCCAGTGGCATTGGAAAGTAGGAGTCCAGAGCTTTCGAAGCATATATGGGACTACATGGTTGACACTAAATTTGAGGGAAAAAACCTGCCCCGAAAGTGCAATGATGAACATGGTATCAACCTGTATTAAAGCCAACTGACCTCTTCACCTTCCAAGAAGTATAACTCGAGTTGTAGAGCTCCAAATGATGCGCTTTCAAAGGCATTGGAAAGTAGACACCCAGGGCTTTCCAACAATATATAATAGTATGGGGTGGACACTAAGTATGAGCTTCAGAAACTGGCAATAATGAAGCCCGGATCGCCAGCGTTATTGGCACTCAAGTTTTCCAGTAACGTTGGCATATATGCCAGCGACCATGTCTACTTCAAAGGAGCATAACTTGAGCTACAGAGGTCCAATTGAAGTGATTCCAGTTGCGTTAGAAAGCTGACATTCAGAGCATTCCAACGATATATAATACTCTATAGTGGGCATGAAATTGGAGCACAAACAAGAGGTATCTTTTATGCCCCAAAAACACCAACTGGGCAGCAAGTGCAACGTTAGCCACACTTGTAGCGTTAGTGTGGCTAACTTTAGCACTAACTTTAGCACCTGGACCTCAACTTGACTCACTTCGCTCTCAAGTCCACTTCAAAGCTCAAGCAAGCAAGCCCACAATTGTCAACCAATCAAGACCACAAGAAGCATCTAGAATAGGAATTTTAATTTAATTGTAATTTGCTTTTAATTTCATTTTGTAATTTAGGAGAGCCTATATAAAGGCCTTAATATTTACATTGAAAGCATCCTGGAGAGCTTGAAAAGGGGGGAATTCTGGAAAGGGGGATTGAAGAGGGGTCTTCGGACTCCCTCCCCTCACACACTTTTCCTTATCTTTCTTTTAGTTGTAATTTTCATTTATCAATGTTGAATTTTAAATTTCAGTTTGAATCTTCATCTTTATTTTTCTGCACTTTCTTTCTTTTCTATCTTTGTAGAGCAATTATCAACTAACTCTTTACATTGGGTTAGAGAGCTCTATTGTGATTCAATGGATCAATTGTAGTTCTTATTATTCTTCTTCTATCTTTTCTGTTGATTTTACTTGAAAGCTTTCGATCTTCATCCAATTGGGTAGTTATCTTGGAAAAGAAACTATTCATACTTGGATCTCTTCTGAACCTTGGAAGAGGAATGAAGAGATCAAGCTAGAAATGCTTTCTCATGCTGGACTAAATTGGGTTTGGATGGATATGTGACTATAATCCTCTCAGTGCTTGATTTGGAAAATGCATGTGGTATAATCAGTGACCATACTTCATCTCTTCTCATGAGCAATTGACCAAGGAATTGGCTATTGATCAAGATTTGAGAGATTGAATTACAAGGAATTGTAATTCGATCAATTAAGCTTGCCAAGGAGATCAATGAGTTCATTGATTGAGGAAGAGATGAGAATGAACTTGATCCAGAGGATTGCAATATCTCTTGATCCCAATGTTCATTTTATTTTTAGTTCTTACATTTACTTTTCTTGCCATTTTATTTTTCTACACTTTATTGCTTTCTTTACTTTTCTGTCAATTTACAATTCTTGCTGCTCATCATTCAAATCTGAACCGTCTAACTAGGATAATCAATTAACCATTGATTGCTTAATCCATTAATCTCTGTGGGATTCGACCTCACTCTATTGTGAGTTTTACTTGACGACAATTCGGTACACTTGCCGAAGGGAAATTTGTTGAGAGACAAGTTTTCCGTGCATCAAGTTTATGGCGCCGTTGCCGGGGATTAATTGTGATTAACAAACTACCGGTTGATTGATTTACTAGATTAGACACTTTACTATGCTCATGCTGGGTGGAAGTATCAAGAACATGAAATGGGGTACTTTCCAGAGCCATAAAATGGTCCATATTTTGGTGAAATTGATCACTACTCAAGTTGTGGCTGGGAAGATCAAAACCAAAGAAATTTCACTTATTCACACCCCATTCATCAAGAGCCATCATCCTTTAATTATTCAACCTCACCTCTGAGCCTTTCGCATCAAAACCCCTCACCACTTGGATATGCCTCAACACAAAATTCCTTTCAACATCCATATAATTCATTTCACCACTCACACAACGCATTCCATTACACACAAAATTCTTCTCACAGTCCACAAAACCCATATCATTACCCACAAAAGTCATACCACTCTCAGAACATAAAACTACAAAACAACCAATTCCATTCACAAAGTAGCCACCCTCAACCTCCAAATTTCACCCCAGCTGCACACCCTCCCCTCGAGGATAAGCTATCAAGGATAGAGAACCTACTGGCAATGCTCTTGGAATAATCTAAGGACACAAGGACTTTCCAAGAGGAAGTAAAAACTATTATGCAGAACCGGTGGGTTGCAATTAAGAAGCTTGAGGCACAAGTTGGATATCTATCAAAGCAAATCACTACCCACAATTCTCTCAGTGATACCATGGCAAACCCAAGGGAGGAATCAGAAGAACAAGAAAAAGAGGCACCCATACCAAGTGAGATTTCTATGAAGAAGGAGGAGGTTACGAGAGTATATAAGCCTAAGGCTCCATACCCACCGAGGTTACTAGTGGTGATAAAGGAACACGCAAACTCACTTCTAAAAGACTCAATACAACATCATGTAGAAGAAAGGGAGGAAGTCAATCAAGGGAGTCCACACTCCAAGGAAACAGAGAGTTGCATAGAGGGTGAGTTCATTGAACCACCAATTCAAGAAGTTCTTGATGAAGAGGATGCTCCAACCATCATACAATACCCAAGTCCTGAAATCAAGGTGGTAAAGGCAATCAACATGAACACTAACAAAAGGATGGTGACCAAGAAAAGAAGGACAATATTCATGAAGAAGAAAAGGTCAACCAAAAGCCATCCCACCCTGATGAGCGGATAATTTATACGCTTTTTGGCATTGTTTTTAGTATGTTTTTAGTAGAATCTGGTTACTTTTAGGGATGTTTTCATTAGTTTTTATGTTAAATTCACATTTCTGGACTTTACTTTGAGTTTGTGTGTTTTTCTGTGATTTCAAGTATTTTCTGGCTGAAATTGAGGGACTTGAGCAAAAATCAGATTCAGAGGTTGAAGAAGGACTGCTGATGCTGTTGGATTCTGACCTCCCTGCACTCAAAGTGAATTTTCTGGAGCTACAGAACTCAAAATGGCGCGCTTCCAATTGAGTTGGAAAGTAGACATCCAGGGCTTTCTAGCAATATATAATAGTTCATACTTTGCCCAATTTTAGACGACGCAAACTGGCGTTCAACGCCAGCTCTCTGCCCAATTCTGGCGCCCAGCGCCAGAAACAAGCTGCAAAGTGGAGTTCAACGCCCAAACTGGCACAAAAGCTGGTGTTCAACTCCAAGAATGACCTCTCCACGTGTAGACTTCAAGCTCAGCCCAAGCACACACCAAGCGGGCCCCGGAAGTGGATTTATGCATCAATTACTTACTTCTGTAAACCCTAGTAGCTAGTTTATTATAAATAGAACCTTTTACTATTGTATTAGACATCTTGGGATCATCCTGGATTGTATTATTGATCCTGTGATCATGTTTTGGGGGCTGGCCATTCGGCCATGCCTGGAACTTTCACTTATGTATTTTTAACGGTAGAGTTTCTACACTCCATAGATTAAGGTGTGGAGCTCTGCTGTTCTTCAAAGATTAATGCAAAGTACTACTATTTTCTATTCAATTCATCTTGTTTTGCTTCTAAGATATTCATTCGCACTTCAACCTCAATGTGATGAACGTGACAATCATCATCATTCCTTATGAACGCGTGCTTGACAACCACTTCCGTTCTACCTTAGATTGAATGAGTGTCTCTTAGATCTCTTAATCAGAATCTTCGTGGTGTAAGCTAGAATGATGGCGGCATTCAAGAGAATCCGGAAAGTCTAAACCTTGTCTATGGTATTCCGAGTAGGATTCAATGATTGAATGACTGTGACGAGCTTCAAACTCGGGAGTGCTGGGCGTAGTGACAGACGCAAAAGGAGGGTGAATCCTATTCCAGCATGATCGGGAACCTCAGATGATTAGGCGTGCCGTGACAGGGCATCTTGGACCATTTTCATAAGAGGAGGGGATGTAGCCACTCACAACGGTGATGCCCTTGCATAAAACCAGCCATAGAAAGGAGTAAGACTGATTGGATGAAGATAGCAGGAAAGCAGAGGTTCAGAGGAACGATTGCATCTCCACACGCTTATCTGAAATTCTCACCAATGATTTACATAAGTATTTCTATCCTTCTTTTATTACTAGATTTCGAAAACTACATAACTATTTTATATCCGCCTGACTGAGATTTACAAGGTGACCATAGCTTGCTTCATACCAACAATCTCCGTGGGATTCGACCCTTACTCACGTAAGGTATTACTTGGACGACCTAGTGCACTTGCTGGTTAGTTATGCGAAGTTGTGAAGATATGTTTAGACCATGGTTCTGTGCATCCGTTTTTGGTGCCAATGCCAGGGAATCAATTTTGAATAATAATTCACAACCTGAGTAACAATTTCGCATACCAAGTTTTTGGCGCCGTTGCCGGGGATTGTTCGAGTTTGGACAACTGACGGTTCATCTTGTTGCTCAGATTAGGTAATTTTCTTTTTATTTTGTTTTCAAAAATTTTTCAAAAAATTTCTCCTTTGTTTTCGAAAAAAAAAATCTTAAAATAAAAATATTTTCAAAAATATATTTTTCTTCAGAATTTTTAAGAATGAATTCTAGTGTTTCATGAAGCATGTTGAAGCCTGGCTGGCTGTAAAGCCTTGTCTGTAGGGAATGTCAGGCGTGTCATATCCGGATTACATGCTAAAGCTTGGCTGGCTATTAAGCCATGCCTGACCCTTTGATTGGAGCTTTAGACTAAGAATGCTAGATTCCTGGAATCCATATTAAAAATTTTGGAATCCTTATTTTTGTTTTTCAAATAATTTTCGAAAAAAAAAAATTAATACAAAAAAATTAGAAAATCATAAAAATCAAAAATATTTTTTTTTTGTGTTTCTTGTTTGAGTCTTGAGTCATGTTATAAGTTTGGTGTCAATTGCATGTTCATCTTGCATTTTTCATGCATTCATAGTGTTCTTCATGATCTTCAAGTTGTTCTTGGTAAGTCTTCTTGTTTGATCTTTGCATTTGCATGTTTTGTGTCTTTTCTTGTTTTTCATATGCATTCTTGAATTCTTAGTGCCTAAGCATTAAAGAATTCTAAGTTTGGTATCTTGCATGTTTTCTTTGCATTAAAAATTTTTCAAAAATGTGTTCTTGATGTTCATCATGATCTTCATAGTGTTCTTGGTGTTCATCTTGACATTCATAGCATTCTTGCATGCATTCATTGTTTTGATCTAAAAATCTCGTGCATTGCATCATTTTCATGTTTTTCTCTCTCATCATTAAAAATTCAAAAATTAAAAAAATATCTTTCCCTTTTTCTCTCATCAAATTCGAAAATTGAGTTGACTTTTTCAAAAATTTTTAAAAATCAAATCTTTTTTTTCAATTTTTTTTAGTTATTTTCGAAAATTTCAAAAATATTTTTCAAAAATCTTTTTCTTAATTTTACATCATATTTTCGAAAATAACATCATCAATTAATGCTTTGATTCAAAAATTTCAAGTTTGTTACTTACTTGTTAAGAAAGATTCAAACTTTGAGTTCTAGAATCATATCTTGTGAATTCTTGTGAATCAAGTCATTAATTGAGATTTAAAAAAATCAAATCTTTTTCAAAAACTAATTTCTATCATATCTTTTCAAAAATATCTTCTTATCTTATCTTTTTCAAAAATTTGATTTCAAAATATCTTTTCTAACTTCCTAACTTCTTATCTTTTCAAAATTCGTTTCAACTAACTAACTAACTTTTTGTTTGTTTCTTATCTTTTTCAAAACTACCTAACTAACTCTCTCTCTCTCTCATTTTCGAAAATATCTCCCCTCTTTTTCAAAATTTCTTTTTAATTAACTAATTATTTTTATTTTTTATTTTAATTTTCGAAAACTACTAACCTTTTTCAAAAACTATTTTCGAAAATCACTAACCCTTTTTCAAAAATAATTTTCGAAAATCCTTCTCCCACATCACTGCTCCTATCCTTACCCTTGTGTTTGGATTCTTCATTCTTCTTCACCCCTATTCCTTTTCTTCTTCTACTAACAATAAGGAACCTCTTTACTGTGACATATAGGATTCCTCTTCTTTTCTTGTTCTCTTATCTTTCTTATTAGCAGGGACAAAGAAAAAGGCATTCTTGTTGAAGCTGATCCAGAACCTGAAAGGACTCTGAAGAGAAAACTAAGAGAAGCTAAATTACAACAATCTAGAGACAACCTTATTGAAAATTTCGAACAAGTAAAGGAGATGGCAGCCGAACCCAACAACAATAATGCAAGGAGAATGCTTGGTGACTTTACTGCACCTAATTCCAATTTACATGGAAGAAGCATCTCCATTCCTGCCATTGGAGCAAACAACTTTGAGCTGAAACCTCAGCTAGTTTCTCTGATGCAGCAGAACTGCAAGTTTCATGGACTTCTATCTGAAGATCCTTTTCAGTTCTTAACTGAATTCTTGCAGATATGTGATACTGTTAAGACTAATGGAGTAGATCCTGAAGTCTACAGGCTCATGCTTTTCCCTTTTCCTGTAAGAGACAGAGCTAGAGTGTGGTTGGATTCTCAACCCAGAGATAGCCTGAACTCTTGGGATAAGCTGGTCACGGCTTTCTTAGCCAAGTTCTTTCCTCCTCAAAAATTGAGCAAGCTTAGAGTGGATGTTCAAACCTTCAGACAGAAAGAAGGTGAATCCCTCTATGAAGCTTGGGAAAGATACAAGCAGCTGACCAAAAAGTGTCCTTCTGACATGCTTTCAGAATGGACCATCCTGGATATATTCTATGATGGTTTATCTGAGCTATCAAAGATGTCATTGGACACTTCTGCAGGTGGATCCATTCACCTAAAGAAAACGCCTTCAGAAGCTCAAGAACTCATTGACATGGTTGCTAATAACCAGTTTATGTACACTTCTGAGAGGAATCCTGTGAGTAATGGGACGCCTATGAAGAAGGGAGTTCTTGAAATTGATACTATGAATGCCATACTGGCTCAGAACAAAATATTGACTCAGCAAGTCAATATGATTTCTCAGAGTCTGAATGGAATGCAAGCTGCATCCAACAGTACTCAAGAGGCTTCTTATGAAGAAGAAGCTTATGATCCAAAGAACCCTGCAATAGCAGAGGTAAATTACATGGGTGAACCATACGGAATCACCTATAATCCATCATGTAGAAATCATCCAAATCTCTCATGGAAGGATCAAAGGCCTCAACAAGGCTTTAATAATGGTTGAAGAAACTGGTTTAGCAATAGCAAGCCTTTTCCATCATCCACTCAGCAACAGACAGAGAATTCTGAGCAGAATTCGTCTAGCTTAGCAAATTTAGTCTCTGATCTATCTAAGGCCACTGTGAGTTTCATGAATGAAACAAGGTCTTCCATTAGAAATTTGGAGGCACAAGTGGGCCAGCTGAGTAAAAGGATCACTGAAATCCCTCCTAGTACTTTCCCAAGCAATACAGAAGAGAATCCAAAAGGAGAGTGCAAGGCCATTGACATAAGCACCATGGCCGAACCTGTAAGGGAAGGAGAGGACATGAATCCCAAGGAGGAAGACCTCCTGAGACGTCCAATGATCAATAAGGAGCTTCCCTCTGAGGAACCAAGGGACTCTGAGGCTCATCTAGAGACCATAGAGATTCCATTGAACCTCCTTATGCCATTCATGAGCTCTGATGAGTATTCCTCTTCTGAAGAGAATGAGGATGTTACTGAAGAGCAAGCTGCCAAGTTCCTTGGTGCAATCATGAAGCTAAATGCCAAATTATTTGGCATTGATACTTGGGAAGATGAACCTCCCTTGTTCACCAATGAACTAAGTGATCTGGATCAACTGACATTGCCTCAGAAGAAACAGGATCCTGGAAAGTTCATAATACCTTGTACCATAGGCACCAGGATCTTTAAGGCTCTGTGTGACCTTGGTTCAGGGATAAACCTCATGCCCCTCTCTGTAATAGAGAAACTGGGAATCTATGGGGTGCAAGCTGCTAAAATCTCATTAGAGATGGCAGACAATTCAAGAAAACAGGCTTATGGACAAGTAGAGGACGTGTTAGTAAAGGTTGAAGGCCTTTACATCCCTGCTGATTTCATAGTCCCGGATACTGGAAAGGAAGAGGATGAATCCATCATCCTAGGAAGACCTTTCCTTGCCACAGCAAGAGCTGTGATTGATGTGGACAGAGGAGAATTGATCCTTCAATTAAATGAGGACAACCTTGTGTTCACAACTCAAGGATCTCTCTCTGCATCCATGGAGAGGAAGCATAAAAAGCTTCTCTCAAAGCAGAGTCAAACAAAGCCCCCATAGTCAAACTCTAAGTTTGGTGTTGGGAGGCCACAACCAAACTCTAAGTTTGGTGTCAAACCCCCATATCCAAACTCTAAGTTTGGTGTTGGGAGGTCTCAACAGAACTCTGCACATCTGTGAGGCTCCATGAGAGCCCACTATCAAGCTATTGACATTAAAGAAGCGCTTGTTGGGAGGCAACCCAATATTTAATTATCTAATTTTATTTTTGTTTTTCACGTTTTATTAGGTTCATGATCATGTGGAGTCTCAAAATAAATATAAAAATTGAAAACGGAATCAAAAAAACAGCAGAAGAAAAATCACACCCTGGAGGAAGACCTTACTGGCGTTTAAACGCCAGTAAGAAGCATGTTTTGGGCGTTCAACGCCAGAACAGAGCATGGTTCTGGCGCTGAACACCAGAAATGGACAGCATCTGGGCGTTTGAACGCCAGAAATGCACCCTGGAGGAGAGCTGGTGCTGAACGCCCAGAACAAGCATGGTTCTGGTGTTCAACGCAAGAAATTGGCTACAAATGGGCGTTCAACGCCCAGAACAAGCACTAACCTGGCGCTAAATGCCCAGAGTTGTGTGCAAGGGCATTTTGCATGCCCAATTTGGTGCAAGGTTGTAAATCCTTGAACACCTCAGGATCTGTGGACCCTACAGGATCACCTCAGGATCTGTGGACCCCACAGGATCCCCACCAACCTCCACTAACTTCTTCTCACCTCTCTTTCACACAATCCCATAAACACTCTTCCCCAAAACCCTTCACCAATCACCTCAATCTCTCTTCCACATCACCTTTTCACCATTCACATCGATCCACTTTTCCCCATAAACCTACCTCATAAACTCCACCTACCTTCAAAATTCAAAATCAATTTCCCACCCAAACCCACCCTATATGGCCGAAACCTCACCCCCCTCCCTTCCCTATATAAAGCCTTCCATTCTTCCTCATTTTCACACAACACAACCCTCTCTTCTCTTCTTGGCCAAAACACATCTCCCCCCTCTTCTCCATCTTTTCTTCTTCTTCTTCTTCATCTTTTCTTTCTTCTCTTGCTCGAGGGCGAGCAAAATTCTAAGTTTGGTGTGGTAAAAGCATAAGCTTTTTGTTTTTCCATTACCATTGATGGCACCTAAGACCGGAGAATCCTCTAGAAAAGGGAAAGGGAAGACAAAAGCTTCCACCTCCGAGTCATGGGAGATGGAAAGGTTCATCTCCAAAGCCCATCAAGACCACTTCTATGATGTTGTGGCCAAGAAGAAGGTGATCCCCGAGGTCCGTTTCAAACTTAAAAGAAATGAGTATCCGGAGATCCGACATGAAATTCAAAGAAGAGGTTGGGAAGTTCTAACAAACCCCATCCAACAAGTCGGCATCCTAATGGTTCAAGAGTTCTATGCTAATGCATGGATCACTAGGAACCATGAACAAAGTAAGAACCCGAACCCAAAGAATTATCTCACCATGGTTCAGGGGAAATACTTAGATTTTAGTCCGGAAAATGTGAGGTTGGCGTTCAACTTGCCAAACATGAAAGAGAACGCACGCCCCTACACAAGGAGAGTCAACTTTGATCAAAGGTTGGACCAAGTCCTCATGGACATATGTGTAGAAGGAGCTCAATGGAAGATTGACTCAAAAAGCAAACCGGTTCAACTAAGAAGACTGGACCTTAAGCCTGTAGCTAGAGGATGGTTGGAGTTCATTCAATGCTCAATTATTCCCACTAGCAACCGGTCTGAAGTTACTTTAGACCGGGCCATTATGATCCATAGCATCATGATTGGAGAAGAGGTGGAAGTTCATGAGATTATACCTCAAGAACTCTACAAAGTGGCTGACAAGTCCTCCACTATGGCAAGGTTAGCCTTTCCTCACCTCATCCGCCACCTATGCAATTCGGCTGGGATTGACATAGAGGGAGATATCCTCATTAAAGAGGACAAGCCCATCACTAAGAAAAAGATGGAGCAAGCAAGAGAGCCCATTCATGGAGCTCAAGAGGCGCATGACGCTCATCACCATGAGATCCCGGAGATGCCTCAAATGCATTTTCCTCCACAAAACTATTGGGAGCAAATCAACACCTCCCTAGGAGAACGAAGCACCAACATGGGACAATTAAGGGTGGAACATCAAGAGCACTCCATCATCCTTCATGAAATTAGAGAAGATCAAAAAGCAATGAGGGAGGAGCAACAAAGACAAGGAAGAGACATAGAAGAGCTCAAGGACATCATTGGTTCCTCAAGAAGGAAACGCCACCATCACTAAGGTGGACTCATTCCTTGTTCTTACATTCTCTGTTTTTCGTTTTCTATGTTAAGTGCCTATCTATGTTTGTGTCTTCATTACATGATCATTAGTAGTTAGTAACTTTGTCTTAAAGTTATGAATGTCCTAAGAATCCATCACCTCTCTTAAATAAAAACTGTTTTAATTCAAAAGAACAAGAAGTACATGAGTTTCGAATTTATCCTTGAACTTAGTTTAATTATATTGATGTGGTGACAATGCTTCTTGTTTTCTGAATGTATGCTTGAACAGTGCATATGTCTTTTGAAGTTGTTGTTTAAGAATGTTAAATATGTTGGCTCTTGAAAGAATGATGACAAGGAGACATGTTATTTGATAATCTGAAAAATCATAAAAATGATTCTTGAAGTAAGAAAAAGCAGCAAAGAACAAAGCTTGTAGAAAAAAAATAGAAAGAAAAAGCAAGCAGAAAAAGCCAAAAGCTCTTAAAACCAAGAGGCAAGAGCAAAAAGCCAATAACCCTTAAAACCAAAAGGCAAGGGTAAACAAAAAGGATCCCAAGGCTTTGAGCATCAGTGGATAGGAGGGCCTAAAGGAATAAAATCCTGGTCTAAGCGGCTAAACCAAGCTGTCCCTAACCATGTGCTTGTGGCGTGTAGGTGTCAAGTGAAAACTTGAGACTGAGCGGTTAAAGTCAAGGTCCAAAGCAAAAAAAGAGTGTGCTTAAGAACCCTGGACACCTCTAATTGGGGACTTTAGCAAAGCTGAGTCACAATCTGAAAAGGTTCACCCAATTATGTGTCTGTGGCATTTATGTATCCGGTGATAATACTGGAAAACAAAGTGCTTAGGGCCACGGCCAAGACTCATAAAATAGTTGTGTTCAAGAATCATCATACTAAACTAGGAGAGTCAATAACACTATCTGAACTCTGAGTTCCTATAGATGCCAAAACTATTCAAGAGGCAAAAAGCTACAAGTCCCGCTCATCTGATTGAAGCTATGTTTCATTGATAGTTTGGAATTTATAGTATATTCTCTTCTTTTTATCCTATTTGATTTTCAGTTGCTTTGGGACAAGCAACAATTTAAGTTTGGTGTTGTGATGAGCGGATAATTTATACGCTTTTTGGCATTGTTTTTAGTATGTTTTTAGTAGAATCTGGTTACTTTTAGGGATGTTTTCATTAGTTTTTATGTTAAATTCACATTTCTGGACTTAACTATGAGTTTGTGTGTTTTTCTATGATTTTAGGTATTTTCTGGCTGAAATTGAGGGACTTGAGAAAAAATCAGATTCAGAGGTTGAAGAAGGACTGCTGATGCTGTTGGATTCTGACCTCCCTGCACTCAAAGTGGATTTTCTGGAGCTACAGAACTCAAAATGGCGCGCTTCCAATTGCTTGGGAAAGTAGACATCAAGGGCTTTACAGCAATATATAATAGTCCATACTTTGCCCAAGTTTAGACGACGCAAACTGGCGTTCAACGCCAGCTCTCTGCCCAATTCTGGCGCCCAGCGCCAGAAACAAGCTGCAAAGTGGAGTTCAACGCCCAAACTGGCAAAAAGCTGGCGTTCAACTCCAAGAATGACCTCCCCACGTGTAGACTTCAAGCTCAGCCCAAGCACATACCAAGTGGGCCCCGTAAGTGGATTTATGCATCAATTACTTACTTCTGTAAACCCTAGTAGCTAGTTTATTATAAATAGGACCTTTTACTATTGTATTAGACATCTTGGGATCATCCTGGATTGTATTATTGATCCTGTGATCACGTTTTGGGGGCTGGCCATTCGGCCATGCCTGGACCTTTCACTTATGTATTTTTAACGGTAGGGTTTCTACACTCCATAGATTAAGGTGTGGAGCTCTGCTGTTCCTCAAAGATTAATGCAAAGTACTACTGTTTTCTATTCAATTCATCTTGTTTTGCTTCTAAGATATTCATTCGCACTTCAACCTGAATGTGATGAACGTGACAATCATCATCATTCCTTATGAACGCGTGCCTGACAACCGCTTCCGTTCTACCTTAGATTGAATGAGTGTCTCTTAGATCTCTTAATCGGAATCTTCGTAGTGTAAGCTAGAATGATGGCGGCATTCAAGAGAATACAGAAAGTCTAAACCTTGTCTATGGTATTCCGAGTAGGATTCAATGATTGAATGACTGTGACGAGCTTCAAACTCGCGAGTGCTGGGCGTAGTGACAGACGCAAAAGGAGGGTGAATCCTATTCCAGCATGATCGGGAGCCTCGGATGATTAGCCATGCCGTGATAGGGCAACTTGGACCATTTTCACAAGAGGAGGGGATGTAGCCACTGACAACGGTGATGCCCTTGCATAAAGCCAGCCATAGAAAGGAGTAAGACTGATTGGATGAAGATAGCAGGAAAGCAGAGGTTCAGAGGAACGATTGCATCTCCACACGCTTATCTGAAATTCTCACCAATGGTTTACATAAGTATTTCTATCCTTCTTTTATTACTAGATTTCGAAAACTACATAAGTATTTTATATCCGCCTGACTGAGATTTACAAGGTGACCATAGCTTGCTTCATACCAACAATCTCCGTGGGATTTGACCCTTACTCACGTAAGGTATTACTTGGACGACCCAGTGCACTTGCTGGTTAGTTATGCGAAGTTGTGAAGATATGTTTAGACCATGGTTCTGTGCATCCATTTTTGGTGCCATTGCCAAGGAATCAGTTTTGAATAATAATTCACAACCTGAGTAACAATTTCGCATACCACACCCCTACCCCAACAAGCAAGTTTACTCAAGCTAACAACAGAAGAAGGCTTGCTGGGGAGAGGCACTCAAAACAAGGGGCATTAACTGGCTCCTCTTTCCTCTTGAGGTCATTCCTCTTAACAAACTAGAAGAAGAGGAAGAAAGTCGTGAACAACATGTCAAGCTAATGACATTAAAAGAGCGCTTGTTGGGAGGCAACCCAACCGTAGGTAACATTTCCTTGCTTTGCTTAGTTTACTTTCAATAATTTGGCATATGATTGTACTCTAAGTTTGGTGTTGCCATGCAACAATTTGAATTTCAGTCTTCACTGGGTACTTGCAACATTCTAGATTGACAGTGGCACACTAAGTTTGGTGTTGCCACTTAACTTTCATGCAAAGTACCATGCCAACACCACTTATTAATGCAATCAAAATTGTCTCTGTTTTACTTCTT
Source organism: Arachis hypogaea (assembly GCF_003086295.3). Lineage (NCBI taxonomy): Eukaryota > Viridiplantae > Streptophyta > Magnoliopsida > Fabales > Fabaceae > Arachis > Arachis hypogaea. The sequence continues at coordinate 72,717,278 of NC_092054.1, read as the reverse complement.
GTGCTTTTGTTGTGATCCATAATCTTGCTTGCTGAAACACATGCATACTCACACTTTATTTTAAGACATTCATGATCCATCATAAACCCCGTCACCACTGTTTTAATTGTTGCTTGAGTATAAGCAATCATTCTATGTCTGGTGTGGGAAGGGGAAGAATAGGAGGAAAAGGGCAACAACAATGAAGATAAAATACAAGGTGGTAAAGTTCCTTTCTCCTCTTACTTATTTCCAGCACTTTAATTTGCATGATTGTCTTATATGTTCCTTGTATGTATGTGTGCTTTCTCCTTGTGAATAAGCATGTCAATTCTGTCTTTTAAACTTTTTATTGATTAAGGCTGTGTTTTCTAGTCTGAATGTCATTACTGCATCCTTACTTTGCTTACTTGTATGCTTGTCCCTTTTGAATCAAATGAAAAGAGAATGAGTGTTTTATAAAAGACCAGAGTAGAGTTCATACTATGGAGTAAGTTCCTGAGTTTGTGGTGTGGTCATAAGTTAGCTAAGTTGGTTCAACCACAAAGTGGGAAGACAACTATCTGTCCTGAATCATATGCTTTGAACACACCCCATGAGACTAGCTAAATAAGAAGATCCTAATAAGAAAAAGGGAAAGAATAATATAGGTTGAAAAAGAAAAGAAAAAGAGTAAGCAATAAGGCTGGGCACCAATGGTTTTAATCTCGAGGCATGTGTCTGTGGTGCTCCTGTGTGAGGGATCTACTTGGATGAATAAGCTCTTAGGGGTGCCTTATCACTTGGTAAGTTGGGTTAACTAACTCGGGATTATCAACTGAAAGTCCACTATCAAGAGTAACCCTCAATACAGAGCATTTAGTAACCCAAAGAGGTGCTGGACACCAAGGTCTCAAGAAAAGAAAATAAATAAACTATGTGCCTGTGGTGTGTATGTATGGGGGAGAGACTTGAGCAAGTAAGTCCTTAGGGGTGCTTCAACACCTAGCACCTTGAACCAACTGGTTCGGGAGTGTTGGCTGAAAACTTATTTTAAAGAGTTGCCCCCTTACAGAGCACTTAGCTTAAGAACAAAAATAAGCCCTGAAATGACAACAAAAGGATCAATGAATAAAAGTCTCATGGGATGCAATCACAGTGAGTATTCTAGGACATGATAAAGGTCTGAAAGCCAGGAATGATCCTAAGTTGCTATGCATGAAACCACCATAAAACCAGGGACATGACTTCCACAAGAATGACTCATTTCTCTTGGCATTCCATTCATCATTCTCTTGTTCCAGTACTTGCTTAGGGACAAGCAAGCTTTAAGTTTGGTGTTGTGATGCCAGGTCATTTTGGCCAGTTTCACTGGCCTTTTCTTTACTATTTTTAAGGTAGTTTCATGCATTTTCTTAGGAAATAAGCTAGTTTTGGATAGATATTCACTTACATCTTGATTCAAGCATACATTGTGCACTTTACATGATTTCATGAGAATTTTGCATGAATTATATGATAAATTGGATGATGCATGATCCCATGATTAAGATCAAGACTTTGACGCACTTTGTTTGATTAATTTCAGGCCAAAAGAAGAAGAGAAGAGCCACGTTAGTGTCTACGTTAGTTACACTAACGTGGGCACTAACGTGGAAGGAAGGAAAGCCACAACGTTAGTGAGAAAAGTTAGTGGCATTAACTTTGAAGAAAGGAAATGGAGCCAACGTTAGTGACACTTAACATTATCACTAACGTTGGACCAAGCACATAAGTGGCCACGTTAGTTGCCACGTTAACTTAGTTAACGTGGCCTCTAACGTTAAGAAGAAAGGGGGGAAGCCAACGTTAGTGACACTCAACATTGTCACTAACGTTGGCCAAAGCACATTAAGCCACGTTGACTCCCACGTTAACCTAGTTAACGTGGAAGCTAACGTGAAGAAGCAAAGTGGTCGACAACGTTAGTGACACCCAACATTGTCACTAACGTTGGAACCCACACAAGCCCCAATAAGCCACGTTAACTTCCACGTTAACCTAGTTAACGTGGAAGCTAACGTGAAGAAGGGAGGTGATCGCCAACGTTAGTGACACCCAACATTGTCACTAACGTTGTAATGAGCCACACAAGCCACTATGAGCCACGTTAACTCCCACGTTAACTTAGTTAACGTGGAAGTTAACGTGGCACCTGGCAGCCTGACCATGCCTTCTTCAAACACGTATAACTTGAGCCACAAAGCTCCAAATGAGGTGATTCCAGTGGCATTGGAAAGTAGGAGTCCAGATCCAAGCATATATGGCACTACATGGTTGACACTAAATTTAAGGGAGAAAACCTGCCCCGAAAGTGCAATGATGAACATGGTATCAACCTGTATTAAGGCCAACTGACCTCTTCACCTTCCAATAAGTATTACTCGAGTTGTACAGCTCCAAATGATGCGCTTCCAAAGGCATTGGAAAGTAGACACCCAGGGCTTTCCAAAAATATATAATAATATGGGGTGGACACTAAGTTTGAGCTTCAAAAACTGGCAATAATGAAGCCCGGATCGCCAGCGTTATTGGCACTCAAGTTTTCCAGTAACGTTGGCATATATGCCAGCGACCATGTCCACTTCAAAGGAGCATAACTTGAGCTACAGAAGTCCAATTGAGGTGATTCTAGTTGCGTTAGAAAGCTAACATCCAGAGATTTCCAACAATATATAATACTCTATAGTAAGCATGAAATTGGAGCACAAACAAGAGGCATCTTTTAAGCCCCAAAAACACCAACTCACTAACGCCACACTTGTAGCGTTAGTGTGGCTAACTTTAGCACTAACTTTAGTACCTGGACCTCAACTTGACTCACTTCTCTCTCAAGTCCACTTCAAAGCTCAAGCAAGCAAGCCCACAATCGTCAACCAATCAAGACCACAAGAAGCATCTAGAATAGGAATTTTTATTTAATTGTAATTTTCTTTTAATTTCATTTTGTAATTTAGGAGAGCCTATATAAAGGCCTTAGTCTTTACATTGAAAGCATCCTGGAGAGCTTGAAAAGGGGGGAATTCTGGAAAGGGGGATTGAAGAGGGGTCTTCGGACTCCCTCCTCTCACACACTTTTCCTTCTCTTTCTTTTAGTTGTAATTTTCATTTATGAATGTTGAATTTTAAATTTCAGTTTGAATCTTCATCTTTATTTTTCTGCACTTTCTTTCTTTCCTATCTCTGTAGAGCAATGATCAACTAACTCCTTACATTGGGTTAGAGTGCTCTATTGTGATTCAATGGATCAATTGTAGTTCCTATTATTCTTCTTCTATCTTTTCTCTTGATTTTACTTGAAAGCTTTCGATCTTCATCCAATTGGGTAGTTATCTTGGAAAAGAAACTATTCATACTTGGATCTCTTCTGAACCTTGGAAGAGGAATGAAGAGATCAAGCTAGAAATGCTTTCTCATGCTGGACTAAATTGGGTTTGGATGGATATGTGACTATAATCCTCTCAGTCCTTGATTTGGGAAATACATGTGGTATAATCAGTGACCATACTTCATCTTTTCTCATGAGCAATTGACCATGGAATTGGCTATTGATCAAGATTTGAGAGATTGAATTACAAGGAATTGTAATTCGATCAATTAAGATTGCCAAGGAGATTAATGAGCGCATTGATTAAGGAAGAGATGAGAATGAACTTGATCCGGAGGATTGCAATATATCTTGATCCCAATGTTCATTTTATTTTTAGTTCTTACATTTACTTTTCTTGCCATTTTATTTTTCTGCACTTTATTGCTTTCTTTACTTTTCTGTCAATTTACAATTCTTGATGCTCATCATTCGAATCTGAACCGTCTAACTAGGATAATCAATTTTCCATTGATTGCTTAATCCATTAATCTCTGTAGGATTCGACCTCACTCTATTGTGAGTTTTACTTGACGACAATTCGGTACACTTGCCAAAGGAAAATTTGTTGAGAGACAAGTTTTCCGTGCATCAGTTAATGGCTACCATAGCCGAACCGGTGAACCGCTTAGCCTTGCTATGCTCAAGCAATCAAGACATCTCCCTTGAGGAAGGTGGAGGATCAACTAAGGAGTGTAGTGAGGAGGAGAACATGGCATCTCAAATAGAAGGAGTGGAATTGAAGCTTGAGTCGCAAAGGGAGGAAAGAAAAACAATTGAACTACATCAGGTAAATGGAGAATTGAGGGAGTTTGATCAAAAAGTAGATTGCATCATCAATGACTTTTTGTCCACCATGGTTAATCCCCTCAATGATCTTGAGGAACTTTTCCTTCTTGAGTTTGAGAGAGATAAGGTAGAGCTTGAAAAGGATGGTGAGGAAGAGGTGATCACCCAAGAAGTGGAGGCATTCATACAAGATTCCAATAGGGTGATTTTAATCCAAGGGAAATTTGAGTGGGTAATAATTTCCTCCATGACCTTCATAGGCCCATGAGGCCATGGCATCTTAGGCTAATTTCAATATCCTTTTTCCTTGATTTTAATAGGTTTTATGCACTTTCTTGAGATATAAGTAAGCAAATTGGGTAGAAATTCATGTATGCCTAAATTCATTCAACCATGAGTAATTTGATGCAATTTCATGATGATTCATGCTATGATTACTTGTATGATAAGAATGATAAGAATCTTCATGACTTTAGCAACGCTTTGATGTATTTATTGGTTGATGATAGGTGAAGGAAAGCATGGAGGAAGGTTGAAGAAGGATCATGGAAAAGATGAAGAGGAAGCAACATTGGTGGCCAAGTTGGACCACCAACGTTGCCTCAAACATTGGAAGTGAAGCAGAGCAATTCTCTGTATATTTTGCTAATGCTCACGTTGGAGGGAGCATTGGAGGTCCAACGTTACCACCAACGTTGAGATAAAATGACCAATTCTGGGGCTGAATAATTTTCAAGCGACGCGTACACGTCTATGACGCGTACGTGTGAAAAAGCAAAATTTTTGTATCCACGGGCAAGTGTAAGTCACGCGCATGCGTGGAATGGCAACTTGACCATCATCATTACATGAACGTTGGAGTCCAACGTTGCCTCAAACGCTAGCCTTCAACGTCTGCGATAAAGAACCCAGACTTTGGATTTGAAAAACTTGAATCGACGCATACGCGTGAATGGGAAAAAGGGGAATTCATGCGTAAGCGTAGAGTACGCGCACGCGTGAAAATGCCAACATTGGAGAGAACGTTGGAGGTCCAACGCTAAGGCCAATGTCCCCTGCATGGTTTTAAAGCTGTAAAATGAATCTTTGCATCCACGCGCACGTGTGCAGCACGCGTACGCGTGGATGAGAATTTTTGCCTCTTGTGCGCAAACGCGCAAAGCACGCGTACCCATGGATAGCGGAACGTTGGCCTTCCAACGTTGAGTCAAACGCCAATGACAGCAAAGTATCTGATTTTTCTGGTTTTCTTCTGAATGGCATTTGAGTCAACGTTGGCCACCAAATGTTGACTCCAACGTGAAGCATCAGACTCTGCAATTCAAACCAATCTCTTCTCAATAGCAAGGTAAACCAATTGGAGCCAGTTTCAACCCAATTCCATCAAGGCCAAAAGCCCAATTCAGAGATTCAAGATCAATGGAAGAGAGTGTATAAATAGCTTAGAATTTAAGTTGGAAGGACCTTTGTACCTTTTTGGGGACTTTTTCACTTTTCAGTTCAATTTAGCTTTCTACAATTCTTTAATTTTCAGCAGTGTCTCTTTCAATTGTAATTTCTATTTTGAGAGCTATGAACTAAACCCCTTTCATTGGGTTAGGGAGCTCTATTGTAATTCATTTGATCAATAGTAGTTTACATCTTCTTCTTCTCTCTTTTCTCTTGATTTTGTTAGAAAGCTTTCGGTCTTAATTCAATTAGATAGTTGTCTTGAGAGAGAAGCTATCCATAATTGGAATTCTTCGGAGCCTCGAGAGAGGAATGAAGAGTTCATGCTAGAATTGCTTTCTCACATTGGATTAGATTGGGGGTTGGATGGATATAGTGACATGTAATCCTACCAATACTTTGATCTATGAATTTGTGTTGTATAGTCAGTGACCGAACTTTAACTCTTCCCATGAGCAATTAAATCAAGACATTGGACAATTGTTTATGCTTAGAGGGATTGGTGAGGTAAGACATTAGGATCCAATCATCTAAGATTGCCAAGCAATGTCAATGAATACATTGATTGAGGAAGAGATGAAAATGATTTGATCCGGAGAGTTCAATATCTCCCAAAACCCAATGAATCCCCATCTCTGATCTACCCATTCTATTTATATTCTGCTCTTTAATTTCATGCTGATTCCCCATTCCCATTTACTTTCTAGCAATTTAAGATTCTGTTATTTAATTTTCTGCAATTTAATTTCTGCCATTTAATTTCCTGCAATTTAAGTTTTCCGCCAATTTTACTTTCTGCAATTCTCAATCTAATTTTGATTTAGCTCAACTAGTATAATTCTCCAATTAACATTGCTCAATCCACCAATCCCTGTGGGATTCGACCTCACTGTCAGTGAGTTTTTACTTAATGACAATCTAGTGCACTTGCCAGAAGGAAATTTGTTGAGAGGAAAATTTCCGCGCATCATGTTTATGGTGCCGTTGCCGGGGATTGGTTTTTTATTGACAATTACTAAATTGAAGGATAACTAGATTGAGCACTTTACTTTTCCTTTTGATTAATTGAATTTTAATTCCATTTGTTCAGTTTATTCTCTGCAATTTTCTATTAGTTATTTCTCTTTAATTTTTCCTTACATCGTTACTTTCCAGCAAGCTAACCTACTAACTATTTGATAAATTTCTCTAACCAAGCTAACTATACTCTATTTTAGTAGACTCTACACTTGCTGTTTCTTGTACTTGCTCATTGTATGACAGGTAGGAGAAAGAAAACCTCAACCTTATTTGATAGTGAATCGGAAAGAACTTTCCTGAGACTAAGGAGGAAAGCAAGAGGAAAAAGAGTTGTTGGTGCAGAAGAAGAAGAGGAATACTTTGATATAACCATGGAGGATGATATAAAAAACCATCATGAAGGAGAGGTGAATAATCATGCCAGAAGAGGTGGAGCTAATCCTACTGGACAGGAGAGGAGAGTTCTTGGATCATACATCAATCCAAATCCAGGAAATTGTGGCAGCAGCATCCAAAAGCCAATTATCTATGCTAATAATTTGGAATTGAAGCCTCAGCTCATAATGCTTATCCGGAACAATTGCTCTTTCGGAGGAAGTGCCCAAGAGGACCCTAATGAGCATCTCACTAAATTCCAAAGGATATGTGATACGGTTAAATCTAATGGTGTTCATTCTTACACCTATAGATTGCTACTATTTCCATTCTCTTTGAGGGACAAAGCATCAAAATGGCTGGAATCATTCCCCAAGAAAAGCTTGACTGAAGAACGGAAGATTGATGGTTTAGAAGTTATAGTAAACTCTCGTTGCAAGTATAGTTACTAAACCAAGCAATCAACCTTTCTTACAAACGTTTTGGTTGTCACAAGTAACAAACCCCTTTTGAAATTGATAACCGAGTATTTAAACCTCGGGTCGTCTTATCAAGGAATTGCAGGGAGGTGTTCTTATTATTAGTTTTGAGTCTTGTAAATTGGGGTTGTTGAAAGTAAGGAAGTAGTATGTTAAATGATAAGAAAAATAAAATAATAATAATAAAATAAACTCTTGGCAAGGTATGAGGATTTTGAAGTCCTATCCTAGTTATCCTTATCGAGTGTGATGAGAATTGGATTTTCTCCCACCTTATTAACCTCTAACTATAAAGGTAAGTGAAGCGGATGAATTAATTTTTGAATCCTCAAGTCCTAGTCTTTCCTTGGGAAAGGCTAGAGTTATTGGATCTCGAATTAATTCTTGAAGAATTCCAATTTTTAATCAATACCTCAAGTTTGATAACTCAAGAGTCACCAATTATTTAACCAAAGCCAAAAGGGAAAATATCTAAATCAAATTAAATGCATTCATATAAATAAAGCAATCATAAATCTGAAACACAACAAATTACGTCTAAACATAAATTCAAGTCATAACATGGAAAGGTTTATAAGCTAACTTGAAAAGACAAATATCAATTAAAACAATAAAATAAAAGTAGAAACATAAATTAAAGGAACATTGAACCTGTGATGAAGAAGAAATAATCCTAAATCCTAAAACTAAATCCTAAGAGAGAGGAGAGAGCCTCTCTCTCTCTAAAACTACATCTAAAACTAAAAATTATGAATTATGAGCTGATTATTATGAATGAATGGATTTTCCCACTTTATAGCCTCTAATCTGTATTTTCTGGGCTGAAAACTGGGTCGAAAACAGCCCAGAAATCACTGGAGAAGAAAACTGCCACGCTGATTTTTGGAACTGCGACGCGTCCGCGTGGAGCACGCGTTCGTGTCACCTAGCTTCAGAGCAACTATGGTATATTATATATCAAATCGAAGCCCCAGACGTTAGCTTTCCAACGCAATTAGAACCGCTTCGTTTGGACCTCTATAGCTAAAGTTATAGCCTTTTGAGTGCGAAGAGGTCAGGCTGGACAGCTTAGCAATTTCTCCAACTTCTTGTATTCCTTCCACTTTTGCTTGGTTCCTTTCCATCCTCTAAGCCATTCCTACCCTGTAATCTCTGAAAACACTTAACACAGATATCAAGGCATCTAATGGTAATAAGAGAGGATTAAACATAGGAAACTTAAGGCCAAAGAAGCATGTTTTCAATCAAAGCACATAATTAGGAAGGCAAATGTAAAACCATGCAAATAGTATGAATAAGTGGGTAAAGAGTTGATAAAAACCACTCAATTAAGCACAAGATAAACTATAAAATAGTGGTTTATCAACCTTCCCACACTTAAACATTAGCATGTTCTCATGCTAAGCTCAAGAGAAGCTATAAAAGTGAATGAGGAAAGTAAGAGAGTATGAAATACAACCTATCTATATGAATGCAACTAAATGCAAAATGTTTCTACCAACTTGGTGAAAAGTAAATAAACCTTTCAAGAACAAACATGAACTGGATTTCACTAATTCAAATCATAAAAATGAAGTACAAATAGACTTGCAGAAGAAAATAGCTCATGAAAGCCGGGAACAAAGAATCGAGCATCGAACCCTCACTGGGAGTGTATGCACTCTAATCACTCAAGTGTTTTAGGTTCGATTCTCTCAATTCTCTACTAACCTTGCTTTCTAAGGCTTGCTCTTCATATAACAATCAACATAAATTTAATGCACAGATACACATATCAAGAGGTCTTTTAAGGGTTGTAATGGGGTTAGGGTCAAGGTAGGATTGTTTTTGGCCAAGTGGACTAAAATCTGAATCCTTAATTAACTTAAACTTTCCACCTAACTTTAGACAATCCATGTAATCATAATACCACATCTAACTATCCATTAACCATATTTTTCACATATTCAAGCATTCTAATTTCAAGTACAGTGCATATGCATTGCTTTCACCACTTACTTTGGGGCATTTTGTCCCCTTTTTATTATTTGCTTTTTTTTTCTTTTTCTTTTTCTCTCTTTTTTTTTCTTTTATTTATTATTTTTTTCTCAATGCATATGATTAAATTATTGAATGCATGAACATATCCTAAACATTTCTTTCACATTTTCATAAAGATATACAATGCCCAATTCTTAAACCAAATATTTCCAAACCCACTATCTCCACACTTAAATCATAAGCACTCTCACTAGTCTAAGCTAACCAAGGATTCAAATTAAGGACATTATTGTTTTTCCCATAGAGTTAATGATGTGCTAAAGTAAAGAACAAAAGGAGTATAATAGGCTCAAAATTGGTTTGCAAGGGATAATGAAAGGTTAAGGCCATATGGGTATGTAAGCTTAGTGAAACAAAGGCCTCAATCATATAAGTGCATGCATACATCAAACCATGGGAATATAGAATTAAGCAAGACAAAGATCACAATTTTAGAGAGAAAAATACACACTAAAACAAAATTTTGGTTGATAAAATGCAACCAATTCAAATAGGCTCAAAATCTCACAGGTTTTGTGTGTTCGAGTTCTAAACTATGTTCCAGTATAATATTTCTTCAAACAAGTGTAACATCAAATTTTATTCAAATTAGTGAAATGCTCTAAAAGGTTTCTTGAAAAAGAAAATATTACTTCAACTAAGTGGTAAAATATGCACAAAATCAAATAATCATGCAATCAAACATGCAAATGCAACAACTAACAAGGAAAATAAACCATTGGTGTTGAGATAGAAGAGTAACTAACCCATGGAGATCGATATCGACCTCCCCACAGTTAAAGGTTGCACCGTCCTCGGTGCATGCTAAGATGTACAAGTGGACGGGGGTTGTGGTTCCTCAGCTGGGGCTCTTTTTGTTCCTTTCCTTGCCGGTGGTTTGGGAGTAGCTTTCTCTTTACCTTTCTTGGTGGCCATCCTGAAAAGGGAAAAAAGAAAGTAATTTTTAAAGCTAAGGGTTAGAGCAAGGAAGAGAGCGGGAAAGGTGGTAATCAATGCACAATAAAGAAGAACGACGTTAACACATGGTCATGACTACATGTGAAAAGTTCATTAATGGAAATATAGCAAGTGCATGTAATGACAATTAAATGCAAGATATTTATTGGCATGCTGGCAAAGGCATGAGTAGCATAGATCAAGCATTCAATGTCTAAGTTGGATTACCAGGTCTTTCACACTAACAACATGTTTGTAATAACAATTATATTTAATTAATAAAATATAAAAAGGGTTTTGTGAAAAGCAAGCATTTAGAGTAGTAGAATAAAAGAAATCTAAAAATAGTGCACAATGCCATATGGGCTTTTTCACAAACACATAGCAAGCATGGTAAATAAGCTATTGAAAGTATTAAATTGAACATGCAAGCAACCCTTTAAAAAGTAATATATAATTGTCAAACAATTCCTTTAATAATCCACAAAAATATAGAAAATAATTACCCAAATAAATTTCTAACACCAATGAAAAAAATGCAATGAATGAAAGTATGCAAATAAATTAAAATAAAATAAAAAGAAAAATAAGAAGAATGAGAAGGGAAAGAAGAGAAGAAGAAGTAAGGAAGAAAAGAGGGGGGAAAAATTAGGATTGGGGAAGAAAAGATAAGATTTTTTTTTGGCTGATCTGGATAAGCTGTGCGCCGCTTTTGACGCGGCCGCGTGGGTCACGCGTTTGCACGGATAGCACTTCTATGAAATGATGTGGACACGTCATCCATGCGGTCGCGTGGATCGATCTGTGCCATTAGCGCGAGGGCAGCCTCGCGGTCGCGCAACTATCTGTTTGAAGCTCATATTGCCATATATCTGGGGTGACGCGATCGCGTGGGTGACGTGATCGCGTGAATGGCCTTATTTCCAATATGACGCAGACGCATAAAGCACGCATTCGTGTGAGAGGGCTTGTGCTTCTAGCATGGTTCCAGCCCCACTCCGGCCCAACTTACTGCCTTACACCCTTTTACGTCGATTTCACAGAGCCATGCGTTCGCCTGGGTGACGCGAATGCGTGGGAGGCATTTTTCCCACATGACGCGGACACGTCAGCGACGCGGTCGCGTGGATCAATTTTTGCCAAAGGCACGCCTCCAGCCACGCTCTCGCGTGACTCTCTGTTCACTTTTCTTTTCTCCTAATGCACTTGTGACACGGACGCGTCAGCGACGCTGCCGCGTCGCGTGCGTTTTTTTTAATGCAATTATGCAGAATGCAATGCTAATATGAATGTTATGCAAACCTCCAGGTTCAATACAATAAAATAAAATAAAACTCGAAAACAAATAAAACTAAATAAAAATGAAACAGGAATGGTCATACCATGCTGGGTTGTCTCCCACCTAGCACTTTTAGTTAAAGTCCTTAAGTTGGACATTTGGTGAGCTCCCTGTTATGATGGTTTATGCTTGTATTCATCCAGGAATCTCCACCAATGTTTGTGATTCCAATGGCCTCTGGGGTCCCAATCTAGGCATAGAAAGCCTTCAAGTAAGTTAAAGCAAGTGACAAGGCCCCAAGAGTGTTGATTGCTAGGCTGAATTCCGCGGTCCCAAACTTTGCTTTTGCACCCGTCTTCTTGTTGATCATCATGATTCCATCCGGGTGGCAGGTAATTGAAATTCTCACTGAGACATCCAAACAGCTTCCTAGACCCATTCAGCTGAGCTTTACACCAACCCTTGCATTTAAACTTTGAGCACACAACCATGTTGAACCTTGCTTGACAACTCCAACCACTAACCATCTTCCTTTTACTCTTAATGCCACAAAGAGCTCTAAGTTGACCATCCGTCTCCAGTAGCCCATATTCAAGTGGAATTAGAAAGCTAAGAGATATGAATTTTACCCACTTGAATATTGTGAAGGATGATGGAAACTTAGGGGAAGTATTTCTAACGAATTTGCAGGTTCCACTCCCTTGTGCTCTTCTCTGACAACTTCCACCTCTTTGCAAGTTTCTTCAATATCGACCTCTTCCTCTTGGTAGCTTTCTTCCAATTCAATCTTTTCTTTATTACTCACCAAGGGCATGGGAGGTTGTGCTTCTTCTTCTTGAGTCTCCATCTCTTGATCGTCCTCTTCTAAGTCCTTAACCATGACATGGCTTGGAGGTTGTACACCCTCCTCAACATCAAATGCAACTGTCTTGGAAGGAGGCTCCTTGTCTTGACTTTCCCATGGAGGTTCAGCATCTCGCAAGTCTTCAACCACTTTTTTCTCTTCAATAATTACTGCTTTGTCCAGCAGTTTTAATATAAAATCATACTCATCCTTGATGATTTTCTTTCCATGACAATTCCTTTCAACTATTCTTTCATCTTCAAGGATCTTTACTACCTTCACCTTTAGGGCCTCCTCTGGCTCCTTATGAAGTATGGATTCGCGAAGATGATCCCTTCTCTCTTGTTCCATGTTAATAGCATCATTGGGATCATGTTGCTCTTAGATTAATAGATGTGGGTGTTCTTCCATGGATGGTGGTAATGGGATGGAGAGATCATTCTGTGGTTGAAAAGGAAGTGCACTAGAGCTTGAGGGTTGATTGTTGAAGGTATTTGGTGGTCCGATTTAGGTGACGAGAGCCTGTATAGTAGAGTTTAGTTGGAAAGTACTTTCTCCATGGAGGTTTGGGGTGGATAGGAGGGTTCATTTGGCTCATAGGGTGGTTGGTATGGTGGATACGGGTTAGGGTTATATGGAGGTGAACGGTGGTAGTTGGCTTGTGAGTGTGGTGGTTCAAAGTTGTGTTGAGGAGGTTCATAGGCATATGATGGTGGTTGTTGATAGTCCACTGGAGGTGGTTGTCACCAAGAGGGTTGATCAAATCCTTGTGGCTCCTCCCATCTTTGATTGTTCCAACCTTGATGCCTGTTCTCATTGTAATTTCTTCTTCTTGCAACATAACTGTAACCAGACTCATAGCGATGGGGTGAGAACTCATGATAGAAAACAAAAATTAAAAACGAAAATAAAAACAAATGAAGAGAACGACTAAGAACAACTTGAAGGTCAAGATGAACACGAAGAACAAATTTTTTAAAAATTTTTTTAATAACTAAATAAAAACCAATAACCTCTTAATTTATGAAAAAGCAAAAATAAAAACAAAAATAAAAACAAATAAACAAGCAAAAAGCAAATATTTACAATAACCAATAATAAGGCACACGTTTGCAATTCCCCGGCAACAGCGCCATTTTGAAGAACGGAAGATTGATGGTTTAGAAGTTATAGTAAACTCTCGTTGCAAGTATAGTTACTAAAGCAAGCAATCAACCTTTCTTACAAACGTTTTGGTTGTCACAAGAAACAAACCCCTTTTGAAATTGATAACCAAGTATTTTAAACCTTGGGTCATCTTCTCAAGGAATTGCAGGGAGGTGTTCTTATTATTAGTTATGAGTCTTGTAAATTGGGGTTTTTGAAAGCAAGGAAGTAGTATGTTAAATGATAAGAAAAATAAAATAACAATAATAAAATAAACTCTTGGCAAGGTATGAGGATTTGGAGGTCCTATCCTAGTTATCCTTATCAATTGTGATGAGAATTGGATTTTTCCGCCACCTTATTAACCTCTAACTATGAAGGTAAGTTAAGCGGATGAATTAATTTTTGAATCCTCAAGTCCTAGTCTTTCCTTGGGAAAGGCTAGAGTTATTGGATCTCGAATTAATTCTTGAAGAATTCCAATTTTCAATCAACACCTCGAGTTTGATAACTCAAGAGTCACCAATTATTTAACCAAAGCCCAAAGGAAAAATATCTAAATCAAATTAAAAGCATTCATATAAATAAAGCAATCATAAATCTGAAACACATCAAATTACGTCTAAACATAAATTCAAGTCATAACATGGAAAACTTTATAAGCTAACTTGAAAAGATAAATATCAATTAAAACAATAAAATAAAAGTAGAAACATAAATTAAAGGAACATTGAACCTGTGATGAAGAAGAAATAATCCTAAATCCTAAAACTAAATCCTAAGAGAGACGAGAGAGACCCTCTCTCTCTAAAACTACATCTAAAACTAAAAATTATGAATTATGAGTTGATTATTATGAATGAATGGATTCCCCCACTTTATAGCCTCTAATCGTTGTTTTCTGGGCCAAAAACTGGGTCGAAAACAGCCCAGAAATCGCTGGAGAAGAAAACTGCCACGCTAATTTTCAGAACTGCAACGCGTCCGCATAAAGCACGTGTTCGCGTCGCCTAGCTTCAGAGTAACTATGGCATATTATATATCAAATCGAAGTTGCGGACGTTAGCTTTCCAACGCAACTGAAACCCCGTCGTTTGGACCTCTGTAGCTAAAGTTATAGCTGTTTGAGTGCGAAGAGGTCAGGCTGGACAGTTTAGCATCTGTGTTTTCTGGGCCGAAAACTAGGTCGAAAACAGCCCAGAAATTGCTGGAGAAGAAAACTGCCACGCTGATTTTCGGAACTGCAACGCATCCGCGTGGAGCACGCGTTCGCATCCCCTAGCGTCAGGGCAACTATGGCATATTATAAATCAAATCGAAGCCCCGGACGTTAGCTTTCCAACTCAACTGGAACCGCGTCGTTTGGACCTCTGTAGCTAAAGTTATAGCCTTTGAGTGCAAATAGGTCAGGCTGGATAGCAATTTCTCCAACTTCTTGTATTCCTTCCACTTTTGCATGCTTCCTTTCCATCCTCTAAGCCATTCCTGTCCTGTAATCTCTGAAAACACTTAACACACATATCAAGGCATCTAATGGTAATAAGAGAGGATTAAACATAGGAGACCTAAGGCCAAAGAAGCATGTTTTCAATCAACACACATAATTAGGAAGGCAAATGTAAAACCATGCAAATAGTATGAATAAGTGGGTAAAGAGTTGATAAAAACCACTCAATTGAGCACAAGATAAACCATAAAATAGTGGTTTATCATTGACCACCTAGGAAGATGTAATGAACAGATTCTTAACAAGGTTTTACCCTCCACAAAGAGTAAACAGGCTAAGAACTGAAGTGCAGACATTCAGACAGCAGGATGGTGAAACTCTTTATGAAGCCTGGGAGAGATTCAAAGACTTGACAAAGAAATGTCCCCCTGATATGTTTAATGAGTGGGTGCAAATCCACATCTTTTACGAAGGGCTGAATTGTGAATCAAGGAAGGCTGTAAACCACTCATCTGGAGGTTCCCTAAACAAGAAGACCATTGAAGAGGCCATTGATGTTATAGAGACAGTGGCTGACAATGAGTACTTTTATGCCTTAGATAGGAGCAACAACAGGGGAGTCTTGGAATTAAACTATATGGATGCAATCCTGGCCCAGAACAAGATGATTACCAAGCAACTGGCTGAATTGACCAAGCAAATGGAGAAGACTCAGGCTGCAGCTATCCACACTCAACCATCACCTCAAGAAGAACTGGAGACCGAAGAAGGAGTTAACTGGGAGGAAGCTAATTACCTTGGAAATTCATCTAGGCAAGCTAATGATTCATACTCTAAAACCTACAACTCTGGTTGGAGGAACCACCCAAACTTTGGGTGGGGGAACCAACAAAGCCAAGGCCAATATCATAGACCCCATAACCCAAACTAGTATAACAACTCCACTCACCAAAACTCTAACAAAAAATTATACCAGACCACACAAAATACTTACTCACAGCCACCATACCAAAGCCACAACAACCACTCTCAACACCCCAATTCCAACCAACCATCACCACATGATGATGACAGAATGGCCAAAATGGAAGCTATGCTTGCAAACCTGTGCAAGGAGATTAAAGACATGAAGAAATTCCAAGAGGAAGTAACATCCAATCTGCAAAATCAAGATGCTGCCACTCAGAAACTTGAAGCTCAAATTGGATACTTATCCAAGCAAGCTCTTGGCCATAGTTCATGTAATGCCACCAAAACAACTTCAAGAGAGGAATGCAAAGCTGTTACCCTCAAAAGTTTTAGAAAAAGGCATAGAGGTAGACAAAGCTAAGGTGGAATTAATTGAGAAATTACCTCCGCCTAGTAATGTCAAGACAATTAGGAGTTTTTTAGGCCATGCTGGTTTCTACAGAAGGTTTATCAAATATTTTTCTAAAATTGCAAAGCCTTTGAGCAACCTATTAGTCTCTGATACACCTTCTGTGTTTGATCAAATATGTGCACTAGCATTTGAAACAATGAAAAGAGAACTTTCCTCAGCACCTATCATTGCCCCATCTGATTGGAATTTACCTTTTGAACTGATGTGTGATGCATCAGACTTTGCTGTTGGGGCAGTACCTAGACAGAGGAAAGGGAGTTTAGTGCATGTTATATATTATGCCAACAAGGTTTTAAATGAAACTCAAAGGAATTATACAACTACTGAGAAAGAATTACTGGCGATAGTGTTTGTATTTGATAAGTTTAGATCATATCTCATTGGATCTAAAGTTATTGTTTTCACTGATCATGCAGCATTAAAATATTTACTTGCAAAACAAGAGTAAAAACCAAGACTGATAAGGTGGATTTTGCTATTGCAGGAATTCAACATTGAGAATAAAGACAAGAAGGGAGTGGAGAACAAAGTAACAGATCATTTGTCCAAAATCTCTTGTGAAGAAGGTAGCACCCACAAATCAAGTGTCAATGAATTCTTCCCTGATGAGCAATTAATGCTCGTTCACAAGGCACCCTGGTTTGCAGACTGGTGCACGAATTGTGAATCACACTTTTCACAACGCGTACCACTAACCAGCAAGTGCACTGGGTCGTCCAAGTAATACCTCACGTGAGTAAGGGTCGAAAACCACGGAGATTGTTGGTTTGAAGCAATCTATGATTATCTTGTAAATCTTAGTCAGGAAGTCAATTATGTTTATCAGTTGAATTGCGAATAAACAATAGAGCATGGATTAAAGGTTACTTGTTATGCAGTAATGGAGAATATGTTGGAGTTTTTGGAGATGCTTTGTCTTCTGAATCTTTGCTTTCCTCTGTCTTCTTGTTCACGCACGCACGTCCTCCTATGGCAAGCTATGTGTTGGTGGATCACCGTTGTCAATGGCTACCTTCCATCCTTCCAGTGAAAACTACGCTCACGCGCTCTGTCACAGCACGGCTAATCACCGGTTGGTTCTCGATCCGGTTGGAATAGGATTTATTATCCTTTTGCATCTGTCACTAACGCCCAGCCTTCAGGAGTTTGAAGCTCGTCACAGTCATTCAATCGTTGAATCCTACTCGGAATACCACAGACAAGGTTTAAACTTTCCGGATTCTCATGAATGCCGCCATCAATTCTAGCTTATACCACGGAGATTCTGATTAAGAGATCTCAGAGATACTCATTCAATCGGATATAGAACGGAGGTGGTTGTCAGGCACACGTTCATGGTTTGAGGAAGATGATGAATGTCACTGATCATCACCTTCATCACAGTTAAGCGCGAATGAACATCTTAGATAGGAACAAGCGTGTTTGAATAGAAAACAGAAATACTTGCATTAATTCATCGAGACACAGCAGAGCTCCTCACCCCCAACAATGGGGTTTAGAGACTCATGCCGTCAGAGAATACAAAGTTTAGATCTGAAATGTCATGAGATACCAAAAATAAGTCTCTAAAAGTTGTTTAAATATTAAACTAGTAGCCTAGGTTTACAAAAATTGGATAAACTATGATGGATGATGCAGAGATCCACATCTGGGGCCCACTTGGTGTGTGCTGGGGCCCACTTGGTGTGTGCTGGGGCTGAGACTTAAGCAATTCACGTGCAGAGGCCATTTGTGGAGTTGAACGCCAGTTTTTATGCCAGTTTGGGCGTTCAACTCCAGCTTTTGATCCTTTTCTGGCGCTGGACGCCAGAATTGGGCAGAGGACTGGCGTTGAACGCCAGTTTACGTCGCCTATCCTTGTGCAAAGTATGGACTATTATATATTGCTGGAAAGCCCTGGATGTCTACTTTCCAACGCAATTGAAAGCACGCCATTTCGTTTTCTGTAGCTCCAGAAAATCCACTTTGAGTGCAGGG
Organism: Arachis hypogaea; assembly: GCF_003086295.3. Taxonomy (NCBI): domain Eukaryota; kingdom Viridiplantae; phylum Streptophyta; class Magnoliopsida; order Fabales; family Fabaceae; genus Arachis; species Arachis hypogaea. Next base: position 72,698,752 of record NC_092054.1, on the reverse strand, counting down.
AGGTCAGAATCCAACAGCATCAGCAGTCCTTTTTCAGCCTGAATCAGATTTTTGCTCAGCTCCTTCAATTTCAGCCAGAAAAATACCTGAAATTACAGAAAAATACACAACTCATGGTAAAGTCCAGAAATATGAATTTTTCCTAAAAACTAATAGAAATACACTAAAAACTAACTAACACATACTCAAAACTATATGAAATTAACCCCAAAAAGCGTATAAAATATCCGCTCATCACAACACCAAACTTAAACTGTTGCTTGTCCTCAAGCAACTTAGACAAATAAAATAGAAGACTAATAAGTTGAGAAGCAATAATATCTCAGAGTTTTTGAGTGAAGCTCAGATTCTAATTAGATGAGCGGGACTGGTAGCTTTTTGCTTCTGAACAGTTTTGGCATCTCACTTTATCCATTGAAGCTCAGAGTGATTGGCATCTATAGGAACTTAGAACTCAGATAGTGTTATTGATTCTCCTAGTTCAGTGTGATGATTCTTGAACACAGCTTCTTTATGAGTCTTGGCCGTGGCCCTAAGCACTTTGTTTTCCAGTATTACTACCGGATACATAAATGCCACAGACACATAACTGGGTGAACCTTTTCAGATTGTGACTCAGCTTTGCTAAAGTCCCCAATTAGAGGTGTCCAGAGTTCTTAAGCACACTCTTCTTTTTGCTTTGGACCTTGACTTTAACCGCTCAGTCTCAAGTTTTCACTTGACACCTGCACGCCACAAGCACATGGTTAGGGACAGCTTGGTTTAGCCGCTTAGACCAGGATTTTAGTCCTTTAGGCCCTCCTATCCACTGATGCTCAAAGCCTTGGGATCCTTTTTATTTGCCCTTGCCTTTTGGTTTTAAGAGCTTTTGGCTTTTTCTGCTTGCTTTTTTTTTTTTTTTTTTTGCAAGCTTTGTTCTTTGCTGCTTTTTCTTGCTTCAAGAATCATTTTTATGATTTTCAGATTATCAATAACATGTCTCATGTTCATCATTCTTTCAAGAGCCAACATATTTAACAGTCTTAAACAACAAATTCAAAAGACATATGCACTGTTCAAGCATTCATTCAGAAGACAGAAGGCATTGCCACCACATTTAACCAATTAGAATTTCTTTTATTAAACTCGAAATTTTATTGCTTCTTATTCAAAAGATCTACTATTTTATTCATGTTTAATGATGATGAGAAAAATAAACTATAGCTTAATTGGAGATAAAATCAAATAGATACTAATTACTATTATATGACTTCTAAGGTAAACTTTTTATAAGGACACTGTCACAGGGTTAAGGCAGAAATTGGAAATTAACAACCTTTATTCTGGGGGTACGGGGGTTCCTCTGATCCTTGGGATGCTTGGTATTACAAGAGAGGACTTTTGGCGCTTCAGTTCCCTTAAGTCACGTCCCTGCTCCTCTTGTTCTTTAAACATATGGGTCAGCATTTGACTGTGTTCCTTCTGTTGTTTTATTATTTGCTCTATAGCTTCCTGTATCTTGGTGACAGACGTCTCAAGATATTCCCAATATTCCGCTTGAGGAATCTCTGGGAGGAATTCCTGTGCTCTCTTCTTGATAAGATCCTCCTGTGCTTGTTGTCTCTCCATTGATGCTTTGGTGATTGACTTTTCAATTAGGATATATTCAGTTATTCCCATCTTGACTCCAGTGTCCTTGCAGAGCAGAGAGATCACGCTTGGATAAGCCAACCTGGCCTCTTTTGAATTTTTGTTCGCAATCTTATAGAGTTCAGTGGAAATCAGCTGATGAACCTCCACTTCCTTCCCCGTCATGATGCAATGAATCATCACTGCTCTTTTAACTGTGACTTCAGAACGGTTGCTAGTGGGCAACAAAGAACGCCCAATGAAGTCCAGCCATCCTCTGGCAACTGGTTTGAGATCCTCTTGATGAGTATTTTGGTGAAAAATAAATTTCTCCCCAAAACACACAAATTTAACCGGCAAGTGCACCGGGTCGCATCAAGTAATAAAAACTCACGGGGTGAGGTCGATCCCACAGGGATTGATGGATCAAGCAATTTTAGTGGGTGATTAGTTTAGTCAAGCTAACATTGAGTGATTTGAGTGACAATTGAAGCCAACAGAATGTAAATGACAAGGAAAATTAAAGTGCAGAAAGTAAAATTGCAAGTAACTTAAAGAGCAAGAAATGTAAATTGCAAGAAAGATAAATTTCATTAAATGTAAAGGGGAGTGGGGTGCAGGGAAATTAAAGAGAGCAATAGATCAAGCAACTGGATATTTAAATTGCAGAAAATGTAAATGTGCAGGAAATGTAAATTAGAAGCAATGCAACAGGAAGTAAAAATTGCAGAGAAGGGAATTGTAGCAGAAAGTAAATCAGCGAGAGAACTCAAATCAATTGTGAAATCTAGAAAGACAAGTGAAGATCTCAGGGGATCCAAGAGACTAGAAAACAAGTCTAGATCTCAAGCCCTTCCTTGATTCAATAAAAGGAAAGTTGCAGAGAATTAAAAGAAAGATTGCAGAAGAAGTAAAGAGACGTTGCAAAAAGAGAATGAAAACAGAATTCCTTCCAATCTCAATTCAAGATTCAAAACAAAAAAAACTAAAGAGAGAGAGTTCTCTATTCCTAATGCTCCCTAGTGGAGCTCGCCCTCCTTACAAATATGAAAATGATGCCTTATATAGGCTTTACAAAATGGAAATGAAAATGAAATTAAAAACAAATTACAACTAAATGAAATTCCTATTTTATCTATTTCTTGTGCCTTTGAGTGATGATCATGGGCCTTTGCTCTCGGTGGAATTGGGTTGAAAGAGGCCTTGGTTGATTGCTCTTGGAGTTTGAAGAAGAACCAAAGTGAACCAATTGAACCGGTTTTGAAGTTAGCCATAGTTGGTCCCAACGTTAGGGCCAAAGTTAGGGGTCTAACTTTGACCCCAACTTTTCATAGCAGCAAGCAATATTCTCTGGTTTGGACGTTGGTGCCAACGTTAGGGGTCTAACTTTGACCCTAACGTTGGCCTCCCTTATGCACATTTATGGCACCAACTTTGTCCTCTTGTCATGTTGCCAATTTTATGCCCAATATAGACTATCATATATGGTTGGAAAGCTCTGAATGTCAGCTTTCTAACCCACTTGGAATCACTTCAATTGGACATCTACAACTCAAGTTATGATCATTTGAAGAGGGCATGGTCGCTGGCTTTGGTGTGCAGCGTTTGAGGTAACGTTAGCCCTCAAACGTTGGCGAAAACGCCAGTTCTGGAGGCTCAAATGTATTGTCCACCCCATACTATTATACATTGTTGGAAAGCCCTGGATGTCTACTTTCCAATGCCGTTGGGAGCACATTATTTGGAGCTCTACAGCTCGAGTTATACTCCTTTGAAGGTGCAGAGGTCAGTTGGCCTCACTGCAGGTTGCCACCATGTTCGTTTATGCACATTGCGGGGCAGTTTTCTCCCTCAATTTTAGTGTCCACCATGCAGTGCCATATATGCTTGGAAAGCTCTTGATTCCTACTTTCCAATGCTTCTTGAATCACCTCATTTGGAGCTCTGTAGCTCAAGTTATTCTTGTTGGAAGTATACCCCTTGTATGCCTTGTGGTGTGTGGCGCCAACGTTAGCCTCCAAGTTAGGGGGCTAACGTTGGCGCAAACGTTGGCCCCTCTCCCTTATGTCTTCATGTGCCAACGTTAGCCTCCAAGTTAGGGGGCTAACGTTGGCGCAAACGTTGGATGGCCAGGGAGGAATTCATGTGCCAACGTTAGCCTCCAAGTTAGGGGGCTAACGTTGGCTCAAACGTGGGGAGCCCAGGGAGTAATCTTCATGCCCAACGTTAGCCTCCAAGTTAGGGGGCTAACGTTGGGGCTAACTTCATGCCTCCAGGTTCAATTTCACTTATTCCTCTCTTCACTCCTAGCCATTCCTCTTTGCTTCAACCTTTCTCCAAGCTTTCTTCACCTATCATTAATCAACCAAACACATCAAAGCTATGCTCAAAATCATGAGATATTCATTCTTTCATAATATGTGACAATTTTAGCATAAAACCTCATGAAATAGCATGAATTCATACATGGTTGATTAAATCAAAGGAAACATGAAAATCTACCCAATTGGCTTGCTTATGGCTCAAGAAAGTGCATAATTCAATTAAAAACAAAAGAAAAAGGCTAGTTAAAATAGGCTAAGATGACTTGTCATCACAACACCAAACTTAAAGCTTGCTTGTCCCCAAGCAAGAAAAGAATCATGCAATAAAGATTGACAATCCAAGGCAAGAAGAATAGCTACTCAATGTTCATGGTAAGCTAGTTTTCTAAGCATACTACAATCACAAAAGAAATGTAAATGATTGATGCTTCCATCTAGCTCAATTTATGAAATCTTTTTCTTATATTTCTTCCTTGAAACAAGCTTTTGATTTTCTTATTAGCTTCTCCTTTTTGGGTGCTTTGTCCCATGAGTTGATAACAAAGCTACGACTTCTAAATGCTTTGTTTTCAAGTATTACCACTTGATACATAAGCACCACAAGCATTTGATTAGAGGACTTCATTAAGCTCATTTTTCTTTTCTTTTCTTGACTCTCTAATCATTGATGCTCAGAGCCTTGAGCTTTGAGGGAGTGCTTTTGCACTTTGAGCCTAACCTTGACTTCTAAGTGTTTTGTTTTCAAGCATTTGGCTTGATACATAAACACCACAAGTACTTAACAAATGAATTGCCATTGGTACTCAGAGCCTTCAGCTTTCTCATTCTTTCCCTTTTTCTTTTCTTGCTTTATTTTGCATTTGCTTCTTCAAGGTTTTCATGATTTTAAAAGATTTCACAAAATTTCCTAGATGAAAACTTCAATTAAATAAAATCTAATGCAATTAAGCAACAATCAAACATACTAGCTTACCAATACTTTTATGCACATGCTAAAATCTTCTTTAATGCCTTGTTTGTTTATGATCATGATACTTTGTTGCTTTTGAATTCACAAAACTCAAGTTGGTAATCATAATGACATAGCACCATGTTGAAATTTAGACATCAAACTATGCCTTTTCATACACACATGCATACAGAGAAGGTAAAGACAATCATGCAGTTTATAGTGCTTTAAACAAATGAGAGGAAAAGGAACTTTACAACCTTGTAGTTCATCTTCTCTATTGTTGTCAATTTCCTCCCATTCTCCTCCTTCCCATACCAAACTCAGAATGCTTGCTCATCCTCAAGCAACTTATAGAACCGTGGCTATGGGGCTAAGATGGATCATGAATGTCTTACACAAGGAATGTTAGTAGTACATGTGTTTCAAGCAAGCAAAATTAAAGATAATAATCAAGGCACAAGAGACAGAGACATTGTGATTGCATACTTAAGAAGGTGAGCATAATACTTTGCATAGAAGATAAGTGGCACACCAAACTTAGTGTGACACTTTCACTTGGAATTAATGCAAGTATCTTGTAAGAATTGGAACTAAATTTTGTTGCATAGCAACACCAAACTTAGAATGCAACCATATGTCAATTTATTTGAACTAAAACTAAACAAAAGAAACTGTTATATGTTAAATACAATCACCAAATGAAGAGTCTGTTATGAATAAGGATGTCTTGGTGATGTATTAACAAAAACAGTTAATGAAGGAAAGCATTAAAAACAAGTAAATAAATGAAACAAAGGGAAAACAAAATTTATCCAACTAAGAAGAAAAATAACACTGTAAAAGGCAATATGATTATGCAGACAAGTGATGTTGCTGGATTGATTTGCATAGAAAAATAGGTGGCACACCAAACTTAGAATCTTGGTGTGTCACTTTCATGTAAAATTGATGCAATCATCCATGAAGATGGAAAACAGTTTGTTGCAGGGCAACACCAAACTTATAATGTGATCATATGCCAATTTATTGAAATTTAAACAAAGCAAGGAGAAGAAATGTACCTACTGTCTACCTGTTCTTTACTTTCTTCCTCTTCTTCCAATTTGTTAAGAGAAATGACTTCAAAGAAGGAGAAGTTTCAGCTAGTGCCCCCTGTCTTGGTCTCTCCTCAGCAAGCTTCCTTGTGAAATTGGCTTGATTGATCTTGCTTGCTGGATCAGGGGGAGGATTGTTTGCAGTTGACCTCCTTTTGAATGTTGTCCTTGGTAGTTTGGTCACAATCCTCTTCTTGGTGCTTTTGTCAATTGCCTTCACTTCTTTGAATCTAAGTCTTGGTGGTTGTGTGATTGTTGGAGTTTTGTATTCATCCAGAGCCTTTTGTATTGGTGGTTCCATGAACTCCTCCTTTATGTACTTCTCTGCCTTACTTGAGTTTGGAATGACTTCTTCACTTTCTTGCTCCTCCACTTCCTCTTTTACACCCAACATTTGTTTCATTCGCTCTATCATGGGGAGGTTTGTCGATCTTCCCAACATTTCTTCATCTCCTCGTCATACCTTTCAATCATGGATTCAGATGTTGAGGCATTTTGGTCCAGGGAGGTTTGTGAGAGTTGTGAGTTTTCATGTTCTCTTGTCATCTCAAGTACAGTTTCAGGTTCAACCACCTCATTCTTCATTGAAAGTTCACTTGATGCAGTGGCCTCCTTATCTTGCTCTTCCACTTTCTCCTTCATATCCATCAATTGGCCTTCATTTTCCTTGCTTAGTAGTTCTAAGCGTTTATCTGTGTCCTCCAATTGCTTATCTGTCTCCTGAGAAAGAATTTCTCGTTCCCTCCAGGATTGTTGATATTCCTCCGCCATTCTGTTGAACCTAGACTCAAATTCTGAAAACCATGAGTGGTTCATGGAAGTTTGTGTGGGTGGTGAGTTTTGAAAGGGGCTTTCGGTTGAAGTATGGTCAAGTGATGATATCTCTGGATGAATATCATATGGAGCACTAGAATTCCCTTCCCAGCTACCATTAGAATTATGACTTGCATCATTTTGTGGTGGAGGGAAATATCCCATATGATTTTCTTTCTCATCTTGTGGTTCTGAAGCATAGCTCCATAAATTGGAGTGCCCAGAATTTGAAGTTTCTTGGTGATATCCCCAGCCATCATTAGAGATTGGTGATGGTGGGTGATATCCCATAAAATTTTGTTTGACCAAATGATGAGTTGAACTCCATTTGTATTTTGCAAACATCAATGAAAATTGAAATTACTCATATCAGAGATGAGAATTTCTTAGTGAGGCAAAAACTCAAACACCTTGGTTTCACTTTGAAACGGAAAACAAAAATAAAGAAAATGCTTGATCTAGACTTCTCACCCACTTAATCATTGTTGATCTAATCAATCCCCGGCAACGGCGCCAAAAACTTGATGAGTATTTTGGTGAAAAATAAATTTCTCCCCAAAACACACAAATTTAACCGGCAAGTGCACCGGGTCGCATCAAGTAATAAAAACTCACGGGGTGAGGTCGATCCCACAGGGATTGATGGATCAAGCAATTTTAGTGGGTGATTAGTTTAGTCAAGCTAACATTGAGTGATTTGAGTGACAATTGAAGCCAACAGAATGTAAATGACAAGGAAAATTAAAGTGCAGAAAGTAAAATTGCAAGTAACTTAAAGAGCAAGAAATGTAAATTGCAAGAAAGATAAATTTCATTAAATGTAAAGGGGAGTGGGGTGCAGGGAAATTAAAGAGAGCAATAGATCAAGCAACTGGATATTTAAATTGCAGAAAATGTAAATGTGCAGGAAATGTAAATTAGAAGCAATGCAACAGGAAGTAAAAATTGCAGAGAAGGGAATTGTAGCAGAAAGTAAATCAGCGAGAGAACTCAAATCAATTGTGAAATCTAGAAAGACAAGTGAAGATCTCAGGGGATCCAAGAGACTAGAAAACAAGTCTAGATCTCAAGCCCTTCCTTGATTCAATAAAAGGAAAGTTGCAGAGAATTAAAAGAAAGATTGCAGAAGAAGTAAAGAGACGTTGCAAAAAGAGAATGAAAACAGAATTCCTTCCAATCTCAATTCAAGATTCAAAACAAAAAAAACTAAAGAGAGAGAGTTCTCTATTCCTAATGCTCCCTAGTGGAGCTCGCCCTCCTTACAAATATGAAAATGATGCCTTATATAGGCTTTACAAAATGGAAATGAAAATGAAATTAAAAACAAATTACAACTAAATGAAATTCCTATTTTATCTATTTCTTGTGCCTTTGAGTGATGATCATGGGCCTTTGCTCTCGGTGGAATTGGGTTGAAAGAGGCCTTGGTTGATTGCTCTTGGAGTTTGAAGAAGAACCAAAGTGAACCAATTGAACCGGTTTTGAAGTTAGCCATAGTTGGTCCCAACGTTAGGGCCAAAGTTAGGGGTCTAACTTTGACCCCAACTTTTCATAGCAGCAAGCAATATTCTCTGGTTTGGACGTTGGTGCCAACGTTAGGGGTCTAACTTTGACCCTAACGTTGGCCTCCCTTATGCACATTTATGGCACCAACTTTGTCCTCTTGTCATGTTGCCAATTTTATGCCCAATATAGACTATCATATATGGTTGGAAAGCTCTGAATGTCAGCTTTCTAACCCACTTGGAATCACTTCAATTGGACATCTACAACTCAAGTTATGATCATTTGAAGAGGGCATGGTCGCTGGCTTTGGTGTGCAGCGTTTGAGGTAACGTTAGCCCTCAAACGTTGGCGAAAACGCCAGTTCTGGAGGCTCAAATGTATTGTCCACCCCATACTATTATACATTGTTGGAAAGCCCTGGATGTCTACTTTCCAATGCCGTTGGGAGCACATTATTTGGAGCTCTACAGCTCGAGTTATACTCCTTTGAAGGTGCAGAGGTCAGTTGGCCTCACTGCAGGTTGCCACCATGTTCGTTTATGCACATTGCGGGGCAGTTTTCTCCCTCAATTTTAGTGTCCACCATGCAGTGCCATATATGCTTGGAAAGCTCTTGATTCCTACTTTCCAATGCTTCTTGAATCACCTCATTTGGAGCTCTGTAGCTCAAGTTATTCTTGTTGGAAGTATACCCCTTGTATGCCTTGTGGTGTGTGGCGCCAACGTTAGCCTCCAAGTTAGGGGGCTAACGTTGGCGCAAACGTTGGCCCCTCTCCCTTATGTCTTCATGTGCCAACGTTAGCCTCCAAGTTAGGGGGCTAACGTTGGCGCAAACGTTGGATGGCCAGGGAGGAATTCATGTGCCAACGTTAGCCTCCAAGTTAGGGGGCTAACGTTGGCTCAAACGTGGGGAGCCCAGGGAGTAATCTTCATGCCCAACGTTAGCCTCCAAGTTAGGGGGCTAACGTTGGGGCTAACTTCATGCCTCCAGGTTCAATTTCACTTATTCCTCTCTTCACTCCTAGCCATTCCTCTTTGCTTCAACCTTTCTCCAAGCTTTCTTCACCTATCATTAATCAACCAAACACATCAAAGCTATGCTCAAAATCATGAGATATTCATTCTTTCATAATATGTGACAATTTTAGCATAAAACCTCATGAAATAGCATGAATTCATACATGGTTGATTAAATCAAAGGAAACATGAAAATCTACCCAATTGGCTTGCTTATGGCTCAAGAAAGTGCATAATTCAATTAAAAACAAAAGAAAAAGGCTAGTTAAAATAGGCTAAGATGACTTGTCATCACCTCTCTCTTGAGTTGATTTGGGACGCCCTTTGTGTTGGTGGTCCACCTGGCTCCAGGGATACATATGTCCTCTAGAATCTTATCCAGGCCAATGTCTGCTCTCATCATCCTCCTGTTGAAGGAGTCTGGATCATCCTTTAGCTGAGGTAGCTTTAATATCTCTCTGATCTTGTCAGGGGTGGTATGAACAATCTTTCCCCTGACCATGGTCCGAAATTCGTAGCAGGCAGTTCCAGATAGTCTTTGCTTGTCAGTCTGCCACATATTAGCATAGAACTCCTGGACCATGTTCCTTCCTACTTTCGTTTCAGGATTAGCTAGGACTTCCCAGTTCCTGATTCGAATTTGCTCCTGGATCTCTGGATATTCATCTTCTTTCAGATCGAATCTAACTTCCGGGATCACTGATCTCAGACCCATTACTTTAAGATAATGGTCTAAATGTTCTTTAGATAAGAACTTCCCTTGATTCCAAAGTGGTTTTGGAACGCTCTCTTTCTTGCCTATTGGAGTGGATTGTTTTCCTTTGGGAGCCATGATCTTAGTGATTTCGGATAAACACACCAAACTTAGAGGTTTGCTTGTCCTCAAGCAAAAGAAAAGAAAGGAGAGGGATAGAAGGAGATCGAGGTGCACTTGGTGATGGAGGAGGGGGGAGGCCGAACCCAATTTTAAAGGGGTGGGGCGGTGGGTTTTCGAAAGATTGGAAAAGATAAGCTAAAAAGATTGAGTTGAAAAAGATAAGATAGAAGATATAGTGTAATTTTGAAAAGATAGGATAGATTTTTGAAAAAGATAAATTTGGATTTTGAAAAAGATAATATGAAGATTTGAAAAAGATATGGATTAGTTGAAAAGATTTTTGAGTGAAAAAGATAGATTTGTTTTCAGAAAAGATTTTGAAAAGAGTTGGATTGAAATTGGAAAGATGGATTTTTAGAAATTAAGGATTTTAGAAATCAGGGTTCTTGACATGTTCATGTAAAAATCATGCCTTGAAGCATAAAATTTGAAATTAAAATGGAAATACGTGTGGGATAAATGGATTTGGCTCCTCCCTGTCTTCCTGGCGTTTGAACGCCCAAACACTGCTTGTTTTGGGCGTTCAGCGCCCAAATGCTGATCTCCTGGGCGTTCAGCGCCCATTTGCTGCCATTCCTGGCGTTCAACGCCCAGTGGGTGGCCATTTCTGGCGTTGAACGCCCAAATTGCTACCATTACTGGCGTTCAGCGCCCAATGGATGCCCATTTTGGGCGCTGAACGCCCAAAATGCCCCTTTACTGGCGTTTTCTTGCCATTGAGCTCCCTATCTCTGTTTTGTGTGCAAATTCCTTCTGTAACCCTGTAAACTTATGCAAATGATTCTTTACCTTAGTGTCAGTAAACTTTATATAAACAAATAAAAAAGAAAAATAGGGCAAAATGCTTAGAGGATTAATGCCCATGGCTGGGTTGCCTCCCAACAAGCGCTTCTTTATTGTCTTTAGCTGGACCTTGCTGAGCTTTTAATCTAGCTTCAGCCTTGAGCATTCTTACTCAAAGTTGCCTTCAAGATAATGCTTGATTCTCTGTCCATTGACAATGAACTTCTTATCAGAATCAATATCTTGAAGCTCCACGTAACCATATGGTGACACACTTGTAATCACGTATGGTCCCCTCCACCGGGATTTCAGTTTCCCGGGGAATAGCCTGAGTCTAGAGTTAAACAACAGGACCTTCTGTCCTGGTTCAAAGATTCTAGATGACAGCTTTCTGTCATGCCATTTTTTTTATTTTTCTTTATAAAGCTTGGCATTTTCGAAAGCTGTGAATCTGAATTCCTCTAGCTCATTTAGCTGGAGCAATCGTTTTTCTCCTGCTAATTTGGCATCAAAGTTTAGGAACCTGGTTGCCCAATAGGCTTTATGTTCCAGTTCCACGGGCAGGTGACATGCCTTACCATAAACAAGTTGGTATGGAGAGGTCCCTATAGGGGTCTTGAATGCTGTTCTGTAAGCCCACAGAGCATCATCGAAGCTCTGTGCCCAATCCTTTCTACGGGTACTTACTGTCCGTTCCAGGATTCTCTTTAATTCTCTATTAGAGACTTCAGCTTGCCCATTGGTTTGTGGATGATATGGGGTGGCTATCTTGTGGCAAATTCCATACCGAACCATGGCAGAGTAAAGCTGTTTATTGCAGAAGTGAGTGCCCCCATCACTGATTAGTACTCTTGGGACACCAAACCTGCTAAAGATATGTTTTTGGAGGAACTTCAGCACTATTTTAGTATCATTGTTGGGTGTGGCAATAGCCTCAACCCATTTTGATACATAGTCAACTGCCACCAGAATATAAGTGTTTGAGTATGATGGTGGGAAAGGTCCCATGAAGTCAATTCCCCATACATCAAACAACTCTATTTCCAAGATTCCTTGTTGAGGCATGGCATAACCATGAGGCAGATTACCAGCTCTTTGGCAACTGTCACAATTACGTACAAACTCTCGGGAATCTTTATAGAGTGTGGGCCAATAAAAGCCACATTGGAGTACCTTGGTGGCTGTTCGCTCACCTCCGAAATGGCCTCCATATTGAGATCCATGGCAATGCCATAGGATTCTCTGTGCTTCCTCTCTGGGGACACACCTACGGATAATTCCGTCTGCACATCTCTTAAAGAGATAGGGCTCATCCCACAAGTAGTACTTTGCATCAGTAACTAATTTTTTCTTTTGTATTCGATTGTACTCCTTGGGTATGAACCTTGCAGCTTTATAGTTTGCAATATCGGCAAACCATGGTGCTTCCTGAATGGCAAATAGATGCTCATCAGGGAACGTCTCAGAGATCTCAAGAAAGGGGAGGGACGTCCCTTCCACTGGTTCTATCCGGGACAGATGATCAGCTACTTGGTTCTCTGTCCCTTTTCTGTCTCTTATTTCTATATCAAACTCTTGCAGAAGCAATACCCATCTGATGAGCCTGGGTTTTGAATCCTGCTTTGTGAGTAGATACTTAAGAGCAGCATGGTCAGTGTACACAATCACCTTTGATCCTACTAAGTAGGATCTGAACTTGTCAATGGCGTAAACCACTGCAAGTAATTCCTTTTCTGTGGTTGTGTAATTTTTCTGGGCATCATTTAAAACGCGACTAGCATAATAAATGACATGCAGAAGCTTGTCATGCCTCTGTCCCAACACTGCACCAATGGCATGATCACTGGCATCACACATTAGCTCAAATGGTAATGTCCAGTCTGGTGCAGAAATAACTGGTGCTGTGACCAGCTTAGCTTTCAGTGTTTCAAACGCCTGCAGGCATGCTGTGTCAAACACAAATGGCGTGTCAGCAGCTAGCAGATTGCTTAGAGGTTTTGCGATTTTTGAAAAATCCTTTATAAACCTCCTATAGAATCCTGCATGTCCTAGAAAGCTTCTGATTGCCTTAACATTGGCAGGTGGTGGTAATTTTTCAATTACCTCTATTTTTGCTTGATCCACCTCTATTCCCTTGTTTGAGATTTTATGCCCAAGAACAATTCCTTCAGTCACCATGAAGTGACACTTTTCCCAGTTTAAAACTAGGTTGGTTTCTTGGCATCTTTTCAGAACAAGTTTCAGGTGATCAAGACAGGAGCTGAATGAGTCTCCATATACTGAGAAGTCATCCATGAAGACTTCCAAAAATTTTTCCACCATATCAGAGAAAATAGAGAGCATGCATCTCTGGAAGGTTGCAGGCGCATTACATAGCCCAAAGGGCATCCTTCTATAAGCAAACACTCCGGATGGACATGTGAATGCTGTTTTCTCTTGATCTTGGGGATCTACTGCAATCTGGTTATAGCCTGAGTAGCCATCCAAAAAGCAGTAAAAGAGCGCTTGTTGGGAGGCAATCCAACCAAAGGTAATTCTATTTTCATAGCTTGTTAGTAAGAGTTAAGTAAATTCTCTATTGCAAGGAGCTAAGTTTGGTGTTGCACACCAAAGAAATTTAAGGGTGAATGTGTAATCCTAAGTTTGGTCTTCCACCATGGATTGCATGAAGAACACATTGCACCCTCAGCATAACTAGTTGTCAGCTCCAAACAATTAGATAAATTACCCAAAAAGTTGTTTGTTTTCTAAGTTCTAGTTTGTTACTTAGTTCATGGTTATTTTCTAGTTCATAGTTTACTTTCTTAATAAAAGTACTTGATATTTTCTTCATAAGACTCAATTTGTTGCATAAGACAAGAAACTAAGTTTGGTGTTCACACACCAATCTAAGTTCAAAAGCCTACAAATATATATGCATGCTAACAATCTCTCAAGTGCTTGGGGACAAGCAACTTCCAATAACTTACAGAAATTCAATCAATTTCTTGGAAGGAATACACACCATTAGCTGAGAGCAACTACAAGGCACCACCAAGAGGTTGTTGATAAACCATTATTTTATGGCTTATTTTGTGCTCAATTGAGTGGTTTTTATCAATTCTTCACTCACTTATTCATATAATTTGCAAGGTTTTACAATTCCTTCCTAATTTTGTGATATAGTTGAAAACATGTTTCCTAGGCCTTTAAACTGTCAATTTTTAATTATCCTTTATTACCATTCGATGCCGTGATCTGTGTGTTAAGTATTTTCAGGCTTATAGGGCAGGAATGGCTTAAAGGATGACTAGCGAGGAGCGACGCACATGCATGGCTCACGCGTGCGTGTGAATTGGAGTTTGCACGACGACGCGTGCGCGTACCTGACGCGGACGCATGCCTAGCACAGAAGACGAGCGATGCGTACGCGTGACCAACGCGTACGCGTGACCAGGATTTTCGTCATCGACGCGTACGCATGACTGACGCGTAGCGTGACATGCGCTACCTGCAGAAATCACAAAAAACACTGCGGGCGATTTTGGGTTAAGTTTGGACCCAGTTTTCGGCCCAGAAATACAAACTAAAGCCAGGGGACAAGCAGAGACTCAAGAAACTTCTCATTATTCACAATTTAGGTTTTAGATGTAGTTTCTAGAGAGAGAGAGAGGGGCTCTCTCCTCTCTCTAGGTTTTAGGATTTCTCTTAGTTTGAGGATTACTTCTTCTCAATTCCAGGTTCAATGTTCCTTTAATTTAATTTCTCTTATACTTTTATTTGTTCTAGCTTTCTAGTTTATTTATTCCCTTTGTTGATTACTTTATGTTGTTATTTGGTTTATGAACTCCATGTTAGATTTGATTTCTTTATTTAATGCAATTTGAGATATTTCATATTTATGATTTTAATTTAGTTTTTTACATTCTTAGCTTGAAATTGATTAATTGGAGACACTTGAGTTATCAAACTCCTTTGTTGATTAATAATTGGAAATTGCTGGTTGATTTGGATCCCTATAAAGCTAGTCTTTCCTTTGGAGTTGACTAGGACTTAAGGAATCAATTTTATTAGTCCACTTGACTTTCCTTTATTTAGTAAGGGTTAACTAAGTGGGAGCAATGAATAATTCTCATCACAATTGATAAGGATAACTAGGATAGGACGTCCAGTTTTCATACCTTGCCAAGAGTTTTCTTAATTATTAATTTACTTCCTTGCAATTTATTTTTCTTGTTCCTTATTCAAAAACCCCAAAAAGATAATCTTCCATAACCAACAATAAGTACACCTCGCTGCAATTCCTTGAGAGACAACCCGAGATTTAAATACTTCGGTTATTATTTTATTGGGTTTGCTTTAGTGACAAACAAGTTTTTGTACGGAAGGATTTTTGTTAGTTTAGAAACTATACTAGCAATGAGGATTTATTTGTGAAATTCTTTACTAGCAAAAGTTCGTTCGTCAAAATGGCGCCATTTCCGGGGAATTGCAAACGTGTGCCTTATTATTGGTTATTGTAAAAATTTGCTTTTTTGTTTCTTTGTTAGTGTTTCTAGTTTTAGGAATTTATTTTCATTAATTTTTATTAGTTTTTGTTTTTACTTGCTACTTTGAATTCTCACCCCTTTCGCTATGAGTTTAGTTCAAATTATGTTGCAGGAAATGAACGCTATAATGAGAACATGCATCAAGGTTGGAACAATCCAAGATGGGAGGAGCCACAAGGATTTGATTAACCCTCTCGGCAACAACCCCCTCCAATGTGCTATAACCAACAAGCATTCTATGATGCATACCAAGACAATAGTTATGGTGGACCTCTTCGTGATAACCAACCTCCACCAAATTACTACGGTCAAGAGCCATTCCAGGGTGCGTACCAAGATGATGAATATGGTGGACCCCTTTGTAGTTACCAACAAGCCCCACCATATGCTTATGAACCACCTCCTCACCATAATTTTGAACCACCATACTCACAAGCCCCTTACCACCAAACACCCCCATATGACCTTAATCCTTCTCCACCCTACCAACCACCATATGAACCATACATAGAACCACCCTAATTCCAAAATAATTGCCCCCTTCATCTTCCTATGACGAGATGCTTCAATCTCTTACACAAGGACAAAAGACCATGGAGAACACACTTAACTTTACCTTAAACGGTCTGACCTCTGCTTTACAAGCTCTCGCTTCACAGATTGGATCATTGAAAACTCCCAACAATCAACCCTCAAGTTCTAGTGCAACTCCTTTTCAACCACATAATGATCTCTCCATCCATCACCGCCCTCCATGGAAGAGCACCCACATCCATCAATCTAAGAGTAACATGATCCCAATGATGCTACTGACCTGGGACAAGAGAGAAGGGATCGTCTTAGGCACGAAATGGATCTCATACTTCACATGAAGTTAGAGGAGGCCCTGAAGGTGAAGGTAGTAGAGACCCTTGAAGGAAGTTGTCAAGAGGTGGAAGTCAACAAGGAGGAGCTGGATTGTGTATTAGAGCAAGTGGAGAAAGCCGAAATTATCATAGAAGAAGACGTGGTTGAAGACTTAGGAGATGCGGAACCTCCATGAGAAAGTCAAGTCATAGAACTACCTTCCAAGACGTTTGAATTTAATATTGAGGAGGGTTTACAACCTCCAAGGCATATCATGATTGAAGACTTTGAAGAGGTTGATCAAGAGATGGATTCAAGCATTGATGCCTTATCTACAATTGAATCCTCTCCCATTGGACTAGACATGGAGATTAAAGAAGAAGAAGCACAACCTCCCATGCCCTTGGCAAGTAATAAAGAAGAGATTGAATTAGAAGAAAGCTACCAAGAGGAAGAGGTTGAAATTGAAGAAGCTTGCAAAGAGGTGGAAGTTGTCAAGGAAGTGCTCAAGGGAATGGAGCTGGAAATCACCTTGCCAAAGTTGTTGGAGACCTCTCTCCCAATGCCATCACTATCCATTCCAACATTCAAGTGGGTAAATCTTTCATCTCTAAGCTTAATTAGCCCACTTGAATGTGCTTTGCTTGAGACGGATGGGCAACTTAGAGCTCTTTGTGGCTATAAGAGTAAGAGGGAGATTGTTAGTGGTAAGAGTTATTATGCAAGGCTCAATACAGTTGCATACTCAAAGTTGAAGTGCAAGGATTGGTGTAGAGATCGATTGAATGGGCCTATGATGTTGTTTGGATGTCTCCGTGAGAATTCTAATTGCTCACCACCCAAGTGGAAAAATTATGATCAACAAGAAGACGGGTGTAAAAGCAAGGTTTGGGACCCCGGAATTCATTCTAGCAATCAACACTCTTGGGGCCTTGTCACTTGCTTCAACTTGCTTGAAGGTTTTATGCAACTAGTATGGGATCCCAGAGGCTATTGGAATTACAAACACTGGTGGAGATTCCTGGATGAGTTCAAGCACAAGCCTCCATGACAAGGAGCTCACCAAATGTCCAACTTAAGGACTTTAACTAAAAGTGCTAGGTGGGAGACAACCCACCATGGTATATTCTTTCTTTTTGGTTCTTATTTTTATTTTATTTTATTTTTATTCATGTTCATTCATAATTCCTGCTTATTCATCTGCATTCTCCATAAAAAAAAAAGGGGGGATCGACGCGCACGCGTCGTTTGTTTATGCGCACCAGGACAGAGAGTTGTGCGAGAGACGTGCGGGAGGGGTGCGTGAAGCACAAGCCACCCCACGCGTACGCGTCCCACATGCGTTCGCGTCCCCAGCAGAAAGTTCAACCCATGCGTAAGCGTCAGCGACCCGTACGCATGGGGATGAAAATCGGCGTAAAGAGCACATTGAACAAAGAGTTGTGCTGCCCTTGCGATGGAACTGTGCTAGTGGCATAAAATCATTACACGTGTACGCGTCCCTAATGCGTGCGCATCATTTTGCTCTCGGACCACCCACGCGTACGCGTGGGCGACACTTACGCGTCGAATGGCCAACTCAGTTTTCACGCGAACGCGTGAAGTATGCGTACGCGTCGCGCCCTGTTTTTAAATTCTTACTTCTTTCTTCTCTCCTTTCTCCTTCCTTCTTCCTCCATTCTTACTTTCTTCTTCTTCATCTCTTTAACTTCTCACCCTTCTTCACTTTCATTCTATTTTACTTAATTTATTTGCATACTTTCATTCATGGCATTTTAATTTTGTGCATATTTTTATTTTCTTTTCTAAATTTATTATTTTTCCATTGGTGTTAAATTTTCTTATTCAACTGTTACATCTTTTCTTGAAATATTCTGGTGCTTCATGACTTGTTTTATTCTGATTGGGTATTATTATTTATAAGTCAATGCAATTATTTTATGATACTTGCATTCCATTTGCATTGATATGTACTTATACTATTTTGCATTACCCACTCCCTCTCCCCTATTTGTTGCAATTTTTGCACTATTGATATGCCATTTGATTCTACTGTTTTCTCACTTGCATCTTGTAGCTACCATGTAATTGAGACCCTCATTATTTGGCATTCACCCACCCATATTTTATCTATTTTCTATCTTTGTTTCTGGGTTGCTTTTCTTCTTTTCCTATTATTTCAGGATGGCCACCGGGAAAGGAAAAGAGAAGCTTCTCAATGGGGCGACAGACAAATGCATCTGCACAATCTATGGAGAAAAGAGCCAGTTGGACCAACCCGACCACTTGAACAACTTAGCATGCACCGAGGACGGTGCAATCTTTAAGTGTGGGGAGGTTGATACTGACTTCTGTGGGTTAGTTATTTCCTATTTCAACACCAATATTTATTTTTCTTGTTAAATTAGTTGTTGCATTTGAATATTTGATTGCATGTTTATTTTGATTTTGTGCATATGTTACCACTGCTTGGTCGAAGTAATAATTTCTTTTCAAGACCCTGTTTTATAGCATTTCACTAATTTAAATTGAGAAATTTTGTTATACTTGTTTGAAGATTGTAAATTGGAACATGAATTATAGCTAAGAACACACAACCTATGAGATTTGAGCTTAATTATATGGTTACATTATTTAACCATAATATTTTATTCTTGTGTGTTTCCTTCTCTATGGTTGTAATCTATATTTTGTTCAACTCTATATGTCCAATGTTTAGTGTATTTATATGCATGCATATGATTGAGGCCATCATTTGTTATTAGCTCACTTATCCCAAATAGCCTACCCCTTCAATTACCTTTGTTATCCACCTTGAGCCTTTTAATCCCCATTTGTTCTATATTTTACCACATCACTAGCCTTAAGCAGAAAAACAATTTATTACCCCAAGTGAAGCTTTGGTTAGCTTAAGATAGAGATTGTGTATTAATTAAGTGTAGGGAACTGTGGGAACTTGGGTTGATGAAAGTGTGCTGTGTTTTATTGACAAAAGTATTAGAAATTTGGGTGCATACTCATGTGAGACCAGAAGAATTAAAAACTCATGTGCATTGATATGTTATGTTTGCTTTTATGATTCAAAAAAAAAAAAAAACAAAAGAGAAAAAAATAATAAAAAAATAAAAATAATAAATTACAATATAAGTGAATAGATAAATAAAGGGACAAAATTACCCCAATTCTAAGTTTAATAAAAGATCAATGCATATGTGGTGAAATTAACAAAAAATTTGGTACATGAGTATCTGATGCAAAAGTGGGAATTATGGGTAGCTAGGCATGATTTTAGAGTTACATAGAGAGTCTGTGTGTGTGTTAGGCAAGAGCTTAGGTTAGTCAAAGATTCATATTATAGCTCACTTGGCCATACAAATATCCTCACCCTTACCTTAGCCCCATTACAACCTTGAAAAGACCTCATGATGTTTGCATTAGTATGCTAAATTTTTTGTTGATTGGTTAGATGAAGAACAAAGTTTAGAAAGCATGACTAGAGAAGGGTAGAGTGAATCAACCCTAGACACTTGAGCGATTAGAGTGCATATACACTACCAGTGAGGGTTCAATGCTTGATTCTATGTTCCTTGCTTTCATGAGCTATCTTCTTACAAATTTACTTGTATTTTATTTGTGTGATTTAAATTAGTGGAATCTAATTTGTTTTTGTCTTGAAGAACTTATTTACTTCTAACTAAGTAGACAGAACCATCTTAGCATATACTTGCATCATAGGTTGCATCTCATGACTCTTACTTTCCCCCATTCATTCTTTCTATCTCCTTGAGCTTAGCATGAGGACATGCTAATGTTTAAGTGTGGGAAGATTGATAAACTACTACTTTACGGTTTATTTTGTGCTCAATTGAGTGGTTTTTATCAATTCTTCACTCACTTATTCATATAATTTGCATGGTTTTACAATTACTTCCTGATTTTGTGATATAGTTGAAAACATGTTTCCTAGGCCTTTAAACTGTCAATTTTTAATTATCCTTTATTACCATTCGATGCTGTGATCTGTGTGTTAAGTATTTTCAGGCGTGCGCAAAAATGGAAGGAGCACAAGAAATAAAGGAGATGACCAGCGAGGAGCGATGCACACAGATGGCTCACGCGTGCGCGTGAATTGGAGTTTGCATGATGACGCGTGTGCATACCTGACGCGAACGCGTGCCTAGCGCAGAAGACGAGTGACGCGTACGCGTGACCGATGCGTACGCATGACCAGGATTTTTGTCAATCAACGCGTACGCGTGACTGACGCGTACGCGTGACATGCGCTACCTACAGAAATTGCAAAAAATACTGGGGGCAATTTTAGGCTGAGTTTGGACCCAGTTTTCAGCTCGGAAACGCAGACTAAAGCCAGGGGACAAGCAGAGACTCAAGAAACTTCTCATTATTCATAATTTAGGTTTTAGATGTAGTTTTTAAAGAGAAAGGGGCTCTCTCCTCTCTCTAAGTTTTAGGATTTCTCTTAGTTTTAGGATTACTTCTTCTCAATTCCATGTTCAATGTTCCTTTAATTTAATTTCTCTTCTACTTTTATTTGTTCTAGCTTTCTAGTTTATTTATTCCCTTTGTTGATTACTTTATGTTGCTATTTGGTTTATGAACTCCATGTTAGATTTGATTTCTTTATTTAATACAATTTGAGGTATTTCATATTTATGATTTTAATTTAGTTTTTTAAATTCTTAGCTTGAAATTGATTAATTGGAGACACTTGAGTTATCAAACTCCTTTGTTGATTGATAATTGGAAAGTATTGGCTGATTTGGATCCCTCTAAAGCTAGTCTTTCCTTTGGAGTTGACTAGGACTTCAGGAATCAATAATTGGAATTCTTCGGAGCCTCGAGAGAAGCTATCCATAATTGGAATTCTTCGGAGCCTCGAGAGAGGAATGAAGAGTTCATGCTAGAATTGCTTTCTCACATTGGATTAGATTGGGGGTTGGATGGATATAGTGACATGTAATCCTACCAATACTTAGATCTATGAATTTGTGTGGTATAGTCAGTGACCGAACTTTAACTTTTCCCATGAGCAATTAAATCAAGACATTGGGCAATTGTTCATGCTTAGAGAGATTGGTGAGCCAAGACATTGGGATCCAATCATCTAAGATTGCCAAACAATGTCAATGAATGCGTTGATTGATGAAGAGATGAAAATGATTTGATCTGGAGAGTTCAATATCTCCCAAAACCTAATGAATCCCCATCTTTGATCTACCCATTCTGTTTATATTCTGCTCTTTAATTTCATGCTAATTCCCCATTCCCATTTACTTTCCAGCAATTTAAGATTCTATCATTTAATTTTCTGCAATTTAATTTTTGCCATTTAATTTCCTGCAATTTAAGTTTCCCGCCAATTTTACTTTCTGCAATTCTCAATCCAATTTCGATTTAGCTCAACTAGTATAATTCTCCAATTAACATTGCTCAATCTACCAATCCCTGTGCGATTTGACCTCACTCTATAGTGAGTTTTTACTTGATGAAAATCCGGTACACTTGCCGGAAGGAAATTTGTTGAGAGGCAAATTTTCGCGCATCAGCCCATACCAATATGCTCAATCTACCAATCCCTGTGCGATTTGACCTCACTCTATAGTGAGTTTTTACTTGATGAAAATCCGGTACACTTGCCGGAAGGAAATTTGTTGAGAGGCAAATTTTCGCGCATCAGCCCATACCAATATGCTCTCTTGGAAACGGATCACCAACTTAAGGTGCTTGTTGGAGGGTTAAATGGTGAAGGATTGGATGTTGGTTACCAAAGGATTTCAAGGAATAAGTGGTGCAAGGTTCAATTAAGAGCAGTCCAACATTCAATTTGGTGCTTCAAAGGTTATTTGGGAGGCTACCCATCCAAGTGCAAGAGAAAGAATCAACAAGGGGATGACCAAGAGACTAGAGTGTGGGATCCGGGTATAAGTTTCAACAATCAACACTTGTGGATCCTAAGCACCAAATTGGAGTTGCCTAAGAGTTTGACGCACTTCATTTGGGACCCCGAAGGCCCAATCAAGAGCAAGCATGGTTGGTGATGAGCGGATATTTTATACGCTTTTTGACATAATTTTCATATAGTTTTAAGTAATTTTTGTTTAGTTTTTGTTAAGTTTTTATAGGTTTTAGTGTTAGATTCACATTTTTGGATTCTACTATGAGTTTTTGTGTTTTTGGACAATTTTAGGTATTTTCTGGCTAAAATTGAGGAGCTAGAGCAGAAGTCTGATTCAAAGACAGAGAAAGCACTGTAGATGCTGTCCAAATCTGACCTACCTGCATTCAGAAGAACTTTTCTGGAGCTACAGAAGCCCAAAAGGAGCACTCTCAATGGCTATGGAAATCTGACTTCCAAAGTTTTCAATAAATATATAATAGTCTATACTTTGCCTCAGATTAGAAGGCCTAAAGAGTAGAGCCCAGCGTCCAAAGGCCCAGAGAGGACCCCTAGCTGGCATTCCATGCCCAAGGTATTCCAAAGCCCCAAAGCATGTGGATCTCATTAAAGCTCAGCCCAAAACACTCACCAAGTGGGCCTTAGAAGTGGATTTTAGCACTAAATAGACTGTTTTATCCTTACTAGTCATCTATTTAGTATTTAAAGTGTATTTTACATAATTTTCACAAACATCATACACCATTCTACCATATTTTCATTTTCACCACTATTTTTACATCAGTATGAGTTTCTAAACCTCCTAGGTTGAGGGGAGGAGCCCTGTTGAGTCCTATGAATTAATAAAAGTATTTTTGTTTCTTCTTCGATCCATGTTTGATCTATCTCTAAGATGTATATTCCGATCTTCATCATGGTGAGCAGGATGATCTGACAAATTAGCTCTGTTCATCACATTAAGACGAACGTGCCTGACAAACACCCGTGTCTACTTAGGTTCATGTGGGTACCTAGAAGATACGCATGAGCCAACAGCTATGTTTATACATCTCTCAGACAGTTAATCCATGATTTTGTTGGGGACTTCTCGAGACACCAATTCAGCCAATTTCCGGGGAGATTAGGGTCTCTGTGGCATTTTGAGCAGGATCGCCAAGAGAATTGACTGCTATGCGCTTCACCCTTTGTCAGATTGAGTAACCACAGCCAATGGCCATGGCCGTGTTCAACCTGTAGCAGAGAGGATCAATAACCACGAGTAATGGCTTTGATCACTTACAGCCTACCATAAAAGAGGATCATTCACAAGCAAAGAAGACAGTAGTACCAGAGTTACTTCAGAAAGACAAAGCAACTCCAACTCTCAACTCTATTCCCATCATATAATTGATAATAGCTAACGTCTTAATTCAACAACTTCTGATTCCGCCTGACTAAGACCTGCAAGACAACCATAAGCTTGCTTCCAACCACAATCCTCATGGGATCGACCCTGACTCGCTCAGGTATTAGTTGGACGACCCAGTGTACTTGTTGGTACTGCTGCTATACGAAATAGTGTGGGTTTTGCATACACGCGCACCAAGTTTTTGGCGCCATTGCCAGGGATTGTTGAGTTTGGAAAAACTGCTGGATTGTCTTGCTCCCTAGATCAGGTAAATTTTTATTTTTGTTAAGTCCATGATTTTGATTTTCTTCTTCTTCCTGATTTTCAAAAAATTCTAAAAAATTTTTCAAAAATATTTTTTTTCTTTGTTTGATCTTTATCTTTTTTAGGTCTTTTTGTTTGTGTTCTTATTGAGTCTTTGATCTTTATTTTCTTCTTCACTAATTTTTGAAAATTTTAAAAGCTTTTCCAGAAATATTTTTCTTTTCTTTGTTTGATTTTTGTTCTTGGTATTGAATCATGCCTGTTCATGCTTTTCAATTTCAAAATTTTTTAAAGCTTTTTCAAAAACCTTTTTCATATAGTTTATTTTTGGCATCCTCTGCATTCTGTTTGAGTCCTTCTGTCTATTTTCTTGTGAATAGTTGTTCCTTTGAATCTTTCCTTCTAAAAATTTTCAAAAATAATTTTTCTTTGGTTTAATCTTGTTTCAATTTTTAAGTTTAGTGTTTTCCTGTTTTTTTTCTTTGTGTTTTTCAAAAATTTAATTTTGGTTTTCTAAAAATTTTAAGTTTGGTGTTCTTTTTGTTCGTGATCTTGAGTTTTTTGAGTCTTTAAATTTTGTTCTTTGTGTTCTTGTGTTTCTTCAAAGTGTTCTTGAGTCTTGTATGTGTCTTGATCTTAAAATTTTTATGTTTGATGTCCCTTGGTGTTTCCCTCCAAAAATTTTCAAAAAACAAGGATGTTAGATCTAAAAATTTTAAGTCTTGTATTTTTTTGTGTTTTTCTCTTTCATCATAAAATTCAAAAAAAAATAAAAAAATATATTTTCTAACTAATTTCAAACATAATTTTTTAAAATTCAAAATAAAATTCAGATTTCAATTTTAAAAATTTATCTTATCATATCTTAGTTGTCAAGTTTTCAAAAATCAAAATTTTCAAAATTAAATTTTTATCTTTTTCAAAATATATTATCTTTTTCAAAATCATATCATATCTTTTTCAAAATTCAAAAATCTCATCTTATCTTATTTAAATCTTTTCTTATCTTATCTTTTATTTTATTTTTATTTTTATCTTTTCTGAATTAATATCTTATCTTGTCCCTCTTGTTTTTCAAAACTACCTAACTAACTCTCACCTCTCTCAAAATTTTCGAAAATATCTCTCTTCTTCTCTCTCATCTTTTTCAAAACCACCTAACTAACTTTTCTCTTCTTAATTTTCGAAAACAATATATCTTCTTCTCTCTCATCTTTTTCAAAACCACCTAGCTAACTCTTTTATCTCTTAATTTTCGAAATTTTCTTATCATTCTCTCTCCTCTATTTTCGAAAATTTAACATTTAAATTTTAAATTCTTTTTAAATTAATTAATTTAATTTTTGAAAATAATAATTAATTAAATAAAAATAAAAATATTTTAATTCTTATTTACTTTTTCTATTTATACTTCTTCTCTTCTCATCTCTATTCATTCAACTCTACTTCCTTCGACTCTTTGCCTATAATTCTTTATCTTCTTTCCTTTCTTCTTCACATCTCACTTGAAGCTCTTTGATCCAAGTGGTACAAAAAGCTTTCTTGTGATTTCTTTTCCATCTTTTATTCTATCTTCTTTTATTTACTCTTATCTACTATTTTCAAGTTATTTTTATTTTACTTCTTTTATTTATTTTTATTTTTATTTGTTATCTTCTTCTTTTTTCTCTACTTCTGACTTTAGGAAGGAGATTCTTGTCTATTGGCATAGTCTCTCTTCTTCTTTTCTTGTCTTCTTGTTTATGACCAGGAACAGGGATAAAAAGGCATTCACAACTAGCTAAAGCACAACATTCTGGAAGAGACCTTTTAGAAAGTTTTGAACAAGAAACAGGGGACATGGCCGAACCACAAGAGGAGCCTAGAAAGGTCCTTGGTGACTTCACCATGCCTATCTCTGACTTTTATGGCAGAAGCATTGTTGTACCTGCCATTGGAGCTAACAATTTTGAGCTTAAACCTCAGTTAGTCTCTCTTCTACAGCAGAACTGCAAATTCCATGGACTTCCACTAGAAGATCCACATCTGTTCTTAGCAGAATTTTTACAGATCTATGACACTGTAAAGACTAATGAAGTTGATCCTGAAGTCTATAAGCTGATGCTTTTCTCCTTTGCTTTTAAAGACAAAGCTAAGTTTTGGTTGGATGCCCAACCAAGAGAGAGTCTTGACTCTTGGGATAAGCTAGTTAATGCTTTTCTGGCTAAATTCTTTCCTCCTCAAAGGTTGAGCAAGATTAGAGTGAAAGTTCAAACCTTCAGACAAAGAGAAGGTGAATCTCTCTATGAAGCCTAGAAAGATACAAGCAGCTGATCAGGAGATGTCCTCCTGGTATGCTCTCAGAATGTTCCCTCATAGGCGTGTTTTATGATGGCTCGTCTAAGATATCCAAGATTTCCTTCGATAGCTCTACAGGTGGATCCCTCCACTTGAAGAAAACACCTGCAAAAGCTAGAGAACTCATTGAGATGGTTGCGAACAACCAATTCATGTAAACCTCTGAGGGAAATCCTTTAAACCATGGAATCTCTCAGAAGAAAGGAGTTCATGAAGTTGAGACTTTGAATGCCATCCTGGCTCAGAATAAAATCTTGACCCAACAGGTCAACATGATCTCTCAACATCCTTGATAGCGTTCTTTAAACGAGTGCTACGTTGGCACCATGAACGCTGCCCACACATGCGCCTTCTCTGCGCGTGCGCGTGGATAGCAAAATTTTGATTCCAAGCTTCCACACCACCCACGCGTAAGTGTGATTCATTCCATATGCTCCATCGACGCGTGCGGGTCATTTACGCGTGCGCATCGGTTAGGAAACTTTCAATTCCAAATTCAAATCTGCCCGAAAACGCTCACTCAAATAACATAGCGCTCCCTTTGCAAATGAGCGCCAATCACTTCCACACGTACGCGTCATGCACGCGTACGCCTGGGTTTTCAAATTTTGTTGCCCGACATGTAAGCATCCTGTACGCGTGTGCGTCGCTAAAGGGCGTGGTGTTCTCTATTTGAGCGCAGCGTTACTCTGCACTGCATCTCTTTCCCTTCATTTTTTCACCTAAAATCAACCAAACAAGCAATCAAAGTCTCACCAAAATTACCATGTTTTGCATCATTCATAATAATCACCTAATTCTTGCATAAATCTCATAATTTTGTATAAAATTAATGATGTTTGATTAAATCAAGATAAACATGAACTTCCACTCTAATCACTTACTTATTGTGCAAAAAAGTGCATAAAACCTTATGAAATAAATGAACAATGCTTGTGAAACTAGCATAAGATGACTTGTGATCACAACACCAAACTTAAATCTTGCTTGTCCCCTAGCAACCACTAAAACATGAGAAGAAATGAAAGAAAACAGAAAAGCATATATGTCCTTATTAGCAGGTAATTGCATTTGGTTGATGGGGTTTTATGCAGACAGAATGCTGCTCAATTATTATCAACTTCCAAATGTGAGATGTCCTTTTGAGTGTTAACTAGAGTTGCTGCTATAAGACCTTATTCTCTATTGATCCTTGTTGAATTTTTCTTTCTTTCTTTTGCTTCAGAGACTTATTTCTCAATTGTAGCTCAGTGTCAAATGTTGCAGCAGCTTTTTGGCTCAATTTTACTCAACACCTCTTCACTACAGACACTTGGCCCACAATTCTTCTTAAGAACATGGATGCCCAGCACCTCTTTGGGTCACTAAATGCTTTGTAATTAGGTTGCTCTTGATGGTGGATTTTCGGTTGGTAATCCCGGATTAGTTAATCCAATTTACCAAGTTTTAAAATACTCCTCAGAACCTAATAATCCAAGCAGATCCTACTACAATAGCACCACAGGCATGTTTCTTAAGGTCTAAGCTATTGGTGTCTGGCTTTATTATTTGTTTCTTTCATTTTTGTTCCCAATTCTTGGCTTTTCTTCCTTTCCTTCTTGCTCTTTCTTTTTCCAAGGATTTTTATTAATTGAAGGTTCATAACAGCAACTAAGTCTACACTTGAAAGAGATATTCTTCCTTGCAGCTTTTATTATTGAGCTTACCAACTAATCAAGCAATTACCACCACTGAACTTTATTTTTATTCCTACCACATTGGACAATCACTTTCTGTTTCTACATTTTCTCTTATTTATGCAGAGGAGAACAAGACATGAGTTCAAGTAGGTGAAAATGAGACAGACACTTACACTAGAAAAATTATTTTGAATATTAAGAAAAACAGAAGACAAAATGCAAAACTTATTCAAAACGTAAAAGTGCAGAACATAAAATCTTGATCATAAAATTGCATAAGATGGAAACTTGGAAGGCATATCATTTTGCAGATATACATCTTCCTTATTTACTAAGATTATGAAGGAACTCTACCACCTCTAATTTTTGTGCTCTTTTTCTTTGCTGGACTCTCCTTTCTTCTTTGGCTCCTGCTGATGGGTTGGAACCGAAATTCCAACACCTAAAACTCACCGGCAAGTGGACCGGGTCGCATCAAGTAGTAAAACTCACTTAGAGTGAGGTCCATCCCACAGGGATTGATGGATCAAGCAACTTTAGTGGGTGATTAGTTTAGTCAAGCTAACATTGAAGTGAAATTGGATGCAATGTAGCCAAAGAGAGTAAATTTGCAGGAATTATAAAGTGAAGAAAGTAAATTGCATTGAAACTTAAAGAGCAAGAAATGTAAATTGGAGAAACTTAAATGACAAGAAATGTAAATTGCCTCAAATGTAAAGGGGGGTTGGGTGCTGTAACAATCCTAGTTTTTGAAAATCAAATAATTAGTTATTTGTGATTTATCTTATTTGTTGATAATTTTATTTTAAGAAAAATTATTTTACTAAAGGTAACTAAATGGAGTTTCATGATAATTGGAGTTTAAATTAATTAGAATTTTTATATAATCTTTATTAGATATTTGGTATAATTGAAATTATAATTTTGGTAATTGAAAAATAGAAGAATTATATATTTTAATTTAAATAAATTCTATTTTGAATGAATTATGTTATTAATTTGAACTCCTAGAAATTATTTTATTAAAAATGATTAGATTGATATTTATAAATGCTTTAAGTTTACGTCAATTAATATTTATTTACAATTTTTATTATAATTAATTATTTTATAAACTGAAATTAAAGTTTCGGAGATAGAAAAATAATAGAGATTTATATGATTTAATCTAGAAAATTGATATTTGAATTTAAATTGTACTTTACAAAATATAATTAACATGTTCATTTTATATTTTAAATTAGAAATAATTGATTGAACTTAGCAATATTTTGATAAATAATTTTCTTAGATATTTTTAACGGAGCATGTTTGATTTTAAAATTATCCTACCCTCCAATTTTATCAAAATATCTATTTATACCTATCCTTATTCTTTTATAAAATCCCTAATTCTTAAACCTAAATTCCAAAATTGAATCAGAAACCCTAATTCCCAAATCCTAGAAACCCTAACCCTAATGTTTCCCTTTCCTCAGCCTCTGAATGCAGCCTCCACCCCCCTTTCTTCCTAAACACCACACACACACACAAAAGAAGAAAGAAACGCAGAGAGAAAGAGCACGAAGAGCAGAGAAAAGAGAGAGGGAAGAGCTGCTGCCCTGCCGCCGCCGTGACCGTCGCACTGCCACCGTTCAATTCTGCTCGCGCTGCCGCGCGTTCCGTCACCATCAGAGTCATCGTCGCCGTTTATGGAGCCGCGAGGAGCTCGCTGTCAAGCTGCTTTGCAGCGCCGTCCCGTCCATAGAGCCGAGCCCGAGCCCGCGTCGCTGTCGTTCATTCATGTTCTGTTGCCGCCGCTTCGAGGGTCTGTCGTCGCTGCTGACATCGCTGAAAGGAGGAGAGCGACCACCACGAGGAGCCGCCACTGGAGGAAGAGGGTTCGCTGGGTGCTACTGTCACCAACATCACAAAATCAACGCAGAGGAGAGGGAGGAAGGATCTCCGCTGCTGTCAGGGTCGTGTGTGACTCCTATTGCCGTCAGAGTTATTGTTCTACCACCATCAAGTTTGGAGGAGGGTGCTGCCCCTGTCACCATTGAAGCTCGCCGGGGAAGGAGTTATTGACAGAAGAAACTGTTGCCGTTCTTATTATACACTACTCTGTGCTGCTCTGTTCTGCCTCTACCTCTGGGTTCTGTGAGTTGCCGGAGCCCTCTGCCAACGAGAACCAACATTCGAGCTGCCCAGGAAGGCACCGTTAGAACCACTACTGTTTTGGTGAGCTCTGTCCCCTGTTTCTGCTTCCTTGTCCTACCAATTTGTTTCTACTTTGAATCTTGTCCCTGAAACTGTTTGTATTGTATAAAGAGATTATTGTAAATTACTTTGCCGCCGCCGTTACTGGAGGTAGCTGCTGGCTCTATTTGGAGACTGCTGCTAAGTCACCACCGAAGCTAAGAACAGGTGCTGGGATTTGATGGAGCAGCTGCGTTAAGTGAATTTTTGCGAGTTTCGACTTTGAGGTAGGGGATTTAACATTTTTAATTTAGAATGCCTAGAAAGTTATTGGATAAGTGCAAATGCTTAACAATGGTTAAGAATTTCTTAATTAACATGAATGACATGAAATACATTTGAAATTAGTTAGTCGTTGTGAATATTCTGAGCTGTGATTGAACTTAGATGCTGTTGTGAATAATGATTAATTTAGTGTAACTTATTAAACTAAAATATGCCGAGTTAATTATTGAACAGCTGTTGAATGGATAATTGATGAATTTAGTTTGGATTGCTGCTGTGAATGTAATTGGTTTTGTTGTTATGAGAGATTAATTGATAGAAATAAGCTTGGTTTGAGATTGTGAAATTTGGATTATTGAATTCAGGTTATGGATGTGAATGTCTTTGGGCTTTGTTGTGAGTGTTTGAAGTTGTAATTGATATTATTTTCTCTTATTTTGATAGAATTGTTGAAAAGTTCTGGTTCTATGTGATTATACTGAATTAGTTGAGTTGTGTGGCTCTACTCTGGTTTTTGAGAGTAAGTGCTTCTTGTTATTTTTGGTTATCTGATGTATCGGAATGGCTGTGAAATTAACTTGTGACTGATTGGAATTGGCTTTGATGATTGTTAAAGTTGAGTCATGATTAATAAGGAATTAAGATTGAGAACTGTTAAAAGATTGAAGTTTGATTACCAAATCATTCTCTTCAAGTCTGACTTTTAAAATAAAATAGTAACTTTGCTAAAGAGTAAATGACATTAATTAAAATTATGAACGGCTAATTTTTGGGATTACTAGTTGATTGTGTTTAATTTTGAAAGGATTTTTATGATAAGTGAAAAGTAAGTATGAAATGGTGAGATTGGATTGATGGATTAGCAGAAATTGTCGAGTATGATTGATTTGCTAATTATTATGAAATACGAATATCTGATTGATTGAGAATTGTCTGTTTGAAAATTATTGAAAAAAGGGATGGTGATTTGTTGAGAAAGAGGGAACCCGTAAGGGTGGCTAAGTCTGAGTTTTAGGGGAGGTGCTGCCGGAATTTTGTAAAATCTGAGGTTTTACCTGAAAAAGTTATTTTAGAAGGTTTGGATTCGGAAAGTTATGTTATTTAAGTTTTATCTATTGATTAAAGTATTATGTATGGGCTGAATTTATTATGAAAACAATTTTATTTAGTTAAGAAAAGAATTATAATATTCTGAATTTGAACTACCAAAGAATGGTTTATGTTTCGAACTTGAATTATTTAAGAAAGAAATTATGTTTTAAATTTGATTCAATATAGAAAGAGTTTTATTTGAATACTTCTAATGAAAGGTTATGTTTTGAAAAGTGTTTAATGAATTTAAAAATAAATGATTTTCTTGAGTCTTTGATAGAGAACTAAAATGAAAGATAGTTTTAAAGTTGGCTTGACTCAAGATTTCCATAGCAGAGATTATGAACTGAATTGATGATTGAGATTTTTATGAACGAATGGTAAAGAGAAATGGCTTTAGCCAAGATATTACAAAAGTGAAAGATGTAAAGTTTGTATAGTATGATTGAAATGAGAAAGAAAAAGATATTGCATAAGAATGTAAATGTGATGATGAATAATGAGAATGATAATGGATAATGATAATGATAATGATTATGTAACGATCTGTTGCTTGAAGGCAGCCAGATAGATGGTGGTACGACCACTAAGAGCGCTTCCCTGGGATACTTATCTATAATGCTATTCTGTAAGTTAGAGGACTCTTACAGAGGTATCAAGAAAATATATAACTAGCATATGCCCCTGTAACTCAAAGGACTCTTACAGTGAGTATATGTGAGTGTGCTCCTATAAGTCAAAGGACTCTTACAGTGAGTGTGTTGGGCAGACTAGCTCCGCCCTGCAAGTCAAAGGACTCTTGCAGTGGGTTGTTAGTGCCGTCATGCAAGTCAAAGGACTCTTGCTGTGGTTTGCCCCGCAAGTCAAAGGACTCTTTCGATGGGTGTTGCCAACAGGGAAGCCTTACCTGGTCAAAGGACTCCGGTAACGTCGGGAGCGGGTATGTAACCGACAAATGAGCTCATTACCTGCACTAGGGCTAGACATGCATCATCCTTGTGTGTATATTTGCATTTGATTGGGTTTGCTCGTTGTACTTCCCTGTGATTGTGCTGTTTGCCTTGCTGTGACTTGTTTATGTGCTGAATTGAATCTCTTGTTAGTGCTATTAGTTGGTGAATGTATGATGATGATTAAGAATTGACGTTGTGATTGAAAATTAATTATGTGGTTGAGAAATGCTTAAAGTGACCAGTTTTATATTTTGGAATTTGTTTTGAGCTTACATTTTTGAAAGAGGTAAATAATTAGTTAAAGTAAAACCAAGAATAGTATTTTCAAAAAGGTTTGATAAAAATATAGTTTCCTTGAGTATGTAAATTATTTGCATGTTA
Organism: Arachis hypogaea; assembly: GCF_003086295.3. Lineage (NCBI taxonomy): Eukaryota > Viridiplantae > Streptophyta > Magnoliopsida > Fabales > Fabaceae > Arachis > Arachis hypogaea. The sequence continues at coordinate 72,665,930 of NC_092054.1, read as the reverse complement.
ATCATTACTTTTACGGCATTCCCATTCCTTACTGAGAACGTGTGATTTGTTCTCACCCTAAAATCTTCCACCCTTTCAGTGATACAGGTTCGAAGACTCAGTTTGAAGCTGCGGGCGATTGTTAGAACTTATTTATGAGTTAAGTTTATGACTTGAGTTTCTTTCATAGAATTCCCTCGCCTTTGTAGCTTTAGTTTTTAATTTATGCAGAGGGATAGGAGTTGTACCTGAATTTTATTTAAATTCTTTTGTATAATATTACCATTATTAATAATTATGTGATTATCATTACTTGAAATGTTTGTTATATGATTTTAAATAATAAAAGCAAAACTTTTCTAGAATTTTCTATAAAACTGAATCGCGATATCGAACTAAAGGCTCAATAGTAAATAGTTAATAAAGGAAAGCAGGTTGGTAACGCCTTACTTTTGGTACGATCATGACGTATTGGAAGTTGGGTCGTTACAAATGGTATCAGAGCAGTTCGTTCCTGTTAGAGCCTTGGGAATGGACTGACTATGCTTCATTGCTTACTCTGAGTGTCTGTCATGCTTTGTAACTTGTTCTGATAACAAGAGTTTGAGTTTTATATGCATGACTGTCTGATGATTAATGCTGTTAGGTTACCATTTCATACTTCATGGTATTTGGTCTGGCCAACTTAATACTAATGATTTATGTACATGGCAAAACTAACAGGTTATCATAGACGAAATAGAAGTAAAAGGTAATGCGAATCACGGGATTTGGGAGCGTTAGAATTTATGAAGTTAGCTTCGATTCGACGTATAATCTTTATTCGTGCCACATGAACTCGTGCCATGTTTTTCTTAGTTGCTTTCATTGGAATTCTCTAGTTTGAATTTCTCCTTAGAATGTGATTTGATTGTTTCCCAACCATACTTTGTCATTCTTGTATACCTATGCTTGCCTATGAATCTGATTTCTTACGTAACTCTTTGAATTTTCATCCTTGGCAATGCCTATGTTTCTGTCCATATATTCTGCTTTCTTTGATTTCAGTTTGAACTTATTTTATTTTAGCAATTTTCGAGGGCGAAAATTTTTTTAAGGTGGGTAGAATGTAACAACCCTAGTTTTTGAAAATCAAATAATTAGTTATTTGTGATTTATCTTATTTGTTGATAATTTTATTTTAAGAAAAATTATTTTACTAAAGGTAATTAAATGGAGTTTCATGTTAATTGGAGTTTAAATTAATTAGAATTTTTATATAATCTTTATTAGATATTTGGTATAATTGAAATTATAATTTTAGTAATTGAAAAATAGAAGAATTGTATAATTTAATTTAAATAAATTCTATTTTGAATGAATTATGTTATTAATTTGAACTCCTAGAAATTATTTTATTAGAAATGATTAGATTGATATTTATAAATGCTTTAAGTTTACGTCAATTAATATTTATTTACAATTTTTATTATAATTAATTATTTTATAAATTCAAATTAAAGTTTCTGATATAGAAAAATAATAGAGATTTATATGATTTAATCTAGAAAATTGATATTTGAATTTAAATTGTACTTTACAAAATATAATTAACATGTTCATTTTATATTTTAAATTAGAAATAATTGATTGAACTTAGCAATATGTTGATAAACAATGTTCTTAGATATTTTTAACGGAGTATGTTTGATTTTAAAATTATCCTACCCTCCAATTTTATCAAAATATCTATTCATACCTATCCTTATTCTTTTATAAAATCCCTAATTCCTAAACCTAAATTCCCAAATTGAATCAAAAACCCTAATTCCCAAATCCTAGAAACCCTAACCCTAATGTTTCCCTTTCCTCAGCCTCTGAATGCAGCCTCCACCCCCCTTTCTTCCTAAACACCACACACACACACAAAAGAAGAAAGAAACGCAGAGAGAAAGAGCACGAAGAGCAGAGAAAAGAGAGAGGGAAGAGCTACTGCCCCGCCGCCGCCGTGACCGTCGCACTGCCACCGTTCAACTCTGCTCGTGCTGCCGCGCGTTCCATCACTATCAGAGTCATCATCGCCGTTTGTGGAGCCGCGAGGAGCTTGCCGTCGAGCTGCTTTGCAGCGCTGTCCCGTCCATAGAGCCGAGCCCGAGCCCGCATCGCCGTCGTTCATTTGCGTTCTGCTACCGCCGCTTCAGGGGTCTATCGTCGCTGCTGACGTCGCTGAAAGGAGGAGAGCGACCACCACGAGGAGCCGCCGCTGGAGGAGGAGGGTTCGCTGGGTGCTACTGTCACCAACATCGCAAAATCCATGCAGAGGAGAGGGAGGAAGGTTCTCCGCCGCTGTCAGGGTCGTGTGTGACTCCTACTGCCATCAGAGTTGTTATTCTGCCACCATCAAGTTTGGAGGAGGGCACTGCCCCTGTCACCATTGAAGCTCGCCGGGGAAGGAGCTATTGACAGAAGAAACTGTTGCCGTTCTTATTCTATACTACTCTGTGCTGCTCTGTTCTGCCTCTGCCTCTGGGTTCTGTGAGTTGCCGGAGCCCTCTGCCACTGGGAACCAACATTCGAGCTACCAAGGAAGCCACCCTTAGAACCACTACTGTTTTGGTGAGCTTTGTCCCCTGTTTCTGCTTCCTTGTCCTACCAATTTGTTTCTACTTTGAAGCTTGTCCCTGAAACTGTTTGTATTGTATAAGGAGGTTATTGTAAATTACCTTGCCGCCACCATTACTGGAGGTAGCTGCCGGCTCTATTTGGAGACTGCTGCTAAGTCACCACCGAAGCTAAGAACAGGTGCTGGGATTTGATGGAGCAGCTGCGTTTAGTGAATTTTTGCGAGTTTTGACTTTGAGGTAGGGGATTTAACGTTTTTAATTTAGAATGCCTAGAAAGTTATTGGATAAGCGCAAATGGTTAACAATGGTTAAGAATTTCTAAATTAACATGAATGACTTGAAATACATTTGAAATTAGCTAGTCGTTGTGATTGAACTTAGATGCTGTTGTGAATAATGATTAATTTAGTGTAACTTATTAAACTGAAATATGCCGAGTTAATTGTTGAACAGCTGTTGAATGGATAATTGATGAATTTAGTTTGGATTGCTACTGTGAATGTAATTGGTTTTTGCTGTTATGAGAGATTAATTGATAGAAATAAGCTTGATTTGAGGTTGTGAAATTTGGATTATTGAATTCAGGTTATGGCTGTGAATGTCTTTGGGCTTTATTGTGAGTGTTTGAAGTTGTAATTGATATTGTTTTCTCTAATTTTGATGGAATTGTTTAAAAGTTCTAGTTCTATGTGATTATACTGAATTAGTTGAGTTGTGTGGTTGTATTCTGGTTATTGAGAGTAAGTGCTTCTTGTTATTTTTGGTTATCTGATGTATCGGAATGGCTATGAAATTAACTTATGACTGATTGGAATTGGCTTTGATGATTGTTAAAGTTGAGTCAGGATTAAGTAGAATTAAGATTGAGAACTGTTAAAAGATTGAAGTTTGATTACCAAATCATTCTCTTCAAGTATGACTTTTAAAACAAAATAGTAACTTCGCTAAAAAGTAAATGAAGTTAATTAAAATTATGAAAGGCTGATTTTTGGGATTACTAGTTGATTGTGTTTAATTTTGAAAGGATTTTTATGATCAGTGAAAAGTAAGTATGAAATGGTGAGATTGGATTGATGGATTAGCAGAAATTGTGGAGTATGATTGATTTGCTAATTATTATGAAATACGGATATCTGATTGATTGAGAATTGTCTGTTTGAAAATTATTGAAAAAAGGGATGGTGATTTGTTGAGAAAGAGGAAACCCGTAAGGGTGGCTAAGTCCGAGTTTTAGGGGAGGTGCTGCCGGAATTTTGTAAAATTTGAGGTTTTACTTGAAAAAGTTATTTTAGAAGGTTTGGACTTGGAAAGTTATGTTATTTAAGTTTTATCTATTGATTAAAGTATTATGTATGGGCTGAATTTATTATGAAAACAATTTTATTTAGTTAAGAAAAGAATTATAATATTCTGAATTTGAATTACCAAGGAAGGGTTTATGTTTCGAACTTGAATTATTTAAGAAAGAAATTATGTTTTAAATTTGATTCAATATAGAAAGAGTTTTATTTGAATACTTCTAATGAAAGGTTATGTTTTGAAAAGTGTTTAATGAATTTAAAAAATGATTTTCTTGAGTCTTTGATAGAGAACTAAAATGAAAGATAGTTTTAAAGTTGGCTTGACTCAAGATTTCCATAGCAGAGATTATGAACTGAATTGATGATTGAGATTTTTATGAACGAATGGTAAAGAGAAATGGCTTGAGCCAAGATATTACAAAAGTGAAAGATGTAAAGTTTGTATTAAAGATGATTGAATAGAGAAAGAAAAAGATATTGCATAAGAATGTAAATGTGATGATGAATAATGAGAATGATAATGTATGATGATAATGAGAATGATTATGTAATGATCTGCTGCGTGAAGGCAGCCAGATAGATGGTGGTACGACCACTAAGAGCGCTTCCCTGGGATACTTAGCTATAATGCTATTCTGTAAGTCAGAGGACTCTTACAGAGGTATCGAGAAAATACATAACTAGCATATGCTCCTGTAAGTCAAAGGACTCTTACAGTGAGTGTGTTGGGCAGACTAGCTCCGCCCTGCAAGTCAAATGACTCTTGCAGTGGGTTGTTAGTACCGCCATGCAAGTCAAAGAACTCTTGCAGGGGTTTGCCCCGCAAGTTAAAGGACTCTTGCGATGGGTGTTGCGAACAGGAAGCCTTACCTAGTCAAAGGACTCTGGGTAACGTCGGGAGCGGGTATGTAACCGACAAATGAGCTCATTACCTGCACTAGGACTAGACATGCATCATCCTTGTGTGTGCATTTGCATTTGATTGGGTTTGCTCGTTGTACTTCCCTGTGATTGTGCTGTTTGCCTTGCTGTGACTTGTTTGTGTGCTGAATTGAATCTCTTGTTAGTGCTATTAGTTGGTGAATGTATGATGATGATTAAGAATTGACGTTGTGATTCAAAATTAACTGTGTGGTTGAGAAATGCTTAAAGTGACCAGTTTTATATTTTGGAATTTGTTTTGAGCTTACATTTTTGAAAGAGGTAAATAATTAGTTAAAGTAAAACCAAGAATAGTATTTTCAAAAAGGTTTGATAAAAATATAGTTTCCTTGAGTTTGTTAATTATTTGCATGTTAATCATTACTTTTACGGCATTCCCATTCCCTACTGAGAACGTGTGGTTTGTTCTCGCCCCAAAATCTTCCACCCTTTCAGTGATACAGGTTCAAAGACTCAGTTTGAAGCTGCGGGCGATTGTTAGACCTTATTTATGAGTTAAGTTTATGACTTGAGTTTCTTTCAAAAAATTCCCTCGCCTTTGTAACTTTAGTTTTTATTTTATGCAGAGGGATATGAGTTGTACCTGAATTTTATTTAAATTCTTTTGTATAATATTACCATTATTACTAATTATGTGATTATCATTACTTGAAATGTTTGTTATATGATTTTAAATAATAAAAGCAAAATTTTTCTAGAATTTTCTATAAAATTGAATCGCGATATCGAACTAAAGGCTCAATAGTAAATAGTTAATAAAGGAAAGCAGGTTGGTAACGCCTTACTTTTGGTCCGATCATGATGTATTGGAAGTTGGCTCGTTACAGGTGCTGGGAATTAAAGAAAGCAATAGATCAAAGCTTAGAACTCTTGCAGAAAGCTTAAATTGTAGGAAAGTAAATTGAGAGCAATGTAAACAGAAAAGCGAAATTGCAGTGAATCATGATTTTAGAGCAATTGCAGAGGAATTTAAAATTGTGCAGGAAATGAAAATGAGGTTTGCAGCAAGCTTAATGTAAACTGAATTGAGGAACCAAACAAAAAGTAAAATGCAGCTCAATTGCAATAGCTAAAGGAAAGTTGTAGATCTCAGGGGTTGGGTGAGACTAGAGAACAAGTCTAGATCTCAATTCCTTCCTTGATCCAACAAAGAACAATTGCAAAAGAAGCAGAAGAACAAATTGCAGAAGAAATAAAAGATGAAAGCAGTAAAGAAAACTTGGATCCAAATCACAGTTTCTAGAATTATGCAGAAAAATAAACAAAGAGATCCCAAGGTGAGATTGAAACAGAATTTCTTCAACACTCCACCCAAGATTCAAAACAAAAATGAAAACTAAGAGAGAGCTCTCAAATCCCACTCCTACTACTCCGTAATGGAGCCAGCCTTCCTAACAAAGATGAAAATGATGCCTTATATAGGCTTTACAAAATGAAAATGAAAATGAAAATGAAATTAAAAAAAATTACAATTAAATGAAATTCCTATTTTAACTATCTCTTGTGCCTTTGAGTGATGGTAATGGGCATAGCTTGCTTTGGATTTGAGGAAGAATGGATCCGGATGGCCTTGATGGAATTGGGATCATTCACGTTTGAGTCAACATTTGAGGCAAACGTTGACTCAAACGTCTTGTAATGGCATCATGCAGAATGGGGGTTTGCTGTCACTCACGTTTGAGTTCACGTTTGAGGTCAAACGCGAGCTCAAACGTGATTCTCCCCAAGGTAATTTTCAGCCAACGTTTGACCTCACGTTTGAGGCAAATGTTGGCGCAAACATTGAGTCCTCCAGGGTATATTATTAAGCCAATGTTGGCGCAAACGTTGAGTCCTCCAGGGTATTCCTTTAAGCCAACGTTTGACCTCACGTTTGAGGCAAACTTTGGCGCAAACGTTGAGTCCTCCCAGGTGCTTCTTTTAAGCCAACGTTTGACCTCACGTTTGAGGCAAACGTTGGCGCAAATGTTGAGAACATTGCCAAATTCGGAAGCTCAAACGTGCTGTCCACCCCATACTATTATATATTGTTGGAAAGCCCTGAATGTCTACTTTCCAATGTTGTTAGAAGTGCATCATTTGGAGCTCCACAGCTCGAGTTATACTCCGTCGAAGGTGCAGAGATCAGCTGGCCTTACTACAGGTTGGTGCCATGTTCGTTTATGCATTTTTTTTGGGGCTGTTTTCTCCCTCAATTTTAGTGTTCACCATGTAGTGCCATATATGCTTGGAAAGCTCTCAATCCATACTTTCCATTGCTTTTTGAATCACCTAATTTGGAGCTCTGTGGCTCAAGTTATCCTTCTTGGAAGTATACCCCTTCAGGCTATGGGGAGCAACGTTTCCAGCAACGTTTGGAGCAAACGTTGAGCTCCTCCCAAGGTATTCCTTAGCCAACGTTTGAGGCAAAAATTGGCACAAACATTGAGCTCCTCCAGGGTGGCTGTGCTGATTCAATCTTCCTTGATTTGGTCATGGGCCACGCTTTTAAAAGTGTGGCCTAAGGCTCCAAAGTGTGCTCAAACTTCAAAGTGTGCCCCAAAACTCTTTTTTTTCTCTTTTTTAGCTTATTTTGCACTTCATTGCTTCTTTTTCTTCTTATTTCCTACAAGATTTATAAAATTAAAAGATCAAAGAAATATACCAATTAAGTACAAAAGCATTCAATATTTAAGCAAAATTCATCAATTTCTTGTATGAAAAAGCATAGAAAAATATGACATGGTGACATGTCATTACAACACGAAACTTAAACCTTGCTTGTCCCCAAGCAAGAAAAGAATCATGCAATTGAGATTGACAATCCAAGGTAAGAAGAATAGCAAGTTAATGTTCATGGTAGGCTAGTTTTCTATGCATGCTACAATCACAAGAGAAAGATAAATGATTGACGTGGCAGAAATTCGCTAATTAAGAATTGATATAAGTTGTGTGTTGCAAGTATAGTTCTTAACTGACCAGAAATCCGCTTATCAATTTAGAAAGGTTGTCACAAAAATTAAAATTAAAATACTGGGAGTATGAATCCCAGGTCGTCTCCCAACGAGTTGCAGAAAGGTGTGCTATTTTATTAATCAGATATTTTCAGAAAGAGTTTGAGTTGAATAAATAGGAAATTAAATTGGGAAAATTAAGTAATTTAAATAAAAGCCTTGATTGGGAGTAGATTAGTTGGAAGCCCTATTCTTGTTGCAGTACTCTCAAGATTAATTGATAATTGAAGGTCGTTCTGTTTAGTTATCCCTTACTAAATAAGGGAAAGTCAAACAAGTTGGAATGATGTTTCTACTCACAAGTCCCAATCCGCTTACTTGGAAGGATTGGCGTTAGTGACTAGAGAGCCATCCAACAATGAACCCAATTACAATTTCTCCTTTGAACATTCCAACTCAAGGGTTCCTTTCAATCAACTCCCCATCAAGTCAGGGAACTACTCGCTCATTGTGAATGTAGAACTCATAACATAGGAAAAGGAATTAAAGAAAGACATGATAAATAAAACTCAAAGGAATCAATTAAAAATAAAAGTAACTCCTGTATTAATAAATTCTAAAAATAATCCAATAGTAAAATTGAGTAAATTAAAGGACATGGAAGAGTAAAGCCAAGTAAAGAAAACGAACTAGAATGATGAAGTCTTGATGAGATAATAACTCTTCTCGATATCCTAATGCAAAGAACAATAGAAAATAAAAATCCTAAGAATTATGAGTGTGTAGAGAGAAAACCTAGAGGAAGAGTAAAACTAGATCAAAAAACTAAAACTGTGTAGAATGAATGTTGTCTTTTGGTTTCTGCATGTCCTCTGGCTCTAGTATGCTTTTTCGGGCCGAAAACTGGGTCAAAACAGGGCCCAAAATTGCCCTCAGCGAATTCTGCAGATTATGCAGATCGCGCATGTCACACGATCGCATCATTCATTCGAATGCGTCATGCGGCGTTTTGCTTTGCTACGCGGGCGCGTCGTCCACGCCTCCGCGTCACTTGTGCTGTTCCAATCCGCGTGGTCGCGTGAGCCATGCGGCCGCGTCACTTCTCACTGGTCATCTCCTTAATTTCTTATGTTCCTTCTATTTTTTGCAAGCTTCCTTTCCAATCTCCAACTCATTCATGCTCTATAAAGCCTGAAACACTTAACACACAGATCACGGCATCGAATGGAATAAAGGAAAATTAAAATACATAATAAAAAGTCTCTAGGAAGCAAGTTTTCAATCATGTAATAATTTTAGGAATGAAATATAAATGCATGCTAATCATATGAATAAGTGGGTAAAGATCATGATAAAACCACGCAATTAAACACATTATAAACCATAAAATAGTGGTTTATCAACCTCCCCACACTTAAACATTAGCATGTCCTCATGATTAGTTGAAGGAGATAAAATAAATGAGTAGGAACATGTAAAACTCATGCAATGCAATACAACCTATATATATGAATGCAACTGTATGATTTTTGTCCACTTGATCAATAGTAAATAAGCTCTTCAAAACAATTACAAATCAAATTTCACTAATTTAATTCTCATGTAGTAAGAACAGATAAAAATGCAAGAAGGCAGCTCATGAAAGCAGGGAACATAGAGTTTTAAGCATTGAACCCTCACTGATGATGTATATACGCTCTAATATCTCTAGTGTATAGGGCAATCACTCTATCCTTCTCTAATCATGCTTTCTAATTTTTGTTCTTCTCCAAATCAATTAACAACATTTAATATACCAATGCAGACATCATGAGGTCTTTTCAAGGTTGTAATGGGGCCAAGGTAATGGTAAGGATACATATATGGCTAAGTAAGCTTATAAACTGAATCTTTAATTAACCCAAGATTTAACATAACCTATGTGTATATTCTATATAACTTTAGAATTCATACCTAGCTACCCAGAATTTCTCTTTCACATTCCATACTCATGCATCAACTTTTATTTTAATTTTATCATACATGCATTGACCTTTGAATTCTTAACTTAACGTTGGGGTAATTTTGTCCCGTTATTTATTTATTGAATATTTTTTATTTTTTATTTTATTTTTTTTACTATAAGCATTAAAATAAACATAGCTTATCAATGCACATAGATTTTTAATTCTTATAGTTTCACATGAGTAGGTATCCAAATTCCCATTATATTATCATGACACATTACCTTATTATCTTTTGTTCTCACAATTTTCCATACTTAATTAGCACACACAATTCTATCTTAAGCTAACCAAAGATTCAGTTTGGGATATATAATTGTTTTTCCACTTAAGGCTAGTATTGTGGTAAAATATAGAACAAATGGGATTTAAAGGCTCAAAGTGGCTAACAAAGGTAATTAAAAGGGTAGGCTTAATTTGGATAAGTGAGCTAAACAATTAATGGCCTCAATCATATGAAAACATATAAATATAATAAATATTGGACATATAGGATGAAACAAAATATAGATTACAATCATAGAGAAGTAAACACACAAGAATAAAATAATTATGGTTAAAAAATGTAACCATGCATAAAGGCTCAAATCTCACAGGTTGTGTGTTCTTTAGCTCAAAAATCATGTTCCAAATACAACTTCAAGCAAATTTAACATAAAAATTTAATTAAAATTAGTGAAATTTTGTTCCAAAAATAGAGTCTTAGAAGAAACTCATTGTCTTTTCAATCAAGTAGAACATGCATGCAACTAATCTATTACTATGCAATTTATCCTATTCTATAAAAGAAAAAACTAACTAAATATCCTAATTTATTAGTGTTTAGGGAAGAGAAATTACCTCCGGAAGTCAGGTACTGACCGACCTCCCCACACTTAAGGCTTTGCACCGTCCTCGATGCCATCTGTCAGGAACAAGGGTGGGCTGGTAGCAGTATCTCCACAGTTGGGACCGTCATGGCTCCCTGTGCTAGTAAAGGAAGTGGAGTTCGGGGTGTCTGAGTCCTTGAATTTTCCCATAATCAGCTCCTTGAGGTATGTGAATCGGCGCTTGTTACGGCGCTCTCTCATCTTAGCTTTGTGTTCCTGCTGATCCAACCTTTCGAGTATCTGATGGAATAGTTGGTCTGTGGTAAGTGCTTGTGGTACGGAAGGAGGAATGTCCTGAGCCGGTTCAGTGGGCTGGCTTGTAGTGGCTGCTGAGGGTCTGATATATTTCCCATTAGGGACATATTGATCATCCCGTGGAAGTATGGCTTTGGTGTCCCCAGCTCTGAAGGAGACTCCGGCTGCGGAGATGAGATCTGAGACCAAGGCGGGGAAAGGTAAGTTGCCCGCGAGTCGTACGTGTCCCATGGCATTCCGGATGTGTCTTGGTAGGTTCAGAGGCTGGTCTGTAAAGATGCACCATAGTAGAACGGCCATGTCCGCAGTGAAGGAGGACTCGTGAATGCTCGGAAAGACGTAATGGGACATGATCTGTGCCCATATGCAAGCCTCCAAGGTAAGTGCTGAAGCCGAAATTCCCTTAGGGCGGGTACGATGGTATCCGTAGATCCATCGGCTGCCAGGTAGTGCGATAACTCTGAGAACGGCGTCCCAGTCAAATTGGTACATCTGGCGCTTGAGTGTGGCTTCTTGAAAGGCGTCCAAACCTTCTGGAATAGGGGGAAGACCTAGAGCTTTTTGAATGGCCTCTTCTGTAATGGGGACTTGCTTCTGACAGACAAAGACAGACTGCAGGGTTGGCAGGTGGAAGTTGGAGTAGAACTCGAATACCCAAGAAAGATTGACCTGCCTCGGTTGTCTCTGTAGGAACCCTATTGTCTTTGTGCAATTTGCGGCTCAACAAAGGTAGCAATATGGTTGGGGAGGAGAAGAAGGTATTCGTTGTTGTAGCTTCTTTCTGCCCGGATGGGGAACATCTGCTCACAGTAGCGATTGGGAAATCGTGCAGTGTCCTTTGCTGGGAAGGGTTTTTCTTTATTATCAACTTTTATAATCCTCTTAAGTCTCTTTGTTGAGGGTTTAACCACAGTTGAAGAGGGTTCTACCACTAAAGCTCTTTTTGTTCCTCTTCTTGCTGTTGATTTGGGAGTAGCTTTCTCTTTTCCTTTCTTGGTGGCCATTCTGAAAAAGGGAAGAGAAAATAAATTAAATTCAAAGAGATAGAGCAAGGAAGAGAACGGAAAAGGGTGGTTATGAATGCACAGTAAAAGGTAAATGATGTTAACACATGGTCATGACTACATGTGAAAAGTCATCAATGGAAAATAGTTAGTGCATATGATGACAAGTGAATGCAAGGTGTTTATTGGCATGCTGGCAAAGGCATGAGTAGCATAGATCAAGCATCACGTGTAACAAACCATCACGTTTGTATTGACAATTATTTATAATGAATAAAATATAAAAGGGGTTTTGTGAAAAACGGGCATTTAATAGTAGAGTAGAATAACGGAGAAAAGTGCAAAATGCCATATGGGCTTTTTCACAAACACATAGCATGCATGGTGAAATAATGTATGGAAAGTATTAAATTGAACATGCAAGCAACCCTTTAAAAAGTAATATATAATTGCCAAACAAGTTTAGAACAATCCACAAGCATATAATGAGAAATAATGACTCAAATAAATTTCTAACACCAAGTAAAAGGGAAGAAAATATGAATAATGAAAGTGAAAAGAAAAGAAAAGAAGATAACATAGAAAAATAAGAAGAAAAATAGAAAAGTAAGGAGAGAAGAAGAAAAAGAAAACCTTGTTAATGGGGGAGAGAGAGAGAGAGTGAGGGTGTAAAAAGTGAGAAAGAAGGAAGAAGGAAGAAGGGAGGAAGAAGAAATAAGGAGGGAAAAAAAGAAAATAGGATTTGAGGAGAAAAAGATAAGATAAGTGCCAAATCAGGGAAGATGTGCGGCGCAATCGACACGGTCGCGTGAGGCACGCGGTCGCGCGACTTGCGCTGATACTGATTGACGCGGTCGCGTCGGTCACGCGGTCGCGTGACCCGTTTTATGCCACTGGCGCGAGTGCAGCCTCGCACTCGCACAACTCTCTGTCCAAAATCATTAATTGCCAAATATTGGGTGACAAGAACGCGTGGGGCATGCGATCGCGTGAGTGGCCATTAGAAGGATATGACGCGGTCGCGTCGGTCACCTGGCCGCGTGGGGAGGATTATGCTTTCAACACCAATCCAACACCACTCTAGCACAACTTTCGGTTGTGCGCCCTTTTGACGTCGAATTCTAGGGCACGCGGCCGCCTGGGTCACGCGGTCGCGTGGGAGGCCAATGTTCCCATGTGACACGGACGCATCGGTGACGCAGTCGCGTGGGGCAATTTATGCCATTGGCACGCCTCCAGCCACGCTCCTACGTGACTCTCTGTTTGTTTTTTATTTTCTCCCATCTCCTTGCGACGCGGACGCGTCAATGATGCGGTCGTGTCGCGTAACATTTTTTTTTTCAATTAAAATTAAAAATAAAAGTATGTAAATGCAAATGCACGAAATGTACTAATAAAGATAAGAGTTATTAAATAGAAAAACTAAAAATAAAGAAAAGAACGATGATACCATTGTTGGTTGTCTCCCACCTAGCACTTTGCTTTAACGTCCGTAAGTTGGATGCTCCATTAGCTCAATCTTCGGCTATGTGAGGATCTTCCAAGAGGAAGATCTCGAGCTCCTTGTTTTTCTGCATCCGCTCTCCATGGTACAGCTTTAAACGATGTCCATTAACTTTGATAAGTTCAGAGATGGAAGGATGGCTTAGGTGATAAACTCCGTACGGTTCGGCCTTCTCTACTCTGTATGGACCATCCCATCTTGATCCCAACTTGCCTGGCATGAGCCTCAGTCGAGATTGTAAAGGAGGACTAAGTCTCCAGCTTGAAACTCTTTTCTCTTAATGTGCTGATCATGTACAGCCTTCATCTTCTCCTTGTATAGTCTTGAATTCTCATAAGCTTCTAGGCGAAGGCTTTCCAATTCTTGCAGTTGCAATTTCCTTTCAGCTCCGGCTTCCTCAATTCCCATGTTGCACTCCTTTACTGCCCAAAAGACTTTGTGCTCGACTTCAACAGGGAGATGACAAGCCTTTCCATAGACTAAGCAGAAAGGACTCATCCCAATGGGTGTCTTGTATGCGGTTCTGTACGCCCAAAGTGCATCTTGTAGCCTGGTGCTCCAATCTCTTCTATGAGGTTTGACTATCTTCTGTAAAATACGCTTTATCTCTCTGTTTGACACTGATGAGCGGATAATTTATACGCTTTTTGGCATTATTTTTAGTATGTTTTTAGTATATTTTAATTAGTTTTTATTATGCTTTTATTAGTTTTTAAATAAAAATCACTTTCTGGACTTTACTATGAGTTTATGTGTTTTTCTGTGATTTCAGGTATTTTCTGGCTGAAATTGAGGGACCTGAGCAAAAGTCTGATTCAGAGGCTGAAAAAGGACTGCAGATGCTGTTGGATCCTGAACTCCCTGCACTCAAAGTGGATTTTCTAGAGCTACTGAAGCCCAATTGGTGTGCTCTTAATTGCGTTGGAAAGTAGACATCCTGGGCTTTCCAGCTATATATAATAGTCCATACATTGTCTGATATTTTGGTGGCCCAAATAGGCGTTCCAAGTCAGCTCAAGAATTCTAGCGTTTAACTCCAAAACTGGCACAAAAGCTGGAGTTAAACGCCCAAACTGGCACAAAAGTTGGCGTTTAACTCCAAGAAAAGTCTCTACACATGGAAGCTTCAATGCTCAGCCCAAGCACACACCAAGTGGACCCGGAAAAAGATTTCTGCATTAATTACTGATTATTGTAAACCCTAGGCTACTAGTTCTCTATAAATAGGACCTTATACTATTGTAACTGGACACATATCTTTGGACGTTTAGTCCCTAGACCTTGGAGGCTAGCCATTCGGCCATGCTTACACCATTATCACTTTTGTATTTTCAACGGTGGAGTTTCTACACACCATAGATTAAGGTGTGGAGCTCTGCTGTTCTTCATGAATTAATACAAAGTACTATTGTTTTTCTCTTCAACTCAAGTCTATTTCTTCTCCAAGATATTCATTTGCACCCAAGAACATGATGAACGTGATGATTATGTGACACTCATCACCATTCTCACCTATGAACGCGTGACTGACAACCACTTCCGTTCTACATGCAAACAAGCTTGAATGTATATCTCTTGGGTTTCTAATCTAAAATTAGAACCTTCGTGGTATAGGCTAGAATTATTGGCATCCATTCCTGAGATCCGAAATGTCTAAACCTTGTCTTTGGTATTCTGAGTAGGATTTGGGAAGGGATGACTGTGACGAGCTTCAAACTCGCGATTGTTGGGCGTGTGACAGACGCAAAAGGATCAATGGATCCTTTTCCAACATGATCGAGAACCGATAGATGATTAGCCGTGCGGTGACAGCGTGCGTAGAACATTTTCACTGAGAGGACAGGAAGTAGCCATTGACAACGGTGATGCCCAACATAAAGCTTGCCATGGAAAGGAGTATGAATAATTGGAAGAAGGCAATAGGAAAGCAGAGGTTCAGGAGGAACAAAGCATCTTCAAAAGCTTATCTGAAATTCCAACCAAAGAATTACATAAGTATCTCTATCTTTATTTTTATGTTTTATTTAATTATCAATTCTCCATCACCATTTGAATCCGCCTGACTGAGATTTACAAGGTGACCATAGCTTGCTTCAAGCCGACAGTCTCCGTGGGATCGACCCTTACTCACGTAAGGTATTACTTGGACGACCCAGTGCACTTGCTGGTTAGTTGTGCAGAATTGTGACAAAGTGTAATTCACGTTTGAGAGCTCCAAGTCCTTTGGCTCTATTGTTGATGATCACAATTTCGTGCACCAAGTTTTTGGCGCCGTTGCCGGGGATTGTTCGAGTTTGGACAACTGACGGTTCATCTTGTTGCTTAGATTAGGTACTTTTCTTTTTATTTTTCAGAGTTTTTAAGAATGAATTATAGAGTTTCAAGGTGATGTTCTTATCATCACAAAAGCTGATTGATTCTCATCAGTTTAGCTGCTGAATGTAATGTCCTGCTGAAGCTTGGCTAGCCATGTCTAATCTTTTTAGACTGAAGCTTTAGACTAACATTGCATGATTCCTGGAACTCTTATTAAAAATTTTGAATCCCTTTATTTTCTTTTCCACTCAATTTTCGAAAAACCACAAAAAATTTTATAAAATCATAAAAATAAAAAATATTTTATGTTTCTTGTTTGAGTCTAGTGTCAATTTTTAAGTTTGGTGTCAATTGCATGCCTCTAATTTTCGAAAATTACATGCATTATGTTCTTCATTAATCTTTAAGTTGTTCTTGATGATTTCATTGCTCTGATCTTTAAATTCTCTTTTTTTGTGTGTTTTGTTGTTTCTGATATGCATTCTCAATTTGTTAGTGTCTCTTATATGAAATTTTTTAAGTTTGGTGTCCTGCATGCATTGTTTGTTTGATTTGAGTTTCCTAAGATTAGTTGTATTTTAATTGTTTCTCATCATTGAAAAATTCAAAAAAAATTTCAAAACTATGTCTTTTCAAGTCAATAATACAGAGAATTGAAGATTAAGAACATTCAGCAGAGAAATCAATCAGAAAAAGCTGGGCGTTCAAAACGCCCAGTGAAGAAGGAAAACTGGCGTTTAAACGCCAGCTAGGGCACCTGGCTGGGCGTTTAATGCCCAAAAAGGTAGGATTTTGGGCGTTAAACCCCAGAATGGATGCCATTCTGGGCGTTTAATGCCAGGATGACACTAGAGGCAAGATTTTGTTTTAAATTCAAATCTTTTTCAAATTTTCATAATTTTTCAAAATCAAATCTTTTCCAAATCATATCTTTTCAATCATATCTCTTCAAAATCAATTTCTTTCCATTTTTTATTTTTTTTACTATTTTTGAAAATCCTCGCTACAATTAGTAATTTAATTCAAAATTTTCAAGTTGTTACTTGCCTATTAAGAATGGATCAAATTTTAATTTTAGAATCATATCTTCTAATTTCTTGTTAGTTAAGTAATCAACTTTAATTTTAAAACTTTCTCTTTTTAATTTGATTTTCAATCATATCTTCTCAATCATATCTTTTCAATCACATCTTTTTCAAAATTATTTTTCAATCATATCTTTTTAATTTCTAATTTCAAAATCTTATTCAAAATCACTTGATTTCTTTCCCAATTTTAGTTTTCGAAAATCATCAATCAAATTTTCAAAATTTCTTTTAATTATTTCAAAATCTTTTACTTTAATTTCGAAAATTCTTCCCCTCTTCTCACAACCTTCTATTTAAGGGACTAACACTCCTCCCCAAGGTGCAATTCGAACTCTATCCCTCTTGATAAGTTCGAATTCTCTTCTATCTACCTCCTCCTTCTATTCTTCTTTTCCTCTGACACCTTAAGGAATCTCTATACTGTGACATAGAGGATTCTCTACTTTCTTGTTCTCTTCTCTTTCATATGAGCAGGAGCAAAGATAAAGGCATACATGTTCAAGCTGATCCTGAACCTGAAAGGACCTTGAAGAGAAAGCTAAGAGAAGCTAAAGCACAATTCTTTCTAGAGGGCCTAACAGAGCTTTTCAAGGAAGAAGAAGCCATGGCAGCCGAAAATAACAATGCCAATCATGCAAGGAAGGTGCTTGGTGACTTTACTGCACCTACTCCCGATCGACTTCTATGGGAGAAGCATCTCAATCCCTGCCATTGGAGCAAACAACTTTGAGTTGAAGCCTCAATTAGTTTCTCTAATGCAACAGAATTGCAAGTTTCATGGACTTCCATTGGAAGATCCTCATCAGTTCTTAGCTGAATTCTTGCAAATCTGTGACACTGTCAAGACCAATGGGGTTGACCCTAAGGTCTACAAACTTATGCTCTTCCCTTTTGCTGTAAGAGACAGAGCTAGGACATGGTTGGACTCACAACCTAAAGAAAGCCTGAACTCTTGGAAAAAGCTAGTCAATGCCTTCTTGGCAAAATTCTTTCCACCTCAAAAATTGAGCAAGCTTAGAGTGGAAGTCCAAACCTTCAGACAGAAGGAAGGAGAATCCCTCTATGAAGCATGGGAAAGATACAAGCAATTGATCAGAGGGTGTCCTTCTGACATGCTTTCAAAATGGAGCATCATAGGTATATTCTATGATGGTCTGTCTGAACTATCCAAGATATCATTGGATAGCTCTGCTGGAGGATCTCTTCATCTAAAGAAAACACCTGCAGAAGCTCAGGAACTCATTGAAATGGTTGCAAATAACCAATTCATGTACACTTCTGAAAGGAATCCTGTGAATAATGGGACAAATCAGAAGAAAGGAGTTCTTGAAATTGATACTCTGAATGCCATACTAGCTCAGAACAAAATATTGACTCAACAAGTCAATATGATTTCTCAGAGTCTGTCTGGAATGCAAGCAGCAACAGGCAGTACCAAAGAAGCTTCATCTAAAGAAGAAGCTTATGATCTTGAGAACCCAGCAATGGAAGAGGTGAATTACATGGGAGAATCCTATGGAAACACCTATAATCCTTCATGGAGAAATCATCCAAATCTCTCATGGAAGGATCAACAGAGACCTCAACAAGGTTTCAACAACAGTAATGGTGGAAGAAATAGGTTTAGCAATGGCAAACCTTTTCCACCATTTTCTCAGCAACAGACAGAGAATTCTAAGCAAAGCCACTCTGACTTAGCAACCATTGTCTCTGATCTAATCAAAACCACTCAAAGTTTCATGACTGAAACAAGGTCCTCCATTTGAAATTTGGAGGCACAAGTGGGTCAGCTGAATAAGAAAATTACTGAACTCCCTCCTAGTACTCTCCCAAGCAATACAGAAGAGAATCCAAAAAGAGAGTGCAAGGCCAAAACCACAACCCACACGGCCGAACCTGGAGAGGAGGAAGAGGCAGTGATCTCCACTGAGGAAGACCTCAATGGACGTCCACTGGCCTCCATAGAGTTCCCTGATGAGGAACCATGGGAATCTGAGGCTCACACAGAGACCATAGAGATTCCATTGAATTTACTTCTGCCATTCATGAGCTCTAATGAGTATTCTTCCTCTGAAGAGGATGAAGATGTCACTGAAGAGCAAGTTGCTAAGTACCTTGGAGCAATCATGAAGCTAAATGCCAAATTGTTTGGTAATGAGACTTGGGAGGATGAACCTCCATTGCTCATCAAAGAACTGGATGACTTGACTAGGTAGAGATTACCTCTGAATAGACAAGATTCTGGAAAGTTCTTAATACCTTGTACCATAGGGTCAAGTATAAACCTCATGCCTCTCTCTGTAATGGAGAAGCTAGGGATCACTGAGGTACAAGCTGCAAGAATCTTACTGCAGATGGAAGACAATTCAAAGAAACAGGCTTATGGACGTGTAGAGGATGTCTTGGTAAAGGTTGAAGGCCATTACATCCCTGCTGATTTCATAATCCTAGAGACTGGGAAGTGTATGGATGAATCCATCATCCTTGGCAGACCCTTCCTAGACACAACAAAAGATGTAATTGATGTTGACAGAGGAGAATTGATCATTCAAGTGAATGAAGACTCCCTTGTGTTTAAAGCTCAATGATATCCCTCTGTAACCATAGAGAGGAAGCATGAAGAGCTTCTCTCAATACAAAGACAAACAGAGCCCCCACAGTCAAACTATAAGTTTGGTGTTGGGAGGCCACAACCAAACTTTAAGTTTGGTGTTGAACCCCCACATTCAAACTCTAAGTTTGGTGTTGGGAGGTTCCAACATTGCTCTGAACATCTGTGAGGCTCCATGAGAGCCACTGTCAAGCTATTGACATTAAAGAAGCGCTTGTTGGGAGGCAACCTAATCTTTAATTTTCTATGTTAAATTTCTATTTTCTTTTGTTATTTTATGTTTTCTGTAGGTTGATGATCATGTGAAGTCACAAAAACAATTAAAAAAGAAAAAACAGAATGAAAAACAGAACACCCTGGAGGAGAAACTTACTGGCGTTTAAACGCCAGTAAGGGTAGCAGAATGGGCGTTAAACGCCCAGTCTGGCACCATTCTGGGCGTTTAATGCCAGAAATGGGCACCAGACTGGCGTTTAACACCAGGAATGGGCAAGAAGGTGGCGTTAAACGCCAGAAATGGGTAGCAGACTCGCGTTTAACGCCAGGATTGGCAGCAAGGGGCGTTTTGCACGCCACATGGTGCAGGGATGAAAAATCCTTGACACCCACAGGATCCCCACCTACCCCACCTCTCTCTCTCTTTTTCACCCATTCACCAATCACCTCAATACCTCCTCCCCAAAAACACATTACCTATCAAATCCCACCATTCTTTTTACCACTCACATCCATCCTTCATAAAACCCCACCTACCTTACCATTCAAATTCAAACCACTTTACCACCCAAACCCACCCATAATTGCCGAACCATAGCCCCCTCTCCACTCCTATATAAACCCATCTTCACTCCTTCATTTTCACACAACATACACACTACCTATCCCCCTTGGCCGAAACACAAAGCCCCCTCCATCTCCTCTATTTCTTCTTCTTCTACTCTCTTCTTTCTTCTTTTACTCGAGGATGAGCAACCTTCTAAGTTTGGTGTGGTAAAAGCTAAAGCTTTTTTTTTGTTTTTCCATAACCATTAATGGCACCTAAGGCCCGAGAAACCTCTAGAAAGAGGAAAGGGAAGGGAAAAGCTTCCACTTCCGAGTCATGGGAGATGGAGAGATTCCTCTCAAGGGTGCATCAAGACCACTTTTATGAAGTTGTGGCCAAGAAGAAGGTGATCCCCGAGGTCCCTTTTAAGCTCAAAAAGGGCGAATATCCAGAGATCCAACATGAGATCCGAAGAAGAGGTTGGGAAGTTCTCACCAACCCCATTCAACAAGTCGGAATCTTAATGGTTCAAGAGTTCTATGCCAATGCATGGATCACCAAGAACCATGATCAAAGTGTGAACCCGGACCCTAAGAACTGGCTTACAATGGTCCAAGAAAAATACTTGGATTTTAGTCCAGAAAACATAAGGTTGACATTCAATTTGCCTATGATGCAAGGAGATGCACACCCCTACACTAGAAGGGTCAACTTTAATCAATGGTTGGACCAAGTCCTCATAGACATCTGTGAAGAGGGTGCCCAATGGAAGAGAGATTCAAGAGGGAAGCCGATTCAACTAAAAAGGCATGACCTCAAACCCGTGGTTTGGGGATGGTTGGAGTTTATCCAACGCTCAATCATTCCTACTAGTAACCGATCTGAAGTTACTATAGACCGGGCTATCATGATTCATAGCATCATGATTAGAGAGGAAGTAGAAGTTCATGAGGTTATATCCCAAGAACTCTACAAGGTAGCGGACAAGTCCTCTACTGTGGCAAGGTTAGCCTCCCCTCATCTCATTTGTCACCTCTGTAATTCAGCCGGAATTGACATAGAGGAAGACATCCTCATTAATGAGGACAAGCCCATCACTAAGAAAAGGATGGAGCAAACAAGAGATCCCACTCATGGACAAGAGCATGAGGAAACTCCTTATCATGAAATCCCTGAGATGCCTCAAGGGATGCATTTTCCTCCACAAAACTATTGGGAGCAAATCAACACCTCTCTAGGAGAATTAA
The DNA here is from genome assembly GCF_003086295.3 of Arachis hypogaea. NCBI lineage: Eukaryota > Viridiplantae > Streptophyta > Magnoliopsida > Fabales > Fabaceae > Arachis > Arachis hypogaea. The sequence continues at coordinate 72,644,512 of NC_092054.1, read as the reverse complement.
GCTCCAACATGGGACAACTAAGGGTGGAGCACCAAGAGCATTCCATCCTCCTCCATGAAATTAGAGAAGACCAAAGAACCATGAGAGAGGAGCAACAAAGGCAAGGAAGAGACGTTGAGGAGCTCAAGCACTCCATAAGATCTTCAAGAGGAAGAACAAGCCGCCATCACTAAGGTGGACCCGTTCTTTAATTTTCTTGTTCTTTATTTTCTGTTTTTCAAATTTTTATGCTTTATGTTTATTTATGTTTGTGTCTTTATTACATGATCATTAGTGTCTAAGTGTCTATGCCTTAAAGCTGTGAAAATGAATCTATCACCTTTCTTAAATGAAAAATGTTTTTAATTGAAAAAGAAAAAGAAGTGCATGAATTTCAAATTTTAAAACAATTTAATTATTTTGATGTGGTGGCAATACTATTGTTTTTCTAAATGAATGCTTGAACAATGCATATTTTTGAATTTGATTGTTTATGAATGTTAAAATTGTTGGCTCTTGAAAGAATGATGGAAAAGGAGAAATGTTATTTGATAATCTAAAAAATCATAAAATTAATTCTTGAAGCAAGAAAAAGCAGTGAAAAGCTTGCAGAAAAAAGGATATATGCGAAAAAAAAAAGAGAGAGAGAAAAGAAAAAAGAAAGAAAAAAAGAAAAGCAAGCAGAAAAAGCCAATACCCCTTTGAACCAAAAGGCAAGGGTAAAATAAAAAGGATCCAAGGCTTTGAGCATCAGTGGATAGGAGGGCCCACAGGAATAAAATCCTGGCCTAAGCGGCTAAACCAAGCTGTCCCTAACCACGTGCTTGTGGCGTGAAGGTGTCAAGTGAAAACTTGAGACTGAGCGGTTAAAGTCGTGGTCCAAAAGCAAAAAGAGTGTGCTTAAGAGCTCTGGACACCTCTAATTGGGGACTCTAGCAAAGCTGAGTCACAATCTGAAAAGGTTCACCCAGTTATGTGTCTGTGGCATTTATGTATCCGGTGGTAATACTGGAAAACAAAATGCTTTGGGTCACGGCCAAGACTCATAAAGTAGCTGTGTTCAAGAATTGACATACTTAACTAGGAGAATCAATAACACTATCTAGATTCTGAGTTCCTATAGAGGCCAATCATTCTGAACTTCAAAGGATAAAGTGAGATGCCAAAACTGTTCAGAAGCAAAAAGCTAATAGCCCCGCTCATCTAATTAATACTGATATTCATAGATATTTTTGTAATTCATTGTACATTTTATTCTTTTTTATCCTATATGACTTTCAGTTGCTTGGGGACAAGCAACAATTTAAGTTTGTTGTTGTGATGAGCGGATAATTTATACGCTTTTTGGAATTATTTTTACTATGTTTTTAGTATATTTTAATTAGTTTTTATTATATTTTTATTAGTTTTTAAATAAAAATCACTCTTCTGGACTTTACTATGAGTTTGTGTGTTTTTTTGTGATTTCAGGTATTTTCTGGCTGAAATTGAGAGACCTGAGCAAAAATCTGATTCAGAGGCTGAAAAAGGACTGCAGATGCTGTTGGATCCTGACCTCCCTGCACTCAAAGTGGATTTTCTGGAAAGTAGACATCTTGGGCTTTTCAGCAATATATAATAGTCCATACTTTTCCTGAGATTTGATGGCCCAAACAGGCGTTCCAAGTCAGCTCAAGAATTCTGGCGTTTAACTCCAAAACTGGCACAAAAGCTGGAGTTAAACGCCCAAACTGGCACAAAAGCTGGCGTTTAACTCCATGAAAAGTCTCTACACATGGAAGCTTCAATGCTCAGCCCAAGCACACACCAAGTGTGCCCGGAAGAAGATTTCTGCATTAATTACTGATTTCTGTAAACCCTAGGCTACTAGTTCTCTATAAATAGGACCTTATACTATTATAACTGGACACATATCTTTGGACGTTTAGTCCCTAGACCTTGGAGGCTGGCCATTGGGCCATGCTTACACCATTATCACTTTTGTATTTTCAACGGTGGAGTTTCTACACACCATAGATTAAGGTGTGGAGCTCTGCTGTTCTTCATGAATTAATACAAAGTACTATTGTTTTTCTCTTCAACTCAAGTCTATTTCTTCTCCAAGATATTCATTCGCACCCAAGAACATGATGAATGTGATGATTATGTGACACTCATCACCATTCTCGCCTATGAACACGTGACTGATAACCACTTCCGTTCTACATGCAAACAATCTTGAATGTGTATCTCTTGGGTTTCTAATCTAAGATTAGAACCTTCGTGGTATAGGCTAGAATTATTGGCGGCCATTCTTGAGATCCGGAACGTCTAAACGTTGTCTGTGGTATTCTGAGTAGGATCTGGGAAGGGATGACTATGACGAGCTTCAAACTCGCGATTGTTGGGCGTGTGGCAGACGCAAAAGGATCAATGGATCCTATTCCAACATGATCGAGAACCGACAAATGATTAGTCGTGCGGTGACAGCGTGCGTAGAATATTTTCACTGAGAGGACGGGAAGTAGCCATTGACAACAGTGATGCCCAACATAAAGCTTGCCATGGAAAGGAGTATGAATGATTGGAAGAAGGCAATAGGAAAGCAGAGGTTCAGGAGGAACAAAGCATCTTCATACGCTTATCTGAAATTCTAACCAAAGAATTACATAAGTATCTCAATCTTTATTTTATGTTTTATTTAATTATCAATTCTCCATCACCATCTGAATCCACCTGACTGAGATTTACAAGGTGACCATAGCTTGCTTTAAGCCGACAGTCTCCGTGGGATCGACCCTTACTCACGTAAGGTATTACCTGGACGACCCAGTACACTTGCTGGTTAGTTGTGCGGAATTGTGACAAAGTGTGATTCACGTTTGAGAGCTTCAAGTCCTTTGGTGCCATTGTTGCTGATCACAATTTCGTGCACCAGACACCTCGGCTTGCCCATTAGTCTGAGGATGGTATGCTGTTGCAACCTTATGAATTATTCCATGCTTCTTCATTAATCCTGTTAGTCTCCTGTTACAAAAATGGGTGCCTTGATCGCTCACGATTGCTTGTGGTGATCCAAAGCAACAAATAATGTGGTTTCTCACAAAGGAAACAACAATGATAGCATCATCAGTGCGGGTAGGAATTGCTTCCACCCATTTGGAAACATAATCCACAGCTAACAATATATAAAAATAGCCATTAGAATTTGGAAATGGACCCATGAAGTCAATGCCCCAAACGTCAAAAATTTCATAGAAAAACATAATTTGTTGAGGCATCTCATCCCTCCTGGATATATTACCAAATTTTTGGCATGGGAAACAAGATCTACAAAATTCAGCAGCGTCTCTAAAAAGTGTAGGCCACCAGAGTCCACAGTCTAACATTTTTCTAACTGTTCTTTAAGGGCCAAAATGTCCTCCACTCTCAGATGAGTGGCAGGCCTCTAAGATGGACTGGAATTATGATTGAGGCACATTACTTCTTCTATTTAGAGTTACGAAAGCAGGCCTTAAGTCATAGCATCTCCATAAATATGGGTCATCCCATATATAATATTTAGACTCGCTTTTCAGCTTGTCTCTTTGATGCTTAGAAAAGTTTGGAGGAAAGGTGCGGCTAACTAGATAATTAGCTACAGGTGCATACCAAGGGACTACCTCAGATACTGCTTGCAATTTATCAAATGGGAAATTATCAACTATAGGAGTAGGGTCATCTGAAATGTGCTCAAGGCGACTCAAGTGGTCTGCCACTAAATTCTGGTTACCACTCCAATCCTTAATTTCTAAATCAAATTCTTGTAATAGCAGTATCCAACGTATAAGCCTTGGTTTGGACTCCTTTTTAGCTAATAGGTACTTTAGAGCTGCATGGTCTAAGTACACTACTACCTTCGTACCAAGTAAATAGGCTCAGAATTTATCCAGAGCAAAAACAATAGCAAGAAGCTCTTTCTCAGTAGTAGTGTAATTGGACTGTGCTGTATCTAGAGTTTTAGACGCATAAGTAATAACAAAAGGATCCTTACCTTCATGCTGAGCCAATGCTGCCCCTACTGCATGGTTGGAAGCGTCGCACATTATTTTGAATGGCTGGCTCCAGTCTGGTCCTCTCAATATTGGAGCTTGAGTCAGGGCAGTCTTCAGCTTATCAAACGCTTGTTTGCAATCTTCACTGAACTCGAACTCAATATCCTTCTGCAGTAGTCTGGATAAGGGAAGTGCTACCTTACTGAAGTCCTTAATGAATCTCCTGTAAAAACCTGTATGGCCAAGGAACAAGTGGACTTCCCTCACAGAAGAGGGGTAAGGTAAACTAGAAATAACATCCACCTTTGCTGGATCTACAGAAATGCCAGTATTAGACACAACATGTCCTAGTACAATCCCTTGTTTAACCATAAAGTGACATTTTTCAAAATTTAATACGAGGTTTGTACTAACACATCTATCTAATACTCTAGATAATCCATCTAAGCAAATGCTAAAGGAATCGCCATAAACACTAAAATCATCCATAAAAACTTCCATACAGTCCTCAATAAGATCAGAAAAAAGACTCATCATACACCTTTGGAAGGTAGCTGGTGCATTGCACAAGCCAAAGGGCATTCTCTTGTAAGCATAAGTCCCAAAAGGACATATAAAAGTAGTCTTTTTCTGATCCTCAGGAGCTATATGAATCTGGAAATAACCTGTGTAACCATCTAGAAAATAATAATGTGATTTACCTGACAAGCGATCCAGCATTTGATCAATGAATGAAAGAGGATAGTGATCCTTACGGGTTGCTTGGTTGAGGCGTCTGTAGTCAATGTAGACCCGCCAAGCGTTCTGTACTCTGGTTGTTATGAGCTCTCCATGCTCATTCTTCACTGTAGTGACTCCAGACTTCTTTGGTACTACTTGTACTGGGCTTACCCATTCACTGTCTGAAATGGGGTAGATGATATCTGCCTCCAGTAGTCTGGTCACTTCCTTTTTGACAACCTCTAAGATAGTGGGGTTCAGTCTTCTCTGGGGTTGACGAATGGGCCTTGCTCCCTCTTCTAAAAATATTCTGTGCTCACATACTTGAGGGTTGATGCCTACTATATCTGCCAAACTCCACCCAATTGCCTTCTTGTGCTTCCTCAGCACACTAAGTAACTGTTCTTCTTGTTGAAAAGTGAGTTCCCTTGCAATGATAATTGGACACTGTTGCTTGTCCTCAAGGTAAGCATATTTGAGGTGAGGAGAAAGGGGTTTTAATTCTAACTTCTGGTCATGGTCAGGCTCTGGGTTGTTTGGAGCTGGTAAGAATGGTAAAGCGCTGTCATTGTCCTCTGAGAATGCCCCCACACTTGGACCTTGTCCTTTGTGCTTCTCCTCTAATTCCTCATGGCGAACTTCAGCTACAGTTTCATCTATGATGTCACACTGGAAGATAGAATGATCTTTTGGAGGGTGCTTCATAACTCCATTCAGGTTGAAACTTACTAATCGGCCATCTATTTCAAAAGAGTATGTTCCTGAAAAAGCATCCAATTTGAACATTGATGTCTTCAGGAAAGGTCTTCCAAGTAGGATTGATGATGGCTTCTCTGAGTCATTTTGGGGCATCTCCAGAATATAAAAATTAGTGGGGAATGTGAGTCCCTTAATGCCCACTAATACATCTTCAGTAACTCTAACCACTGTGATAATGCTTTTATCTGCTAACACAAAACGAGCTACCGACCTTTTTAAGGGAGGGAGCCTCAAAATATCATATATAAACAAAGGCATTATACTCACACATACTCCTAAATCACACAAGCAGTCAGAAATTATCACACCACCAATAGTACAATTAACCATACAAGGACCTGGGTCACTACACTTCTCAGGTAAATCACTCATTAAAGCAGATATGGAACTACCTAGAGGAATAGTTTCTAATTCATTAATTTTGTCTTTATGTATACATAAATCTTTTAGAAACTTTGCATATTTAGGTACCTGTTGAATAACATCAAAAAGAGGAACAGTTACCTCAACCTTTTTGAATACCTCTACCATTTTGGGATCAGGTTCCAGCTGCTTCCTGGGCTTCCTTGCAAGTTGTAGAAATGGGATAGGAGTGGTGTCTTTGATAAACCACTATTTTATGGTTTATATTGTGTTTAATTGTGTGGTTTTGTCATGATCCTTGCCCACTTATTCATCATTTTAGCATGCATTTAGATTTCCTTCCTAAATTCAGTACATGTTTGAAAGTTGCTTCCTAGAGACTTTAATTATTTACTTTTAATTCTCGTTTATTCCATTCGATACCGTGATCTGTGTGTCAAGTGTTTCAGGCCTTATAGGGCATGAATAACATGGAGATTGGAGAGGAAGCTAGCAAAAATGGAAGGAACACAAGAATTTGAGAAGATAACCAGCGAGAAGTGACGCGGTCGCATGGCTCACGCGACCACGCGAAGGAGCACAAATCGCAGTGACGGGGCCGCATGGCTTGTGCGGCCGCGCGGATCGAAAAGCGCAAGCAACGCGGTAGCGTGGACGACGCGAACGCGTGGAGAGGAAAAAGCGCAAGCGACGCGTCCGCATGGATGACGCGATCGCGTGACATGTGCGATCTGCATAATCTGCAGAATTCAATGGGGGCGATTTTAGACCTTATTTCGGCCCGGAACAGCAGACTAGAGTCAGAGAATAAGCAGAAACAACACACACATTCATTCAGTAGTTTTAGATCTAGTTTTTTCACTCTCTTAGGTTTTTCTCTCTAGTTTTTAGGATTTTAATTTTCAATTGATCTTAGCATTGGAACATTGAGAAGAGTTATTTCCTCATCAAGACTTCATCATTCTAGTTTGTTCTCTTAACTTGGTTTTATTCTTCCATGTTCTTTGTTGTGTTCAAGACTTCCTTTTATGTGCCATGGATTCTTTATTTACAATGCGTGAGTAGTTTCATTACTTGATAGGGAGTTGATTAAAAGGAACTCTTGAGTTGGAAGGATCGAAGGAGAAATTTATAGTTGGGTTAAATGTTGGATTGCTATCCTGTCACCAACGCCAATCCCTTTGAACTAAGTGGTTGTAACTCGTGAATAGATTTGGCAGTCCAACTTGTTTGACTTTCCCTTACCTAGTAAAGGATAACCAAACAGAGTAACCGTTAATTATAAATCAATCTTAAAAATCACTCCATCAATGATAGAAATTCTAACTGATCAATTCCCAGTCAAGGCTTTTATTTATATTATTTAAAATTCCTCAATTTAAATTCCAATGTACTTAGCTCAACTTCTTGGAACATCTGATTAATAAAACAACACACTTTTCTGCAACTAGTTGGGAGACGACCTGGGACTTAAAACTCCCAGTAATTTTTATTTAAACTCTCTGTGACATATTTCTAAATTGATAGGCAGATTTTCGGTGAGTTAAGAACTATACTCGCAACGTAACCATTTTAATAAATTTTTAATTCACCAGCTTCTGCTTCCCATCAATTTTTGGCGCAATAGAGTGCTAATTTTATTAATTAGAATTTATTTATTTGCATTTTATTTGATTTTGCTACTATGAGCTGCATGTTTCTTCCGTCAAATGACGCATTCACTTCCTGATCCACGCTTGCTAACATTCGATCCTGAAATTGAAAGAACAATTTCACGAATAAGGCAAGAACAGCGTAGGTTAGCCCGCTCTGAAGGCGGGTCTGAAAGTGAATTTGAGGAAGAAACCAGCCCCCGTTCTACTGATTCGGTTGTTTTACGCACAGAAAACATGGCAGCTAGAAGAGTTACCATTCAGGAGGAAGGAGCTCCTGATTTTACAATGCAACCATTTCAAGCGCATCATCCAGCGGTAGCTACTGATTTTGAAATAAAGACCGCACTACTAAATTTGATGCCCAAGTTTCATGGCCTACCTGCTCAAGAGCCTATCAAGCACTTGAGAGATTTCCAGACAGCCTGTTCTACTGTCAAGCGTGATGGCACTGATGAAACTTCAATTCTGCTAAAAGCTTTTCCGTTCTCTCTTGAGGGAAAAGCAAGAGAGTGGTACTACACTCAACCTCTAGCAAATGTATCCAACTGGGATACACTCAGAAAGGAGTTTCTGGAGAAATTCTTTCCATCTGAAGTTACTGATAAACTGAGGAAGGATATCTCTACAATTGTTCAGGATGACAATGATACTCTCTTTGAATACTGGGAGCGCTTCAATAATCTTCTGGAAGCATGCCCCCACCACATGATTGACAAGATCGTGCTACTCAGCTATATCACACAAGGTATGAGGCCCCAAGATAAGACCACATTGGAAAGTGCCAGCAATGGGTCTATGAAGAAGTACAAGACCACTGATGAAGCTTGGAAATTGATCAGTGATTTAGCTGAATCTACTCGGAACCACAGACAGAAACAAGGTCGTTCAAAAGTCGTTGCAGAAGTATCTTCTGGAATAGAGACTGCTGCTCTAAATCGAAGCATCTGTGAGATGACCAACCTGCTGAAGCAAATGCAGTTGAATCAACAAGCTCAGCAAACTCAATCGCAGCAAAACCAACAACTAGTTCCACAAAGAATTTGCGGAATTTGTGCTGATTACAGCCACTACACTGATGAATGCCCGCAGCTCCAACAAGAAGACAACATGGTGGCATCCACTGACAACTTCTATGACCACCCCAACCAAGGGTACAATCAAAGTGGAAATAATAACCATGGATGGCAGGACAATTCAAACCAGAATTGGAGGGACAACAATAATAGGGGAGGTAGAGATAATCAGGGAAATCAGAGGTGGAATAATAACAACAACAGGCAGCAAAATCAACCTTACCGAGCACCTCACCTGAGGCAAAACCAAGGACCACCGAACAATCAGCAGCAAACCTCTCAGTTTACTCATTCTTCTGTATCTTCTAATGAAGATTTATTACAAGATTTTGAGAAAAGACAACTGGCCATGGAAAATACCATCGTGAATAATATTAATGCCAGTCTGAATGGTTTCACCTCTACTCTACAAGCTTTATTGTCACAACTTGGTTCAGCACAAAATTCCAGTAACCAACCTTCAAGCACTACTGGAATCCCCTCTCAACCATTACCCAATCCGAAGGGAGGCATTAATGCCATCACCCTGAGGTCCGGAACCACACTGCAGGAGAGGAATCAGGAGGAACCAAGCTCACCAGAATACGCCTCAGCTGAAGAGGTGGTAGAAATCGAAGATGTTGAAGAGGAAGAGGACATACAGGACATAGCTGAAGAAGAGATAGCTCAACCACAGGAAGAAGCACAAAAAGGCGCAGGCACCACAGAAAACACTACTCCCATTCCATTTCCACAACTCGCAAGGAAGCCCAGGAAGCAGCTGGAACCTGATCCTAAAATGGTAGAAATATTCAAAAAGGTTGAGGTAACTGTTCCCCTTTTTGATGTTATTCAGCAGGTACCTAAATATGCAAAGTTTCTAAAAGACATATGTATCCATAAAGACAAAATTAATGAATTAGAAACTATTCCTTTAGGTAGTTCTATATCTGCTTTAATGGGAGGATTACCTGAAAAATGTAGTGATCCAGGTCCTTGCATAGTTAGTTGTACTATTGGTGGTGTAATAATTTATGATTGCATGTGTGATTTAGGAGCATGTGTCAGTATAATACCTTTGTCTATATATGATGTTTTAAGGCTCCCTCCCTTAAAAAGGTCGGCAGCTCGTTTTGTGTTAGCAGATAAAAGCATTATTACAGTGGCTGGAGTTGCTGAAGATGTTTTGGTGAACATTAAAGGGCCCACATTTCCCACTGATTTTTATATCTTGGAGATGCCCCATAATGATTCAGATAAGCCATCATCAATCCTACTTGGAAGACCATTCCTGAAGACATCAAAATTCAAATTGGATGCTTTTTCAGGAACATGCTCCTTTGAAATAGATGGCCGCATAGTGATCTTCAATCTGAATGGAGTCATTGACAACCCCCCAGAAGATCGTTCTATCTTCCAGTGTGATGTCATAGACGAGAGTGTGGTTGAAGTTCAAAAAGAAGAGTTTGAAGAGAGGCACACTGGACAAGATCCAAGTGTGGGGACCCTCTTAACTGACAATGAGGACACTTTGCCATTTTCGCAAGCCCCAGATAATCCAGAGCCTACCCATGATCAAAAGTTAGAATTGAAACCTCTCCCTCCACATCTCAAATATACTTACCTTGAGGATGAGCAGAAGCTTCCGGTTATTATTGCAAGAGAACTGACTTCTCAACAAGAAGAGTAGTTACTTGATGTGCTGAGGAAGCATAAGAAAGCAATTGGGTGGAGTTTGGCAGACATAGTGGGAATCGACCTTCAAGTATGCGAGCACAGAATATTTTTAGAAGAGGGAGCAAGACCTGTCCGTCAACCCCAGAGAAGATTGAATCCCACCATCTTGGAAGTTGTCAAAAAGGAAGTGACCAGATTATTGGAAGCCGGTATCATATATCCCATTTCAGACAGTGAATGGGTGAGCCCAGTACAAGTGGTGCCCAAGAAGTCCAGAGTCACTACCGTGAAGAATGAGCATGGAGAGCTCATAGCAACTAGAGTTCAGAATGCATGGAGAGTCTGCATTGATTACAGGCGTCTCAACCAAGCTACCCGTAAGGATCACTACCCACTTCCATTCATTGATCAAATGCTGGATCGCCTGTCAGGTAAATCACATTATTGCTTTCTAGATGGTTACACAGGTTATTTCCAGATTCATATAGCTCCTGAGGATCAGGAAAAGGCTACTTTTACATGTCCTTTTGGGACTTATGCTTATAAGAGAATGCCCTTTGGCTTGTGCATTGCACCAGCTACTTTCCAAAGGTGCATGATGAGCCTTTTCTCTGATCTTATTGAGGACTGTATGGAAGTTTTTATGGACAATTTTAGCATTTATGGTGATTTTTTTAACCTTTGCTTAGATGGATTATCTAGAGTATTAGATAGATGTGTTGATACAAACCTTGTATTGAATTTCGAAAAATGCCACTTTATGGTAAAGCAAGGGATTGTATTAGGACATGTGGTATCTAATAATGGCATTTCTGTAGACCCAGCAAAGGTGAATGTTATTTCTAGTTTACCTTACCCCTCTTCTGTGAGGGAAGTCCGCTCGTTCCTTGGTCATGCAGGTTTCTACAGGAGATTTATTAAGGACTTTAGTAAGGTGGCACTTCCCTTATCCAGATTACTGCAGAAGGACATTGAGTTCGAGTTCAGTGCAGATTGCAAACAAGCATTTGATAAGCTGAAGACTGCTCTAACTCAAGCCCCAATTGTGAGAGGACCCGACTGGAGCCAGCCGTTTGAAATCATGTGCGATGCTTCCAACCATGCAGTAGGAGCAGCGCTGGCTCAGTGTGAAGGTAAGGATCCTTTTGTTATTGCCTATGCATCTAAGACTTTAGACACTGCCCAGTCCAATTATACTACTACTGAGAAAGAGCTACTTGCTATTGTTTTCGCTCTGGATAAATTCCGAGCTTATTAACTTGGTACTAGAGTAGTAGTGTATTCGGACCATGCAGCTCTAAAGTATTTATTAGCTAAAAAGGAATCCAAACCAAGACTTATACGTTGGATACTGCTGTTACAAGAATTTGATTTAGAAATAAAGGATAGGAGTGGTAATCAAAATTTAGTAGCGGACCACTTGAGTCGCCTTGAACATATTAAGGATGATTCTACTCCTATAGATGATAATTTTCCTTTTGACAATCTGCAAGCAGTATCTGAGGTAGTCCCTTGGTACGCACCTGTTTCTAATTATTTAGTTAGCCGCACATTTCCTCCACATTTCTCTAAACATTAAAGAGACAAGCTGAAAAGCGAGTCTAAATATTATATATGGGATGACCCATATTTATGGAGATGTGGCGCTGACCAGATAATTAGATGATGTGTACCTCAATCAGAATTCCAGTCCATTTTAGAGGCCTGTCACTCATCTGAGAGTGGAGGACAGTTTGGCCCTCAAAGAACAGCTAGAAAGATCTTGGACTGCGGATTCTGGTGGCCTACTCTTTTTAGAGTGCTGCTGAGTTTTGTAAATCTTGTCACCCATGCCAGAAATTTGGTAACATATCCAAGAGGGATGAGATGCCTCAACAATATATGCTTTTCTGTGAAATTTTTGATGTCTGGGGCATTGACTTCATGGGTCCATTTCCAAATTCTAGTGGATATTTTTATATATTGTTAGCTGTGGATTATGTTTCCAAATGGGTGGAAGCAATTCCTACCTACACTAATGATGCTAACACTGTTGTTTCCTTTGTGAGAGACCATATTATATGCCGCTTTGGATCACCACGAGCGATCGTGAGCGATCAAGGCACCCATTTTTGTAACAGGAGACTAACAGGATTGATGAAGAAGCATGGGATAATCCATAAAGTTGCAACAGCTTACCATCCCCAAACTAATGGGCAAGCCGAGGTGTCAAACAGAGAAATTAAGCGTATCCTGCAGAAGATAGTGAAGCCTCATAGAAAAGACTGGAGCACCAGACTACATGATACACTGTGGGCATATAGAACAGCATACAAGACACCCATTGGGATGAGTCCCTTTCTCCTAGTTTATGGAAAAGCTTGCCATCTTCCAGTTGAAATCGAACACAGAGCCTTCTGGGCAGTCAAGGAGTGCAACATGGAAATTGAGAAAGCCGGAACTGAAAGAAAGTTGCAGCTACAGGAACTGGAAAACCTCCGCCTAGAAGCTTATGAGAACTCCAGAATATACAAGGAAAAGATGAAAGCCGTGCATGATCAAAACATCAAGAAGAGAGAGTTCCAACCTGGAGATTTTGTTCTCCTTTACAAATCTCGACTGAGGCTCATGCCCGGTAAGTTGAGATCAAAATGGGAAGATCCATACAGAATAGAGAAGGCTGAACCGTACGGAGTCTATCACCTAAGCCATCCTTCAAGTTCTGAACTTATTAAGGTTAATGGACACCGCCTAAAGCTGTACCATGGTGAGAAGGTGCAGAGAAATAAGGAGCTTGAGATCATCCACTTGGAAGATCCCCACATAGCAGCAGATTGAGCTAGTGGAGCGTCCAACTTACGGACGTAAAAGCAAAGTGCTTGGTGGGAGATAACCCACTACGGTATGATCGTTCCTTTCTTCACTTTTAGTTTTTCTTCTTTAATAACTCTTCTCTTTATTAGTGCTTTCGTGCTCTTTCAATTACATGTCTTTATCTTTCCTAAAAAAAAAAAAAAAATTTTTGCCGCGCGAAGCGATCGCACCAGCGACGCGTCCGCGTGGCAGGAGGAGTAAAGAAAAATAAAAATGAACAGAAAGTTACGCAGGAGGAGCGCTGGAGTCGTGCCAATGGCACAAATTACTCTACGTGACCGCGTCGCATGGAAATCATGGCCTCCCACGCGACCGCGTGCCTCACGCGGCCGCGTGCCCTGCATTTTCGACGTAAAAGGGTGCACAATGCTATATTGTGCGAGAGTGGTGCTGGATTGGTGCTGGAAGCAAAATCCTTGTCACGCGACCGTGTCGCCGACGCGGCCGCATCAATTATTTTCTGACACACACTCACGCGATCGCATGACCCACGCGATCGCGTCATCCAATTTTGGCAATTGAAATGAATCGAACAGAGAGTTGTGCTGGAGCGAGGCTGCACTCGCGCTAGCAGCGCAACATAGGTCACGCGACCGCGGGACCGACGCAATCGCATCCCCTTCCCTGACGTGCCCCCATGCGAACGCATGCCCCAGGCGGCCGCGTCGCATGAGCCGCACAGCTAAACCTCGATTGCCAAATTATCTTATCTTTCTTTCCTCCAAATCCTAATTTTTCTTTTCCATCCTTCTTCCTTCTTTCTTCTTTCCCCCTTCTCCTTTCTATCTCACTCTCTCTCTCTCTCTCTCCTCCATTAACAAGGTTTTACCTTCTTCTTCCTTCTTCTCTTTTCTATCATTCTTATTATATTATGTATATATTATTATTTTCTTTTTCTTTTCTTTTTCTTTTCAAACTTTTATTTTCTTTATTCTTCTTTTCCCTTTTTACATGGTGTTAGAAATTTTTTTAGTCACTATCCCTCACTATATGCTTGTGACTTGTTACAATTTATTTGACAATTATTATTATTATTTTTTTGGGGATTGCTTGCATGTTCAATTTCATACTTTTTACATCTTGTTTAACATGCATACTATATGTTTGTGAAAAAGCCCATGTGGCATTATGCACTTCTCTATGTTCCTATACTATTCAATGCTTGCTTTTCACAACTTTCCCCTATTATTTTATTAATTGAATTCAATTGTCAATACAAACGTGATGGTTTGTTACAAAGTAATGCTTGGCCTATACTACTCATGCCCTTTGCCAGCATGCCAATAAACACCTTGCATTCACTTGTCTTTTTATGCACTAGCTATTTCCCATTGATGGCTTTTCATATGTACTCGAGAGCACGTGTTAATGTCATCTACATTTTACTATGCATCATTCACCCTCTTTTCCATTTCCTTCCTTGCTGTATCTCTCTTTGCATTTAATTTTCTTTCTCTTCCCTTCTTTCAGGATGGCCACCAAGAAAGGAAAGGAGAAAGCAACTTCCAGACCACCAGCAAGAAGGGGAACTAAAAGAGCATTAGTGGCAGAGCCTTCTTCAACCGCAGTCAAGCCCTCAACAAAACGAGTCAATAGGATAATAAAGGTTGAAGAAAAGGAGAAAGCCTTTCCAACAAAGGACACTACGCGATTTTCCAATCGCTACTGTGAGCAGATGTTCCCCATCCTGGCAGAAAGAAACTATAACAATGAATACCTTCTTATCCTCCCGTCCAATATTGCCACCATTGTTGAGCCGCAAATTGAGCGAAGACAATGGGGTTTCCTACGGAAACAGCCAAGGCAGGTCAATCTTTCTTGGGTAGTTGAGTTCTACTCCAACTTCTACATGCCGACCCTGCAGTCTGTTTATGTCCGGCAGAAGCAAGTCCCCATCACAGAAGAAGCCATTCAACAAGTTCTGAGTCTTCCCCATATTCCTGCAGGAATGGACGCTTTTCAAGAAGCCACCCTTCAGCGCCAGAGATACCAATTTGATTGGGACTCCGTTCTCAGAGTCATCGCTTTACCTGGCAGCCGTTGGATCTACGGATACCACCGTTCCCGCCCTAAGGGAATCTTAGCTTCCACACTTACCTTGGAGGCTCACGTATGTGCACAGATCATGTCCCATTACGTGTTTCCGAGCACTCATGAGTCCTCCTTCACTGCAGACATGGCTGTTCTACTATGGTGCATCCTTACAGACTAACCTCTGAATCTTTCAAGACACATCCGGAATGCTATGGAGCATGTACAAATCGCGGGCAACCTACCTTTTCCCGCCTTGGTCTCAGATCATGTCTCAGCAGCCAAAGTCTCCTACAGAGCTGGGGACACCAAAGTCATGCTTCCACGAGATGATCAATATATCCCTCACGGGAAATACCTCAGACTTTCAGCAGCCACTACAAGCCAGCCTACTGAACCAGTTGAAGATATTCCTTCTTCAATACCACAAGCATCTACAACCGAGAAATTGCTCCAGCAGATACTTGAAAAATTGGATCGGCATGAACTGAAAGCTAAGATGAGAGAATGCCGTAACGAGCGCCGATTCAAACACCTCAAGGAGCTACTCAAGGGACGCTTCAGAGACTCAGACACCCCGGACTCCACTTTTTTTACCAGCACCGGGAGCCATGATGATCCCGACTGTGGAGATACTGCCACCAGTCCACCCCTGTTCCTGACAGATGGCACCGAGGACGGTGCAAAGCCTTAAGTATGGGGAGGTCGGTCAGTACCTGACTTCCTGAGGTAAATTCTCTTCTCTGGCACCAATAATTAGGATATTTTAGTTAGATTTTCTTTCTTTTATAGAATAGAATAAACTGCATAGGTTAGAATAGTTGCATGCATGTTCTACTTGATTGAAAAGACAATAAGTTTCTTTTAAAAATCTATCTTTGGAACAAAATTTCACTAATTTTTCAAAATTTTTATGATAAATCTGCTTGAGTTGTATTTGGAACATGATGTTTGAGCTAAAGAACACACAACCTGTGAAAGATTTGAGCCTTTATGTATGGTTACACTATTTAACCATAATCATTTTATTCTTATGTGTTTACTTCTCTATGATTGTAATCTATATTTTGTTTTATCTTATATGTCCAATATTTATTATATTTACATGCTTGCACATGATTGAGGCCATTATTTGCTTAAACTCACTTATCCAAATCAAGGCTACCCTTTTCAATTACCCTTGTTAACCACTTTGAGCCTTTGAAACCCCATTTGTTCTATATTTTACCACATTACTAACCTTAAGCTGAATAACAATTATATATCCCAAATTGAATCTTTGGTTAGCTTAAGATAGAATTGTGTGTGCTAGTTAAGTATGGGAAATTGTGGGAACAAAAGTTGTTGAGGGAATGTGTCATGAAAATTTAAAGGGAATTTGGATACCTACTCATGTGAAGATATGAGAATGAAAAATCTATGTGCATTGATAAGCTTTATTTATTTAAAAAAATAAATAAATAAATAAATAAGGGGACAAAATTACCCCAATGTTAAATTCAGAATTCAAAGATCAATGCACATATGATAGAATTAAAATACAAAGTTGAAACATGAGTATGGGTTGAAAAAGGGAATTATGGGTAGCTAAGCATGAATTTAAAAGTATATAGAATATATGTATATTAGGTGAGAGCTTAGGTTAATTAAAGATTCATTTTATAAAGCTCACTTAGCCATATGTATATCCTTACCTGCACCTTGGCCCCATTACAACCCTGAAAAGACCTCATGATGTTTGCATTGGTATATTAACTGTTGTTGATTGGTTAAGAGAAAAACAAAAGTTAGAAAACATGACTAGAAAAGAATTGAGTGATTACCCTATACACTAGACATTAGAGCGTACATACATTATCAGTGAGGGTTCAATGCTTGAATTTTCATGTTTCCTGCCTTCATAAGCTATCTTCTTGCACTTTTATCAGTTTTATTGTATAATGATAGAATTAGTGGAATTTGATTTGTAACTGTTTTGAAAGGCTTATTTACTTTTGATCAAGTGGACAATAGTACAATTAACCATACAAGGACCTGGGTCACTACACTTCTCAGGTAAACCACCCATTAAAGCATATATGGAACTACCTAAAGGAATAGTTTCTAATTCATTAATTTTGTCTTTATGTATACATAAATCTTTTAGAAACTTTGCATATTTAGGTACTTGTTGAATAACATAAAAAAGAGGAACAGTTACCTCAACCTTTTTGAATACCTCTACCATTTTGGGATCAGGTTCCAGCTACTTCCTGGGCTTCCTTGCAAGTTGTAGAAATGGGATAGGAGTGGTGTCTTTGATAAACCACTATTTTATGGTTTATATTGTGTTTAATTGTGTGGTTTTGTCATGATCCTTGCCCACTTATTCATCAATTTAGCATGCATTTAGATTTCCTTCCTAAATTCAGTACATGTTTGAAAGTTGCTTCCTAGAGACTTTAATTATTTACTTTTAATTCTCCTTTATTCCATTCGATGCCGTGATTTGTGTGTCAAGTGTTTCAGGCCTTATAGGGCATGAATGAGATGGAGATTGGAGAGGAAGCTAGCAAAAATGGAAGGAACACAAGAATTTGAGGAGATAACCAGCGAGAAGTGACGCGGTCGCATGGCTCACGGGACCGCGCGAAGGAGCGCAAATCGCAGCGACGCGGCCGCATGGCTTGTGCGGCCGCGCGGATCAGAAAGCGCAAGCGACGCGGTAGCGTGGACGATGCGAACGCGTGGAGAGGAAAAAGCGCAAGCGACGCGTCCGCATGGATGACGCGATCGCGTGACATGTGCGATCTGCATAATCTGCAGAATTCGATGGTGGCGATTTTGGACCTTATTTCGGCCCAGTTTTCAGCCCGGAACAGCAGACTAGAGTCAGAGAATAAGCAGAAACAACACACACATTCATTCAGTAGTTTTAGATCTAGTTTTTTCACTCTCTTAGGTTTTTCTCTCTAGTTTTTAGGATTTTAATTTTCAATTGATCTTAGCATTGGAACATTGAGAAGAGTTATTTCCTCATCAAGACTTCATCATTCTAGTTTGTTCTCTTAACTTGGTTTTATTCTTCCATGTTCTTTGTTATGTTCAATTTTGTCATTCAGATACTTTTATGATTAATTAATGCAAGGATTATTTCTCTTTAATTCAATTTCAATTCCAATAATCATGTCTTCTTTTAATTCCCTTTTATGTGCCATGGATTCTTTATTTACAATGCGTGAGTAGTTTCATTACTTGATAGGGAGTTGATTAAAAGGAACTCCTGAGTTGGAAGGATCGAAGGAGAAATTTATAGTTGGGTTAAATGTTGGATTGCTATCCTGTCACCAATGCCAATCCCTTTGAACTAAGTGGGTTGTAACTCATGAATAGATTTGGCAGTCCAACTTGTTTGACTTTCCCTTACCTAGTAAAGGATAACCAAATAGAGTAACCGTTAATTATAAATCAATCTTAAAAATCACTCCATCAATGATAGAGATTCTAACTGATCAATTCCCAGTCAAGGCTATTATTTATATTATTTAAAATTCCTCAATTTAAATTCCAATTTACTTAGCTCAACTTCTTGGAACATCTGATTAATAAAACAGCACACTTTTCTGCAACTCGTTGGGAGACGACCTGGGACTTAAAACTCCCAGTAATTTTAATTTAAACTCTCTGTGAGTTAAGAACTATACTCGCAACGTAACCATTTTAATAAATTTTTAATTCACCAGCTTCTGCTTCCCATCAGTCTTTTGCAGTATCTGCACCCTGTGGTGCTTCCTCCTGTGGTTGAACTTCTTCTTTTTCAACTATGTCCTGTATGTCCTCTTCCTCTTCAGCATCTTCTAGTTCCACTACCTCTTCAGCTGAGGCGTGTTTTGGTAGGCTTGGCTCCTCCTGATTCCTCTCCTGCAGTGTGGTTCTGGACCTCAGCGTGATGGCATTAATGCCACCCTTGGGATTGGGTAATGGTTGAGAGGGAATTCCACTGGAGCTCAAAGGCTGGTTATTGGAGTTATTCATCGATCCAATCTGTGAGGCAAGAGCTTGCAAAGTAGCGTTCAGACCATTTAGAGTGGCATTAATGTTATTTTCCATGGTCTGTTGTCTCCGATCAATAGATTGTAGTAAATCATCATTAGAAGATGAGGAAGGATAAGTAATTTGAGAGGACTGCTGTAGGATATTCTGTGGTCCTTGGGACTGTCTCAGTTGAGGTGCTTTGTAAGGCTGGTTCTGGTTTTGCTGTCTGTTGTTGTTATTATTCCACCTCTGATTTCCTTGATTGTCTCGGCATCCTCTGTTGTTGTTAACCCTCTAATTCTGGTTAGAATTGTCCTACCATCCATGGTTGTAATTGCCACCTTGATTGTACCCTTGGTTGGGGCGGTCATAGAAATTATGAATGGCTGCCACGGTGTTGTCTTCCTGCTGGAGCTGTGGACATTCATCAGTATAGTGGCTATAATCAGCACAGATTCCACAAACTCTCTGTGGGACTAACTGTTGGCCTTGCTCTGGTGGAGAGGGTTGAGCTTGCTGAACTTGTTGTTGATTCAATTGCATCTGCTTCAGCAAGTTGGTCATTTCACAGATACTCTGAGTCAGAGCAGCAGTCTCTCTGCTAGAGGATACTTCTACAACGGCTTTTAAACGGCCTTATTTCTGCCTTTGATTTCGAGTAGATTCAGCTAAGTCGCTGATCAATTGCCATGCCTCGTCAGTGGTCTTGTACTTTTTCATAGACCTATTGCTAGCACTCTCCAATGTGGTCTTATCTTGGGGCCTCATGCCCTGTATGACGTAACTGAGTAACACTATTTTGTCAATCATATGGTGGGGGCATGCTTCCAGAAGATTATTGAAGCGCTCCCAGTATTCATAGAGAGTCTCAGATTCATCTTGAACAATCATGGAAATGTCTTTCCTTAGTTTATCAGTAACTTCAACTGGAAATAATTTTTCCAAGAATTCTCTTCTCAGTGTATCCTAGTTGGATACAGTTGCTGCTGGTTGAGTGTAGTACCACTCTCTCGCCTTCCCCTCAAGAGAAAACGGGAAAGCTTTTAGCGAAATTGAAGTTTCATCTGCACCATCACGCCTGACAGTAGAATAGGCTGCTTGAAAATCTCTCAGGTGCTTGATAGGCTCTTGAGCAGGCAAGCCATGAAACTTGGGCATCAAATTGAGCAGTGCGGTCTTTATTTCAAAGTCTGTAGCCACCGCAGGGTGATGCGCTTGAAATGGTTGCATTGTAAAATCAGGGGCTCCAGCCTCCTGGATAGTAACTCTCCTAGCTGCTGTCATGTTCCCTGCACGTCAATCAACCAAATCAGTAGAACGGGGTCTGGTTTCTTTCTCAAGTGATGTTTCAGATCCGACCTCAGAGAAGACTAACCGACGCCGAGCTTGCCTTATTCGTGAAATAGGTCTTTCAATCTCAGGATTGAATACTAGCAAGCTTGGATCAGGAAGTGAACGCATCATCTAATGAAAGAAACAAGCAGCTCATGGTAGCAAGATAAAATAAAATGAAAATAAATAAAATCCAATTAATAACTTTAGCACTCTATTACAACTCCCCAGCAACGGCGCCAAAAATTGACGTGGCGGAAATTGGTTAATTAAGAATTGATATAAGTTGTGCGTTGCAAGTATAGTTCTTAACCAACCAGAAATCTGCTTATCAATTTAGAAAGGTTGTCACAAAAATTAAAATTAAAATACTGGGGGTATGAATCCCAGGTCGTCTCCCAACGAGTTGCAGAAAGGTGTGCTATTTTATTAATCAGATATTTTCAGAAAGAGTTTGAGTTGAATAAACAGGAAAATAAATTGGGGAAATTAAGTAATTTAAATAAAAGCCTTGACCGGGAGTAGATTAGTTGGAAGTCCTATTCTTGTTGCAGTACTCTCAAGATTAATTGATAATTGAAGGTCGTTCTATTTAGTTACCCTTACTAAATAAGGGAAAGTCAAACAAGTTGGAATGATGTTTCTACTCACAAGTCCCAATCCGCTTACTTGGAAGGATTGGCGTTAGTGACTAGAGAGCCATCCAACAATGAACCCAATTACAATTTCTCCTTTGAACATTCCAAATCAAGGGTTCCTTTCAATCAACTCCCCTTCAAGTCAGGGAACAACTCGCTCATTGTGAATGTAGAACTCATAACATAGGAAAGGAAATTAAAGAAAGACATGATAAATAAAACTCAAAGGAATCAATTAAAAATAAAAGTAACTCTTGTATTAATAATTCTAAAAATAATCCAATAGTAAAATTGAGTAAATTAAAGGACATGAAAGAGTAAAGCCAAGTAAAGAAAATGAACTAGAATGACGAAGTCTTGATGAGGTAATAACTCTTTTCGATATCCCAATGCAAAGAACAATAGAAAATAAAAATCCTAAGAACTATGAGTGTGTAGAGAAAAAACCTAGAGAAGGAGTAAAACTAAATCAAAAAAACTAAAACTGTGTAGAATGAATGTTGTCTTTCGGTTTCTGCATGTCCTCTGGCTCTTGTCTGCTTTTCCGGGCCGAAAACAAGGTCAAAACAGTGCCCAAAATCGCCCCCAGCGAATTCTGCAGATTATGCAGATCGCGCATGTCACGCAATCGCGTCATTCATGCGGACGCGTCATGCGGCGTTTTGCTTTGCCACGCGGGGGCGTCGTCCACGCCTCCGCGTCACTTGTGCTGTTCCAATCCGCGCGGTCGCGTGAGCCATGCGGTCGCGTCACTGCGATTTCCTCTCTTCCGCGCGGTCGCGTGAGCCATGCGGCCGCGTCACTTCTCGCTGGTCATCTCCTTAATTTCTTGTGTTCCTTTTATTTTTGCAAGCTTCCTTTCCAATCTCCAACTCATTCATGCTCTATAAAGCCTGAAACACTTAACACACAGATCACGACAACGAATGGAATAAAGGAAAATTAAAATACATAATTAAAAGTCTCTAGGAAGCAAGTTTTCAATCATGTAATAATTTTAGGAAGGAAATATAAATGCATGCTAATCATATGAATAAGTGGGTAAAGATCATGATAAAACCACACAATTAAACACATTATAAACCATAAAATAGTGGTTTATGAATGATTGATGCCTTTATCTAGCTCAAGTTGTGAAATCTTTTCTTATATTTCTTCCTTGAAGCAAGCTTTTGATTTTTTTTTATTAGCTTCTCCTTTTGGGTGCTTTGCCCCATGAGTTGATAACAAAGCTATGACTTCTAAATGCTTTGTTTTCAAGTATTACCACTTGATACATAAGCACCACAAGCATTTAATTAGAGGACTTCATTAAGCTCATTTGTTTCTTTTCTTGACTCTCTAATCATTGATGCTCAGAGCCTTGAGCTTTGAGGGAGTACTTTTGCACTTGAGCCTAGCCTTGACTTCTAAGTGTTTTGTTTTCAAGCATTTTACTTGATACATAAACACCACAAGCACTTAACAATTGAATTTTCATTGGTACTCAGAGCCTTCAGCTTTCTCATTCTTTCCCTTTTTCTTTCTTGCCTTAATTTGTAATTGCCTTTTCAAGGTTTTCATGATTTCAAAAGATTTCACAAAATGTCCTAGATAAAAACTTCAATTAAATAAAATCTAATGCAATTGAGCAATAATTAACCATACTAGCCTTCCAATACTTGTATGCACATGCTAAGTTCTTCTTTAATGCCTTGTTTGTTTATGATCATGATACTTTACTGCTTTGAACTTTACAAAACTCAAGTTGGTAGTCATAATGGCATGGCAACATGTTACAGATCAAAATTCAGGCTATGCTCATTCATACCACACATGCATACAGAGAATATAAAGACAATCATGCAATTTAAAGTGCTGAAAACAAAGGAGAGGAAAAGGCACTTTACAACCTTGTAATTCATCTTCTCTATTGTTGTCATTTTTCTCCCATTCTTCCCTTTCTCTTGCCAAACTCAGAATGCTTGTTCATCCTCAAGCAACAATTAGAACAATGGCTATGGGGCTAAGATGGATCATGAATGTCTTAAACAATGAAATGTTAGTAGCACATGTGTTTTAAGCAAGCAAAATTAAAGATAACAATCAATGTACAAGAGACAGAGACATTTTGATTGCATAGATAAGAAGGTGTGCATAGTACATTGCATAAAAGATAAGTGGCACACCAAACTTAGTGTGACACTTTCACTTGGAATTAATGCAAGTATCTTGTAACAATTGGAACCAAATTTTGTTGCATAGCAACACCAAAATTAGAATGCAATCATATGTCAAATTATTTTAATTAAAACTAAGCAAGTGAAACTGTTATTTGTTAAGTACAATCACCAAACCAAGAACCTGTCATGAATAAGGATCTCTTGGTGATGTACTAACAAAGACAGTTAATAAGCAAACTCGAGAAAAGTATTTAAAAAACAGAAAAATAACTAAAGCAAGTAGAATGAAAAAGTGTTAAATCAAAAGAGAAAAATAAAACTGCAGAGGCATTGTGATTATACAAACAAGTGGTGCTGCTGGATGACTTTCATAGAAAATTAAGTGGCACACCAAACTTAGAATCTTAGTGTGACACTTCCATGTAAAATTGATGCAATCATCCATGAAGATGGAAAACAGTTTGTTGCAGGGCAACACCAAACTTAGAATGTAACCATACGCCAATTTATTGAATTTAAACAAAGCACGGAAAGAAAACAAAGCAGAGAAGAATTTAAATGACAAGAAGAGTAAATCAAGCAAGTAACTAAAGAAAGCAATTAATAAAGAGAGACATTCATGGCAAGGCTTGAGATCATAGGCTTTCTATCCTAGTCATACAATGATTAATCCATCTTATTTAGTTAACTCCAACATATGGAAGAAGGTATCATGTTATCTTCACATAGGGAGAATGTCAAACAAGACTAATCAATCATATCACATAATAGTAAGAATTTATCTTATTTCGTCATCTCCAGTATTGGAAGAAGGTATAAGTTATCTTCTATGAGAGAAAGTCAAACAAGACTAGTTAATCTCAATCCAAATGTCCTAATCAACTCACTAATTGGATTAACGAAAGATTAACGTCAATGGAAATAATATTAACTAACAACTCTAGATCACCAACATGAGTTGGGTTTTTATGACTCAAGATTGCCTAATTACTCTTTCCAAGTCATGAATGCTCAAAATCTACTCTAAAGCCCAACCAAGCATTTTGTCAAACACTTGGTGGGTACAAATGGAAAGCATGGTAAAAGTGCAAGAATAATAAATCTACCAACTATAAATTGCAAGGAGAGTAAATTCATAACTCAAATCAACAATTAAAAGAACATCAAACATAAATTTCATAAAAGAAAATATCCAATTCCAACAAGAGTTCATGAACATAAAAGAGGCATAAAAGTAAAAATAAAAAGAGAACTAAGAGGAATAGAGTAGTAGAACAAGAAATTGTAAAAGAAACAAGATGAAACATGTAATTAAACCTAAATCTAGAAGAAATTAACCTAACCTAATTCTAGAGAGAGGAGGGAGCTTCTCTCTCTAGAAACTAACCTACATGATGCTATACTACCAAACAATTGCTCCCTCCTTGTCCAAGCTTGAATTCTGCATGAAATAGCATCAAAAATGAGTTCGGTTGGGCCCAAAGTGCTTCAGAAATCGCTGGGGGCAATTTCTCTTTAGTGGGCCACGAGCAGCATCGGCACGCACACGTACATGGCGCGTGCGCGCCCCTGAACGGGAAGTAACATATGGCAAATTTTCTATCATTTCGAAGCCCCAGATGTTAGCTTTCCAACGCAACTAAAACTGCCTCATTTGGACCTCTGTAGCTCAAGTTATGGTCGATTGAGTGCAAAGAGGTCAGGCTTGACAGCTTTACGGTTCCTTCATTTCTTCATGAGTTCTCCCACTTTGCATGCTTTTCTCCTCACTTCTTCCATCCAATACTTGCCTTAACCTGAAATCACTCAACAAATATATCAAGGTATCGAATGAAATCAAAGTGAGTTAAATTTAGCTATTTTAAGGCCTAAAAAGCATGTTTTCACATTTAAGCAGAAATCAAGGGAGAATTGCAAAACTATGCTATTTCATTGAATAAATGTGAGAAAAATTGATAAAATCCCCCAAATTAAGCACAAGATAAACCACAAAATCGGGGTTTATCAAATCTCCCCACACTTAAACCAAGCATGTCCTCATGCTAAGAATAAAGAAGGACAAGAAAAGGGTATGAACATTTATTCAATGCAAAGAAACTATATAAACCTATCTACATGCATGCAACTAGATGTAATATGACTCTACCTACTTGGTCAAAAGTAAATTAATCTCCAAGAATATATATCAAGTAGGGCTAAGTAGTATGATAACTCATGAATCCTACCAATTCAAATATCAAAATGAAGTTCAAATAGACTTGCAAGAAGAGCTCATGAAAGCAAGGAACAAGGAATTGAGCATCGAACCCTCACCGGATGTGTATCCGCTCTAGTCGCTCTAGTGTATAGGGTTGATCCACTCAATTCTCTTCTAATCATGATTTCCATGATTTATTTTTCATCTAACAATCAACAATTATTTAATGCATGCATACATTCATCATGAGGACTTATTCGTAGGTTGTAATGGGGCTAGGGTAAAGGTATGATGCATATGGTCAAGTGAGCTTGAAATTTGAATCTTTGATTAGCCTAAGCTCACACCTAACACATAAAACAACCTATACAATTCTAATACACAACTTGGCTACCCATGATTCCCACTTTTTCACATACTCATGCATTCTCTTTAATTAACATTCCATATGCATTGATTTTTATTGAACTTTACTTTAGGGTATTTTTTCCCTTTTTTATTTCTTTTTCTCTTTTATATATATATATATATCTTCTTTATTTTTTTTAAAGTATATACAAACATATCAATGCATATGGTTTTACATAAAGTGCATGAATATTTATCCAATTCCCAATATTTTCAACAAAAATAAAAATTACACTTTTACCTCAACCAATGTCCCAAGTTTCCCATACCCAATTGATACACACCCTCACTAGCCTAAGCTAATCAAAGATCCAAATTAAGGGACATTTATTGTTTTTCACTTAGGGGTAGTGATGTGCTATAATTAAGAACAAAAGGGATTCAATAGGCTCAAAATTAGCTAACAATGGTTGATGAAAGGTAGGCTATTTGGGTAAGTGAGCTAAATAAAATGATGGCCTCAATCATATAAAGGCATGTATACATGGAATAATGGACATAAAGAATCAAACAAATCAAAGATTACAATCATAGAAAGAGAACAATGCACACAAGAATGAAAATTAAGTGGTTATAAGATGTAACCACACAATTGGGCTTAAAACTCACATGCTTGTGTTCTTAGCTCAAAAACCATGTTCCAAAATAAATTCTTCAAGCAAGTTCAACACAAAAATTGTTTTTTTTTTCAAATTGGTAGGGTGCCCTAAAACAATTTCCTGGAAAAGAAATCATCACCCTAACCAAGTAGTCCTAACATAAAAAGGAAGTGGTAAAAATATGTACAAATTTTAACTAACATGCAATCTATCATACAATGCAACAACTAATCTAACAAAGGAAATAAAGAATTGTTGTTGAAAAAGGAAGAAGTTGTTACCCATGGAGATCGGTCGAATGACCTCCCCACATTTAGAAATTTGCACCGTCCTCGGTGCATGCAAAGAAGAGCAAAGTGGACGGCTTGCTACAATTGATGAGCTCCTTCAAAATATTGTGCGGGTGAACTTGTTTGTTGCCCCATTTAGAAGCCTTTCAAATCCTTTCCTTCTTGGTGGCCATCCTAAAAGGAAAGAAGAAGAAAGAAAATTAAGCCTACGACAAAGATATCAAAGCAATTAGAACATAGGCAGGGGCTAATGCCAAATAAAAGTATGGTTCTCAAATATATGGTAGCTACAACATATAAGTGAGAAAACAATATAAGCTAAGGGCATATCAACTAATACTTGATGCAAGAGTAAAGTCAAAGCATAGGTAAATGACATGAAGAGCATGTTGCATCAAGCTTAATCAATAATTGACACAAACAAGATTAATGATAAGCATGAGAGCATTTGGTCCCATCCTAACTCAATGATGATGTTGTACAAAAACAAGGGATCATGAGTCAGGAGGAACTAAAGCACTAATCTTGTGTGTAGAGCAAATATTACAATTAATGCCAAATAAGTCACAAAGCACCAAGATTAACCAAGAAATTCTCAACAATTGAATATAAGAATCCAACACCATTATTAAAATAAGAAACTTAGAAAAGAAAATAAGAATAAGCTATAAAAACAAAATTAAAATCCAATAAATGAAATTAAGCAAATGCAACATATAAAAGAAGATGAAAATAAGAAAAATAAAGAGTGAAAATTTTGAAAAGAAAGTAAGAAAGGAAGAAAGAAGAAGAAAGAAAGAGGAAGAAACTAGAAGGAAAAGAAGAGAAGAAGGGAAAAAGAAAACAGGGCAAAACAGGGGAAAAACAGGGCGCGGAGGGCAACGCGTACACATCACGCACGCGTGCGCGTGGGTGGGCAGGCGAGACAGGCGACGCGGATGCGCATAGCACGCATACTCGTGGATGTGAAGATGGCGACCGACGCGGACGCGTCATGTACGCTTGCGCGTCAGGTCGCGAGCACAGAATATGCACAACTTTGGCACAACTCTCTGGTTTTTGTACCAGGAGTGTGAGATGCACCACCGACGCGCGCGCACACAGTGCGCTTGTGCGCGGATGCCCGTTTTTATTTATTTTTTTTTTCAAAAACAGGGCACTCTCCTAATCTACAAGGATTCTAAAACAATCACAACTCAAATTTAATAACAAATCCTTTTAGTTTTTGAAAAAAATTTTCAAATACACTAAAAAAAACTTATACTACAAGCAAAATACAATTCAACAACAACTAAAGTAATCAAAACAAACTAAGAAACAACCAGTCAATCAAAGCAAAATGTATAAGAGTATAGAAAATAACAAAAACTACCTACAATGGCAACTCCAATCACTTATAAACTAAATCTAAAAGAGAGCGGAAAGAGTTTACCATGGTGGGGTATCTCCCACCTAACACTTTTAGTTTAAGTCCTTAAGTTGGACATTTGGGAAGCTCCTTGTTATGGTGGCTTGTGCTTGATTGGGTCCTTCACAAGCTAAGGGTTCCCAAAATTGATCCTTATATATACCCGGATCCCAAATCTTGTTTCTACACCCATCTTCAAGTTGATCATCACAATTCCAATTGGATAAGAAGTGATCCGAATTCTCAAGTAAACACCAAAGCATCTTTCTAGAGCCCTTTAGTTGAGAACTATACCAACCATTGCACTTAGACTTCAAGCTTCCAACCATAAGGAACCTTGATTGGCATTTCCACCCACTAACTAATTCTCTCCTACTCTTGACTCCACAAAGAGCTCTAAGTTGCCCATCCATCTCAAGCAAACCATACTCAAGTGGGAAAGTAAAGATTAGAGATAAGGATTTTACCCACTTGAATGTTATGTTGGATGGTGACTTAGGAAGGGACATCTCCAATGGTCTTGTAAGTTCCATTCCCTTGTGCTCTTCTTTGACTACTTCCACCTCTTGGCAAGCTTTTTCAACTTCAATTCCTTGACCACCAACTTCTTCCACACATTCTTCATTGGTGGAGCTTGCCTCTTGATCATCCTCTTCCAATCTTTCATCATTCATACTATGCCTTGGAGGTTGCGTATTATCCTCCTCAACACCTAATTTAAAATCATTGGAAGAAGGTTCAACAACTTGCACAAAATCATCAACAATGTCACTTGGTGTGGAAGTGCTCTCAAGTTTGAAATTCACCTTGGTGCACGAAATCACAATCACACTTTTGCAATTCTGCACAACTAACCAGCAAGTGCACTAGGTCATCCAAGTAATACCTTACGTGAGTAAGGGTCGATTCCACGGTGATTGTCGGCTTGAAGCAAGCTATGGTTATCTTGTAACTCTTAGTCAGGATATCAATAATTCTGAGATTTAATTGTAAAAAGTAAAAGAACATAAAATAAATACTTGTTATGCAGTAATGGAGAACAGGTTGAGGTTTTGGAGATGCTCTGTCTTCTGAATTTCTGCTTTCCTACTGTCTTCTTCTTCATGCACGCAAGGCTCCTTCCATGGCAAGCTGTATGTTGGTGGATCACCGTTGTCAATGGCTACCATCCATCCTCTCAGTGAAAATGGTCCAAATGCACTATCACTGCACAGCTAATCATCTGTCGATTCTCACTCATGCTGGAATAGGATCCATTGATCCTTTTACGTCTGTCACTACGCCCAGCACTTGCGAGTTTGAAGCTCGTCACAGTCATCCTATCCTAGATGCTACTCAGAATACCACAGACAAGGTTTAGACGTTCTGGATCTCAAGAATGCTGCCAATTGATTCTAGCTTATACCACGAAGACTTTGATCTGAACCAGGAGGTTAAGAGATAATCACTCAGTCTAAGGTAGAACGGAGGTGGTTGTCAGGCACGCGTTCATAGGTTGAGAATGATGATGAGTGTCACAGATCATCACATTCTTCAAGTTGACGTACGATTAAATATCTTAGAATAAAAGCAAGCGTGATTGAATGGAAAACAGTAGTAATTGCATTAATTCATCAAAACACAGCAGAGCTCCTCACCCCCAACCATGGGGTTTAGAGACTCATGCCACAGAAGATACAATATGAAATATGTAGAGTGTCATGAGGTACAAGATGAATCACTAAAAGTAGTTTTTATAATAAAATAGTGACCTAGGGTTACAGAAAATGAGTAAGCTAGAATAGTTAGTGTAGAAATCCACTTCCGGGGCCCACTTGGTGTGTGCTTGGGCTGAGCATTGAAGCTTTCACGTGTAGAGACCTTTCTTGGAGCTAAACGCCAGCTTTTGTGCCAGTTTGGGCGTTTAACTCCAGCTTTCATGCCAGTTCTGCCGTTTTGACGCTAGAATTTCTATGCTGACTTGGAACGCCGGTTTGGGCCATCAAATCTCGGGCAAAGTATGGACTATTAGATATTGCTGGAAAGCCGAGGATGTCTACTTTCCAACGCAATTGAGAGCGCGCTAATTGGGCTTCTATAGCTCCAGAAAATCTATTTCGAATGTAGGGAGGTCAGAATCCAACGGCATCTGCAGTCCTTTTTCAGCCTCTGAATCAGATTTTTGCTCAGGTCCCTCAATTTCAGCCAGAAAATATCTGAAATCACAGAAAAATACACAAACTCATAGTAAAGTCCAGAAATGTGAATTTTATTTAAAAAATAATAAAAATATAATAAAAACTAACTAAAATATACTAAAAACAATGCCAAAAAGCTTATAAATTATCCGCTTATCACAACACCAAACTTAAATTGTTGCTTGGCCCCAAGCTACTAAAAACAAAGTATGATAAAAAGAATAGAATACACAATGAATTTCAAAAACATCTATGAAGATCAGTCTCAATTAGATGAGTGGGGCTGTTAGTTTTTTGCTTCTGAACAGATTTGGCATCTGACTTCATCCTTTGAAGTTCAGAATGATTGGCATCTATAGGAACTCAGAATTCAGATAGTGTTGTTGATTCTCCTAGTTCAGTATGTTGATTCTTGAACATAGCTACTTTATGAGTCCTGGCCGTGACCCTAAGCATTATGTTTTCCAGTATTGCCACCGGATACATAAATGCCACAGACACATAACTGGGTGAACCTTTTCAGATTGTGACTCAGCTTTGCCAGAGTCCCCAATTAGAGGTGTCCAGAGCTCTTAAGCACACTCTTTTTGCTTTGGACCACGACTTTAACCGCTCAGTCTCAAGCTTCTCACTTAACACCTTCACGCCACAAGCACATGGTTAGGGACAGCTTGGTTTAGCCGCTTAGGCCAGGATTTTATTCCTGTAGGCCCTCCTATCCACTGATGCTCAAAGCCTTGCATCCTTTTATTTTACCCTTTCCTTTTGGTTTAAAGGGCTATTGGCTTTTTCTTTTTTTCTTTTTTTTCGCAAGCTTTGTATTCACTGCTTTTTCTTGCTTCAAGAATAATTTTTATGATTTTTTAGATTATCAATAACATCTCTCCTTTTCCATTATTCTTTCAAGAGCCAACAATTTCAACATTCATAAACAACAAATTGAAAAATATGCACTGTTCAAGCATTCATTCAGAAAGACAAAAAGCTTTGTCACCACATCAAAATAATTAAACTGTTTTAAAATTCAAAATTCACGTACTTCTTTTTCTTTTTCAGAAAACATTTTTCATTTTAAGAAAGGTGATGGATTCATAGGACATTCATAGATTTAATTCATAGACACTAAGACACTAATGATCATGTAATAAGACATAAACATAAATAAAACATAAAGCATTGGGAACGAAAAACAGAAAGTAAAGAACAAGAAAATTAAAGAACGGGTCCACCTTAGTGATGGCAGCTTGTTCTTCCTCTTGAATATCTTATGACGTGCTTTAGCTCCTCTATGTCTCTTCCTTGCCTTTGTTGCTTCTCTCTCATGGCCTTTTGGTCCTCTCTAATTTCATGGAATATAGTGGAATGCTCTTGTTGAGTTCCATGAGTGGGCTCTCTTGTTTGCTCCATCATTTTCTTAGTGATGGGCTTTTGAGATGAATCTCTCCATCTCCCATGACCCGGAGGTGGAAGCTTTTGCCTTCCCTTTCCTCTTTCTAGAGGTTTCTCCGGCCTTAGGTGCCATAAATGGTTATGAAAACACAAAAAGCAATGCTTTTTCCACACCAAACTTTGAAGGTTTGCTCGTCCTCGAGCAAAAAAAGAACGAAGGGAGGAGAAGAAGAAGAAAATGGAGGAGATGGAGATGTGTGAGTGGTTAAGAGGTGATGGGGAAGAGTATTTGGGGAAAGGTGTTATGGGAAGGTGTGCAGAAGAGAGAGAGAGGTGAGGTAGGTGGGGATTCTGTGGGGTCCACAGATCATGAGGTGTCAAAGATGTCTCATCCCTGCACCATGTTGGCGTGTAAATGCCCCTTGCTTGCCAATCCTAGCGTTAAATGCCAGGTTGCTGCCCATTTTTGGCATTTAACGCCAGCTTTTCTCCCCTTTCTGGCGTTTAAAAGCCAGCTTTGTGCCCATTTCTGGCATTAAACGCCAGTTCTGTGCTCCTTTCTGGCGTTAAACGCCAGCTCTGTGCCCCTTTCTGGCGTTAAACGCCCATAATGTTGCCAGACTGGGCGTTTAACGCCCATTCTGCTACCCTTACTGGCGTTTAAACGCCAGTAAGCTTCTCCTCCAGGGTGTGCTATTTTTAATACTACTTTTCATTCTATTTTAGCTTTTTCAGTTGTTTTTGTGACTTCACATGATCATCAACCTACAGAAAATATAAAATAACAATAGAAAATGAATAGATATAATAAAATTGGGTTGCCTCCCAACAAGCGCTTCTTTATTGTCTTTAGCTGGACCTTGATTGAGTTTTATTCCAGTCTCAGTTTTGAGCATTCTTGCTTAAAGTTGCTTTCAAGATAGTGTTTGATTCTCTGTCCATTAACAATAAACTTTTTATCAGAATCAATATCCTAAAGCTCAACATATCCATATGGTGACACACTTGTAACCACATATGGTCCTCTCCATCGGGATTTTAATTTCCCGGGGAATAATCTAAGTCTAGAGTTTAACAGTAGAACCTTCTGTCCTGGCTCAAAAACTCTAGATGATAGTTTCTTGTCATGTCACCTTTTTGCTTTTTCCTTATAAATTTTTGCATTTTCAAAAGCATTGAGTCTGAATTCCTCTAGCTCATTCAGCTGGAGCAATCTTTTCTCTCCAGCAAACTTAGCATCTAGGTTTAGGAATCTGGTTGCCCAGTAGGCCTTATGTTTCAGTTCCACGAGCAGATGACAGGCCTTGTCATACACAAGCTGGTATGGAGAGGTTCCTATAGGAGTCTTGAATGTTGATCTGTATGCCCACAAAGCATCATCCAAGCTTTTTGCCCAATTCTTTCTATGGGTAATTACAGTCCGTTCCAGGATTCTTTTTAGTTCTCTATTGGAGACTTCAGCCTGCCCATTTGTCTGTGGGTGATATGGAGTTGCTACTTTGTGGCTAATTCCATATCGGACCATAGCAGAGTATAGCTGTTTGTTGTAGAAATGAGTGCCTCCGTCACTAATTAGTACTCTGGGGATGCCAAATCTGCTGAAGATATGTTTCTGGAGAAACTTTAGCACGGTCTTAGTATCATTAGTGGGTGTGGCAATTGCTTCTACCCATTTAGATACGTAGTCTACTGCCACCAGAATGTAAGTGTTTGAGTATGATGGTGGGAAAGGACCCATGAAGTCAATACCCCATACATCAAACAACTCAATCTCTAAGATCCCTTATTGAGGCATGGCATAACCATGAGGCAAGTTGCCAGCTCTTTGGCAACTGTCACAGTTACGCACAAACTCTCAGGCATCTCTGTGGAGGGTAGGCCAATAGAACCCACATTGGAGGACCTTAGTGGCTGTTCGCTCGCCTCCGAAATGTCCTCCATATTGTGATCCATGGCAATGCCATAGGATCTTCTATGCCTCTTCTCTGGGCACGCATCTGCGGATCATTCCGTCTGCACATCTCTTAAAGAGATATGGTTCATCCCATAAGTAGTACTTTGCATCAAAAATTAGTTTTTTCGTTTGCTTCCTGCTTTACTCCTTGGGTATGAACATCACAGCTTTATAATTTGCAATGTCTGCAAAGCATGGCGCTTTCTGAATGGCGAAGAGTTGCTCATCCGGAAAGGTCTCAAAGATCTCAGTAGGAGGGAGGGACGCCCCTGCTACTGGTTCTATCTGGGACAGGTGATCAGCTACCTGGATCTCTGTCCCTTTTCTGTCTTTTATTTTTATATCAAACTCTTGCAGAAGCAACACCCATCTTATGAGCCTGGGTTTTGAATCCTGATTTGTGAGTAGGTATTTAAGAGCAGCATGGTCAGTATACACAATCACTTTTGAACCTACTAAATAGGATATCAACTTGTCAATGGCATAAACCACTGCAAGTAACTCTTTTTCTGTGGATGTGTAATTCTTCTGTGCATCATTTAAAACACGGCTAGCATAGTAAATGATGTGCAGAAGCTTGTTATGCCTCTGACCCAACACTGCACTAATGGTATGGTCAGTGGCATCACACATTATTTCAAATGGTAATGTCCAGTCTAGTGCAGAGATGACTGGTGCTGTGACCAGCTTAGCTTTCAGGGTTTCAAACACTTGTAGACACTCTATGTCAAACACAAATGGCATGTCAGTAGCTAGCAGATTGCTCAGAAGTTTTGCAATTTTTGAAAAATCCTTTATAAATCTCCTATAGAATCCTGCATGTCCCAGAAGCTTCTGATTGCCTTTACATTGGAAGGTGGTGGTAATTTTTCAATTACCTCTACCTTAACTTGATCCACCTCTATTCCTTTGTTCGAAATTTTATGCCCAAGGACAATTCCTTTAGTTACCATAAAGTGACATTTTTCCCAGTTTAAAACCAGGTTAGTCTCTTGGCACTTTTTCAGAACAAGTGCTAAATGGTCAAGACAGGAGCCGAATGAGTCTCCGAATACTGAAAAGTCATCCATGAAGACTTCCAAAAATTTCTCTACCATATCAGAGAAGATAGAAAGCATGCACCTCTGAAAGGTTGCAGGTGCATTGCACAGACCAAAAGGCATCCTTCTGTAGGCAAATACTCCAGATGGACATGTGAATGCTATTTTCTCTTGGTCTTGAGGATCTACTGCAATTTGGTTGTAACCTGAATAGCCATCCAAAAAGCAGTAATAATCATAACATGCTAGTCTCTCTAGCATCTGGTCTATGAATGGTAAAGGAAAATGATCCTTTCTGGTGGCTGTATTGAGCCTTCTGTAGTCAATACACATACGCCATCCTGTAACTGTTCTTGTGGGAACCAGTTCATTCTTTTCATTTTGAACCACTGTCATGCCTCCCTTTTTGGGTACAACTTGGACAGGGCTTACCCAGGGGCTATCAGAAATAGGATAAATAATCCTAGCCTCTAGTAACTTAGTGACCTTTTTCTGCACCACCTCCTTTATGGCTGGATTTAAGCTGCCTCTGTGGTTGAACCACTGGCTTAGCATCATCCTCCAATAGGATCTTGTGCATGCATCTTGCTGGGCTAATGCCCTTAAGATCACTTATGGACCACCCAAGAGCTATCTTGTGTGTCCTCAGCACCTGAATTAGTGCTTTCTCTTCCTGTGGATTTAAAGCAGAGCTTATGATCACCGAAAAAGTGTCACCTTCTCCCAGAAATGCATATTTCAGGAATGGTGGTAGTGGTTTGAGCTCGGTTTTAGGAGGCTTATCCTCTTCCTGAGGAATTTTCAGAGGTTCTTTTATTTCCTCTGGTTCCTCCAGATCAGGCTGAACATCTTTAAAGATGTCCTCTAGCTCTGATTCGAGACTCTCAGTCATATTGATCTCTTTCACCAAGGAGTCAATAATATCAGCACTCATGTAGTCATTTGATGTGTCTGGATGCTGCATAGCTTTGACATCATTTAACTTGAACTCATCCTCATTGACTCTCAGGGTCACTTTCCCTTTTTGGACATCAATGAGAGTTCGTCCAGTTGCTAGGAAGGGTCTTCCTAGAATGAGAGTTGCACTCTTGTGCTCCTCCATTTCCAACACTACAGAGTCAGTGGAAAAGGCAAATGGCCCAACCTTGACAATCATGTCCTCAATTATGCCTGATAGATATTTTTAATGGAGCCATCAGCAAGTTGAAGACATATCCGGGTTGGTTTGACTTCTTCAGTCAAGCCAAGCTTTCTGATAGTGGATGCAGGTATTAGGTTGATACTTGCTCCAAGGTCACATAGAGCTGTCTTGGTACAAGCACCCTCTAATGTGTATGGTATCATAAAGCTTCCTGGATCTTTAAGCTTCTCTGGTAAGCTTTTCAGAATGACTGCATTGCATTCTTCAGTGAGAAACACCTTTTCAGTTTCTCTCCAATCCTTCTTATGACTTAAGATCTCTTTCATGAACTTAGCATAAGAGGGTATTTGCTCAAGTGCCTCTGCAAATGGGATCTTTATCTCAAGAGTCCTGAGATAGTCTGCAAAGCAGACAAATTATTTATCCTGCTCTGCTTGGCGGAGTTTCTGAGGATAAGGCATCTTGGCTTTATATTCTTCAACCTTAGTTGCTGCAGGTTTATTCCCTACAGAGGTGGTTGGAGAAGCTTTCTTAGAGGGGTTACTATCAGCACTTGCAGGTGTCTGATCCCTCATTGGCGTTTGAACGCCATGATTGGGTACTGGATGGGCGTTTAACGCCAGCTTCCCACCCTTTTCTGGCATTTGAACGCCAGAACTGGGCAAGGAATGGGCGTTCAACGCCAACTTTTCTCCCTTTTCTGGCATTTGAACGCCAGAAGTGGGCATCCACTGGGCGTTTAACGCCAATCTTTCACCCTTTTCTGGCGTTTGAATGCCAAAATTATTCTTCTCTGGGCTCTTGCTGTCCTCAAAGGGATGTTGGGCAGTGGTTTGATAATCCTCTATCAGTTGTTCCTTTCTTGGCTTTCTGCTACTTTGAGCTGATTTATTCAATGTCTTCCCGCTCCTTAATTGGACAGCTTAGCATTCTTTTGTTATCTGTTTAGATAGCTGCTGTCTTGTCTGATTCAATTGTGCTTCTATATTCTTGTTAGCATTTTTAGTGTCCTAGAGCATCTCTTTAAATTCTGCTAATTATTTTGTCACAAGGAGTAATTGCTGATTAAGTTCAACAATCTGTTCTTGAGGATTAGGATTAGTAGTTACTGTCCTAGCCTCTTCTTTTATGGAGGACTCACTGCTTAAGTACAGATGTTGATTTCTAGCAACCGTATCTATGAGTTCTTGAGCCTCTTCAATCGTCTTTCTCATGTGTATAGATCCACCAGCTGAATAGTCTAGAGACATTTGAGCTCTTTCTGTAAGCCCATAGTAGAAGATGTCTAACTGTACCCACTAGGGGTGGGCAAAGAAATCCAAATTTTGGATTTTAATCCAAATCCAAACCAAACCATTTAAAAAAACCAGTTTTAAACAAAAAAAAAAATCCAAACCAAATTATATTTATTTTATAATTTGGTTTTTAATCCAATCCATTTAAATGGTTTTAAATCCGGATCCAGATCCAGATCCACATTCAGATCCAAATCTTAAAAAAACCCTAATTTCGGATTTCTGATTCGGTGAACTCTCCACTTCTACTCCTTTGCTTCTTTTCCTTCGACCGCGGAGTCTCCACTCTCCACCGTAGCCGGCACCGGAGCAAGCAACTGGCACCGGCACCGTCTCATTCAACGTTGAACGGGTCTCAGCTCTGTTTTTCTTCTTCTGCCTTTGGTCTTCTCCGCCGTCATCTTCAGTTCTTCACCGTCGCTGACTCATTGTATCAAGCTTTTCAATCAACTCTATAATTTCTGTCATAGTGTGGGACATATCTGAATCTAGTTCCAGCATACGCAGAAGAAGCAGTTCCAGCACAAGCAGAACAAGCAGTAGCCCATGTTCTAGTTTTTGTTCCAGGTTTTTGTCCATTTTCCATTTTATTTTATTAAGTTTGAGTAATTTCCAGGTTCTTTATGATTTAAGACCAAGAGAATTATACTAAGAGAAATTAGCTACTAAGAATAAGGGTTAGGGTAGTTAGAAGCTCAATCATATGATATATAAACTGAAATTTTGAAGCTGTATTGGTTGAGTTTGTGTTTCTGGATTTGTGCTTGATTATGTTGTGGCGAATGTTTAATTGATCTTCTGAATATGTGATTTTATATTGTGATGATTGAATGCTAATGTTATAAGGAAAATTGGTTTGTCAATTTGATGAGTGGTGCTAATGTGGATCAGCCACATGTATTTGGAGATGCTAATCAACAGAGTGGATTTTGGCCTAACAAATTTTTCCATTGAAAGAAACAAACGAAGAAATTCAAGTGTTATAAGTGTGGGTTCCTTTGTTGGAGTTGGATCTTTTCATGTTTAAAATAAGTATGATTTGGCATATGCATATTTTTTTATGAGATGATTGCTCTTAGAAAATAAAATATTAAACTTCTATGACAGTAGAAATATGATTGCAAGCATATGATAAATCATTAACATGTTATCTTCTGACTTGGACTTGCTATCTTCACATGTCGAATCGCTTTGGTCTGTGGCATAATCTTCCTTTTTGTTGTTATCTTCCCCTGTCATATTGCTTAGATCTGTGGCATAATCTTCCTTTGTTGTCTCAACATCTTTCATGACAGCTAAGAAATCACCACTTCTCTTCTTGTAAGGTGTATAGTGTTCCTCTGGCTTCACATCCTTCAATTTTTCTGAAAGATTCTCAAGATTATTGCTAGCTTTAGTGAAGTTTGATTGGTTACTATTTTCTTGCATTCTGACATTCTTGTTAAGAAGCTTAACTCTCTTCATTTCCTCCTCCAATTCCTTCAGCAGCTTCTTGGTCTTTTCTGAATCATCTAACAGCATTTCCTTGTCCTCTTCCAAGATTTTTATATTTGTCTCAAGTTTTTTTGCTTCTGACATTAGCCTTTTTACCTTTCTGAATCATCTAACGCGGTTTCCAAGAAAACAACCTTATTAACAAGCTTATCAATCAACTCTACAATTTCTGTCATAGTGTGGGACATATCTGTTTCGGTGCCTTGGTCTAGTTGAATTGAATGTTTAGAAAGAAATTCTTCCTTAAGTGTTTCAATCCTTTCATGAGATGATAGTTTTATTTGAAAGCACAACTAATGTAGATGATAGTTTTTATCAAGCAAGACAGTCACAGAAATATTTGGATAGGTTAATTTTGTTGATATGAAACACTGCTGCTGTCTTGTTCTGCTGTTTTGAGGTACAGGACAGTAATTTTACTTTTTAAAAAAATTATGGTTTAAAAATTGAATTTCTAAAAACTGGTTTTAAAAGTGGATTTTTTGTTAAAATATCTGGTTTAAAAATTGA
Source organism: Arachis hypogaea (assembly GCF_003086295.3). Lineage (NCBI taxonomy): Eukaryota > Viridiplantae > Streptophyta > Magnoliopsida > Fabales > Fabaceae > Arachis > Arachis hypogaea. The sequence continues at coordinate 72,605,362 of NC_092054.1, read as the reverse complement.
ATTTTTAAAAACTAGTTTTAAAATTGGATTTTTGGTTGAAGAAACTGGTTTTAAAATTGGATTTTCAAAAACTGGTTTTAAAACTGGATTTTTGGTTACCAAAAATCTGGTTTTAAAACTGGATTTTATAAAAAAAAACTGGATTTTATATTTGGATTTTAAAAAAACCGGATTTAAAACCGGTTTTGCAAGTAAAACCGGATTTAAAACCGGTTTGTAAATAAAATCGGATTTAAATTTTAAAACCGGTTTAGAACCGGTTTAGAACCGGTTTTGCTTTTCAATCCAGTTCTGGTTTGGTTTCCTAAACCATAAAACTGGTTCTGAAGTGGATCCAGTTTGGATTTTTAAAAATCCAAACCATGCCCACCCCTAGTACCCACTCTGAAAATATTTCCTTATAAAGGGATCATGATCCTCTTGTTTAAAGCCTTGGATGTCCAGCCTTAGCTGTGTCATCCTTTTTGGAGGGTAGAATTGATTCAGGAATTTGTCTGTTAACTGTCTCCATGTTTTTATGCTTGCTGTGGGTTGGTTATTTAACCACCTCTTAGCTTGATCTTTTAAAGCAAATGGAAACAATAATAATCTGTAGACATCCTGATCCACTTCTTTATCACGTACTGTGTCAGCAATTTGTAAGAACTGTGCCAGAAACTCAGTAGGTTCTTCCTGTGGAAGACCGAAATACTGGCAATTTTACTGCACCATGATAATGAGCTGAGGATTTAGCTCAAAACTACTTGCTTTGATGGGAGGTATACAGATGCTACTCCCATATGCAGCTGTAATGGGGTTAGCATATGACCCAGAGTCCTTCTGGACTGTTCATTTCCATTTATGTCCATGATGGAGAAAAGGGAATTGATATGAATTGCAAATAAATTATATTTTTAAATTTTTTATTTTGATTTAATTAAAAGTAACCAAATAAAATAAAACAAAATAAATGGAAGATAAAATAAAAATTTCGAAAATTAGAAGAAAATGAAATAAAAGCAAATTGAGAACTAAATTAATTAATTAATTAAAAAGATTTTGGAAAAAGAATGCTTAGTTAATTTCGAAATATGAAAGAGAAAAGTAGTTAGGTGATTTTTTTGAAAAAGATTTTGAAATTAGCAATCAAAAATATATGATTGAAAATTATTTTGAAAAAGATATGATTGAGAAGATATGATTGCAATTTATAAAAAAAAAGATATGATTGAAGAAATTAAAAAGATTTGATTTTTAAAAAAGATTTGAAAAGATCAATTTTTGAAATTAGAATTTTGACTTGACTAAAAAAAAGATATGATTTTGAAAATCTTTGACTAATTTATTGCAAAATTTCGAAATTTATGAGTAAAATAAGGAAAAGATATTTTTTTTAATTTTTGAATTTTAATGAGGAAAGAGAAAAACAACAAAATGACACTAAACTTAGAAATTTTAGATCAAAACAAAGAGAACAAACAAGAAAACTTTGAATGTCAAGATGAACACTAAGAACACTTTGAAGATCAAGATGAACACCAAGAACAAATTTTTGAAAAATTTTTAAGTAAATAAAAGCACAAGGGATACCAAACTTAAAATTTTTAGAAAATCAAACACAAATTTTTGAAAATTTAAAGGAAAACACAAAGAAGACACAAAACTTAGAATTTTTAAAGATCAAGAAAGAACTAAGAACATGCAAATTCGAAAAATTGAAAGAAAATAAAAGCATGCAATTGACACCAAACTTAAAATATGAAACTAAACTCAAATAAAAAAAACTCAAATTTAGTGACTCTAAACCAACAAAAATAAATTATTCCTAATCTAAGCAACAAAATAAACCGTCAGTTGTCCAAACTCAGACAATCCCCGGCAATGACACCAAAAACTTGGTGCACGAAATCACAATCACACTTTTGCAATTCCGCACAACTAACCAGCAAGTGCACTGGGTCGTCCAAGTAATACCTTACGTGAGTAAGGGTCAATCCCACGGAGATTGTCGGCTTGAAGCAAGCTATGGTTATCTTGTAACTCTTAGTCAGGATATCAATAATTCTTAGATTTAATTGTAAAAAGTAAATGAACATGAAATAAATACTTGTTATGCAGTAATGGAGAACAGGTTGAGGTTTTGGAGATGCTCTGTCTTCTGAATTTCTGCTTTCCTACTGTCTTCTTCTTCATGCACGCAAGGCTCCTTCCATGGCAAGCTGTATGTTGGTGGATCACCGTTGTCAATGGCTACTATCCGTCCTCTCAATGAAAATGGTCCAAATGCGCTGTCACCGCACGGCTAATCATCTGTCGGTTCTCACTCATGCTGGAATAGGATCCATTGATCCTTTTGCGTCTGTCACTATGCCCAGCACTTGCGTGTTTGAAGCTCATCACAGTCATCCTATCCTAGATCGTACTCAGAATACCATAGACAAGGTTTAGACGTTCCGGATATCAAGAATGCTGCCAATTGATTCTAGCTTATACCACGAAGACTCTGATCTGAACCAGGAGGCTAAGAGATAATCACTCATTCTAAGGTAGAACGGTGGTGGTTGTCAGGCACGTGTTCATAGGTTGAGAATGATGATGAGTGTCACAGATCATCACATTCTTCAAGTTGAAGTACGATTGAATATCTTAGAATAGAAGCAAGCGTGATTGAATGGAAAACAGTAGTAATTGCATTAATTCATCAAAACACAGCAGAGCTCCTCACCCCCAACCATGGGGTTTAGAGACTCATGCCGCAGAAGATACAATATGAAACGTGTAGAGTGTCATGAGGTACAAGATGAATCACTAAAAGTAGTTTTTATAATAAACTAGTGACCTAGGGTTACAAAAAATGAGTAAGCTAGAATAGTTAGTGTAGAAATCCACTTTCGGGGCCCACTTGGTGTGTGCTTGGGGTGAGCATTGAAACTTTCACGTGTAGAGACCTTTCCTGGAGTTAAACGCCAGCTTTTGTGCCAGTTTGGGCGTTTAACTCCAGCTTTCATGCCTGTTCTGGCGTTTTGACGCCAGAATTTCTATGCTGACATAGAATGCCAATTTGGGCCATCAAATCTCGGGCAAAATATAGACTATTATATATTTCTGGAAAGCCCAGGATGTCTTATTTCCAATGCAATTGAGAGCGTGCCAATTGGGCTTCTGTAGCTCCAGAAAATCTACTTTGAATGCAGGGAGGTCAGAATCCAACGGCATCTGCAGTCCTTTTTCAGCCTCTGAATCAGATTTTTGCTCAGGTCCCTCAATTTCAGCTAGAAAATACATGAAATTACAGAAAAACACACAAACTCATAGTAAAGTACAAAAATATGATTTTTATTTAAAAACTAATAAAAATATAATAAAAACTAACTAAAATATACTGAAAACATACTAAAAATAATGCCAGAAAGCGTATAAATTATCCGCTCATCACACCTCTTGCTCAACATTGCCTAGCTCTTCAACCACTTCTTCTTCTTCAACAATCTCTTCCTCATGCACTTGTTGCAAGACATACCCCATCTCATTGTCCTCATGTTGAGATTCTAAAATCTCCTTCATGCTCCTTTCTTCAGTTGATTTCTCACATTCATTCGTGGAGATGCTTTGCTTGTTGCATGAGTCCCATGAGTCCAAGTTACCTTTAATTTTGGCAAGGTTAGCCTCGATTTCTTCATAATTCTTTTGGGCTTTCTCTTGCTCCTTTCGACGAATTATTGTTTGAAGCCGATCCGTTGCTTCCTTGAGACGATCCATTAGCTCTTGGATGGATGTGTATGGGTGTTCTTCCATGGAGGGTTGTGGTGGAAAGGGAAATTCATTATGTGGTTGAAAGTTATCATACATGGGAGGTGATTCATCTTGGTGATAATATGGAGGTGGTGGTTCTTGAGGGTATTGGTGGATATGGGTTGGGGTCATATGGGGGTGTTTGGTGAAAAGTGGATTGTGAGTAAGGTGGTGCAAAATTATGTTGAGGAGGTGGTTCATAGGCATATGGTGGTGGTTGTTGACAATCACAATAAGGGTCACCATATCCATTAGATTGATATGAATTAGGATGAGAGTTATACCCATAAGAATCCGGAGGTTGTTGTTGCCAAGAAAGTTGATCAATCCCTTGAGGCTCCTCCCATCTTTGACTGTTCCATCCTTGATGCATATTGTCATTATAGTTCACATTCCCTACAACATAATTTGAGCCAAACTCATAACCAAAGGGGTGAGAATTCATAGTAACAAATAAAAGCAAAAGCTAAAAAAAATAAGCATAAAGTCCTAAAGCTAACAAAAACTAACAAATAAGCAAAAGGCAAACATATTCACAATATTCGCAATAGCCAATAACATAACACCATTGCAACTCCCCGGCAACGGCGCCATTTTGATTCAAAGAGATTTGTCGTGTTGGTCTAGAATTTCACAATTGAAATCTCGTTGCAAGTATAGTTCTATACCAACAAACAATCCTCCCAATCAAAAATTGAGTTGTCACAAGTACAAACCCCAATGAAAATTAACCGAACTATTTAGACTCCGGGTCGTCTCACGAGGAATTGCAACAAAATGGTAAATTATTGGCTATGAAGGGGTAATGGGGTTTTTGGTTGATAAGAGGGGCAACAAAATAAATGGACAAGAATTTAAATGACAAAAAGAGTAAATCAAGCAAGTAACTAAAGAAAGCAATTAATAAAGAGAGACATTCACGACAAGGTTTGAGATTATAGGCTTTCTATCCTAGTCATACAATGATTAATTCATCTTATTTAGTTAACTTCAACATATGGAAGAAGGTATCATGTTATCTTCACATAGGGAGAATGTCAAACAAGACTAATCAATCATATCACAATAATAGCAAGAATTTATCTTATTTCGTCATCTCCAACATTGGAAAAAGGTATAAGTTATCTTCTATGAGAGAAAGTCAAACAAGACTAGTTAATCTCAATCCAAATGTCCTAATCAACTCACTAATTGGATTAGCGAAAGATTAGCATCAATGAAAATAATATTAACTAACAACTCTAGATCACCAACATGAGTTGGGTTTTCATGACTCAAGATTGCCTAATTACTCTTTCCAAGCCAAGAATGTTCAAAATCTACTCTAAAGCCCAACCAAGAATTTTGTCAAACACTTGGTGGGTACAAATGGAAAGCATGGTAAAAGTGCAAGAATAATAAATCTACCAACTATAAATTGCAAGGAAAGTAAATTCACAACTCAAATCAAATATTAAAAGAACATCAAACATAAATTTCATAAAAGAAAATATCCAATTCCAACAAGAGTTCATGAACATAAAAGAGGTATAAAAGTAAAATTAACAAGAGAACTAAGAGGAATAGAGTAGTAAAAGAAGAAATTGTAAAGGAAACAAGATGAAAACATGTAATTAAACCTAAATATAGAAGAAATTAACCTAACCTAATTCTAGAGAGAAGAGGGAGCTTCTCTCTCTAGAAACTAACCTACATGATGCTATACTACCAAAAAATTGCTCCCCCCTTTCCCAAGCTTGAATTCTGCATGAAATAGAATCAAAAATGAGTTGGGTTGGGCCCAAAGTGCTTTAGAAATCGCTGGGGGCGATTTCTCTTTAGTGGGACACGAGCAGCATCGGCGCGCACGCGTACATGGCGCGTGCGCGCCCCTGAACGCAAAGTAACATATGGTAAATTTTATATCATTTCGAAGCCCCGGATGTTAGCTTTCAAACGCAACTAAAACCGCCTCATTGGGACCTTTGTAGCTCAAGTTATAGTCGATTAAGTGTGAAGAGGTCAGGCTTGACAACTTTACAGTTCCTTCATTTCTTCATGAGTTCTCCCACTTTGCATACTTTTCTCCTCACTTCTTCCATCCAATACTTGCCTTATGAACCTGAAATCACTCAACAAATATATCAAGGCATCGAATGAAATTAAAGTGAGTTAAATTTAGCTATTTTAAGTCCTAAAAAGCATGTTTTCACATTTAAGCACAAATCAAAGGAGAATTGCAAAACTATGCTATTTCATTGAATAAATGTGAGAAAAGTTGATAAAATTCGCCAAATTAAGCATAAGATAAACCACAAAATCAGGGTTTATCAGTTCTCCAAAGGGTATTACCCTTATTTGCAGGACCCTCATGATTGCATGAAAATGTTATAATAACAAGGCAAAGATATGTGAGCTCAGGAAGTGTTACTGGCCAATTTATAGCAAGGATATAACCTATTGAAGCAAGACAAAGGCAATAGTGGTTTGGTCATATTCAAATGAAGGGTGAGGATTGAGCAAATATTGATGAAGATGTTGTTGAGAGAGTGAGAATGAATGGTGTGCATGTAGAGATGGATGAGGACAAGGACCACCTCTTCATTGGGCATATAGTTCGGTCTCCCAGGTGTTGAACCTTGCAGATTTGTGCATCCCCACCAAGCACATGTTTTGGTTTGTTTATGTTGTATGCCAGGAGGAAGAAAATGTGCATCCACCTCTTTTGATTCTGAACCAGGGAGAACCCTCTTGAGAATGAGAAGAGAAGCAAGAGGGAAGGGAGTGATAGGGGAAGAAGAGTTAGAAGAGAGAGATCAAGAGATGGAAGATAATCTCCCTAATCCACCAGAGGAGGTGGCCAACAACAATGGTCAACCTCTAAGGAGAGTTCTAGCCTCTTACACCTTCCCCAACCCAAGAAACTGTGGGAGCAGTATATTCACTCCAAATGTTCATGCCAATAACTTTGAGTTGAAGTCTCAACTTATAACTTTGGTGCAAAATAATTGTTCTTATGGAGGGGGTCCTCTTGAAGACCCGAATCAACACTTATCTGTCTTCCGAGGATATGTGAAACAGTCAAAACAAATGTTGTGCATCCAGATATCTACAAGTTGCTGTTATTTCCAATCTCTTTGAGGGATAAGGCATCTCAATGGCTGGAGACATTTCCCAAAGAAAGCATCAATACTTGGGATGATTTGGTGAGCAAATTCTTGGCTAAGTTTTATCCACCTCAGAGAATGATCAGGTTGAAGACAGAGGTGCAGACTTTCACTCAAATGGATCAAGAATCACTCTATAAGGCATGGGAGAGATTCAAAGCCTTGATTAGGAAATGTCCACCTGACATGTTTAGTGAATGGGACAGACTTCAGAATTTTTATGAGGGCTTGACTCTAAAAGCTCAAGAAGCCCTGGATTACTCTGCAGGAGGTTCACTACAGCTAATGAAGATAGCTGAAGAAGTTCAAAATCTCATAGACACTGTGACCAACAATTAATAATTTTATGGTCATCAAAGGCAATGCCAACCAGCTCCAAAGAAAGGTGTATTAGAACTTGAATGTGTGGACACTATCTTGGCACAGAACAAATTGATGCATCAGCAAATCCAATAGCAAATGGAGATGATGGCAAAGAGAATAGATGGACTTCAAGTGGCTGCAATAAACACAGCAAGTCAACCTTCAAGTGGATGGGGCCAATATGGAGAAGTTTTCGAGAAATGCAACAATGAGCAACAACCAGAGCAAGTTCAGTACATGCATAACACCTCAAGTTCTTCTCAAAATCACTTCAATGGTGATACTTACAATTCATCATAGAGAAACCATCCTAACTTGAGGTGGGGAGATAATAAAAATTCATGGCAAAAGAACCACAATTCCAACAACTCCTGCAATACAAACAACCCAAGTCATTCATCCAATAATACTAACCAATTTAAAAACCCACAAAACACATATTACCAACCCCACAACAACTCACAAAACCACAATAATAACTTTACCACACCCACATTCTACCCACAAAATACCCCTGCAAATAATTCAAACAACTTCCAGCAACAACCATCTCATTTCACACAACCACAACCAAATTAAGACTCTCAGAGAATCTCTAATCTAGAGATAATGATGGAGAAACTTATGAAAAATCAAGATATGGCCAGACAAGATAAAGCCATGGCAAGCAAGAACCAAGAGGCCTCAATCAAAAACCTTGAAAGACAAATGGGGCAAATGGTTAAACAAATTTCAGAGATAGGTGAGAAGCGAGAAAATGCCTTTCCTAGTGATACTGAAAACAATCCAAGAGACACGAGAAAAGCCATAAAATGGGAGAAGTGTAAAGCAATCACTTTTAGAAGTGGAAAGAAGGTAGAGAAAGAAGCCATCATTCAAGAAGAGCACAACAAAGAAGACTCAAAAGAAGAAGTGAAGGAGCAAAAGCAGGAGCAAGAAACTTCTACACAGAATGATAAGTCAACCAAAAAGGACACAGTAAAAGCATACCAACCAATGCTACCATATCCTCAAAGATTCAAGGGAGAAAACAAAGAGAAGCAATACTCCAAATTCCTGGAGATATTCAAGACACTGCACATCAACATCCGTTTCATAGAAGCACTTGAATATATGCCACTATATGCTAAGTTCATAAAGGAGTTGTTGACAAAGAAAAGATCCTTGAAAGAAGGACAAATGGTTGTGATGACCAGGGAGTGTAGTGCCATCATCCAGAGAGAATTGCCAAGGAAGAGGAAGGACTTATGAGGGAAAAATGATTCCACACAAACTCACCGGCAAGTGTACCGGATCGCATCAAGTAGTAATAACTCACAAGAGTGAGGTCGATCCCACAGGGATTGATGGATTGAGTAATTTTAGTTAGGTGATGAATTTAGTTAAGCAAACATTTGATGATTTGAGTGAAACTTGATCAACAAAAGCTAAATTGCAAGTAAATAAAAGGGAGAGGGGTAAATTGACTGAATCTTAAAGTGCAAAAGAAGTAAATTGCAGAAACTTAAATAACAAGAAAGTAAAAGAGCTGAAACTTAAATTGCAAGAAAAGTAAATGACAGAAACTTAAAGTGCAAGAAACTTAAATTGCTGAATCTAAATTGCTGGAAAATGTAAATTGCTTAAAGAATAAAGGGGATTTGCATACTGGGATTAAGAATTGAACTAGAAAATGTAAACTGAAGTAAATCAGAGAGCTATGAGATGAAGAGATTCAGCTCAGTAGCAAAATATAAATGAAGAATTGCTTGAAGAAACAAAAAAGCAAGAAAACTTAGCTTAATTATAAAATTCTAAAAGAGAAACTGAAGATCGAAGAAGAGCAATGAGATTAGAAAGCAACTCTAGATCTCAATCACTCCCTTGACCAAACAAAAATTTAATTGCAAAAGAAATGAAAATAAAGACAGAAAGGAAGATTTAGATCAAATTCTCAAATTCTCAGAACTATATAAAAGAAAAGCAAAGATGATTCTCAAATCCAGAAATTTAATGGAGTTCTTCAATCTGAATTTAAAAACCCCAAAACAGAAAGTAGAAGTTGCAGAAGCAAGAACAAATCGAAAGAAAACTAGACCTAATCCCAATTCCCAAATTCAAAATGAAAACTAAAAGTGAAAACCTAAAAATGAGCTAAAGGTCCCCTCTCAAATAAAATCTACTTCCTATTTATACACTTTCTATTTTAGTTACTAAGCATTTGGAATGGGCTTTTGGCTTTGGACTTAAAGAAACAATGGATCCAGATGGCACTTGATTGAAAATGGATCAGGAGTGTGCTCCAGTGGAGCGCTTCGTTGGGTTTTGTGAACTTGGCGTTCACTTTTGTGCCAAATTGGTGCTCCTTGTGTGCGCTTGGCCTCCCCTAGCATTCAATATTTGAACGTTACGTTTTAAAAGTGAACGCTGCCTCCTTGGTGCGTTGGTTCCCTCTTTGAGCGCGATAAAGTTCACAAAAGTGAACTTGGCATTCAAACTTTTGAATGCTGCTCCTTGGCATGTCTTGGTGCGCGAGTTTGGTTCCTCGGTGCTCCCATGTTTCCAATCCTTGAGTCGCGAGAAAGTTCACAAAAGTGAATGCTACGTTAGGACTTTGAGCGCTTCCCTTGTTGCTTTGATGCTGTGCCTTGCTTCATTTGCTAGCAGTCCACGAAAAAGGTAGAGATAGTGAACGTGGCGTTCACTTCTTTGAATGCTACTCCTTGTTTTACTTTGAGCCCAACTTCCCTTGGTTTAAAGGTCACAAAAACGTTCACTAAAGTGAACTTGGAGTTCACTCTTTTGAACGCTAGCCTTTGGGTTGGCTAACAATCCTTGCTTCCAAGCCAAGATCTACAAGAAAGGTAAAAGAGTGAACGCTACGTTCACTATTGCAACGATTTCTTAGCTCTTCTCTTTCTTCCTCATTTCTTCACCTACAAGCAACCAAACAACCAATCAAAGTCTCACCAAAATCACAAGATCTTTGCATCATTCATAAAATTATTTAATTCTAGCATAAAACCTATGATTTTGTGTAAAATAAATGATGTTTGATTGATTCAACATAATCATGAAAATCCACTCCAATTACTTACTTATTGTGCAAGAAAGTGCATAAAACCTAATGAAACTAATGAAAAATGCCTGTAAAACTAGCATAAGATGACTTGTCATCACAACACCAAACTTAAATCTTGCTTATCCCCAAGCAAGCACCAAACATGAGAAGAAATGAAGTGAAACAGAGAAGTATATAAGTCCTTATTTAGCAGATAATAGAATTTGAACCATGGGATTTTATGCAGACAAAAATGCAGCTCAATTATTCTTTGCTGAATGATAAGAAATGCTTCTTTGAGGATTCACTAAAGTTGCTGTCATAATTCCTTGCTCTTTGATTGATCCCTTTTTTATTTTTCCTTCATTCTTTTGCTTAGAAAGCTTATTTCTCAATGGTGGCTCAGTGCCAAGTGTTGCAGCAGCCTTTTGGCTCAATTTTTGCTCAACACTTCTTCACTACAAACACTTGGCTCACAATTCTTCTTAGGAACATTGATGCCCAACACCTCTTTGGGTTACTAAATGCTTTGTAACTAGGTTGCTCTTGATAATAGACTTTTGGCTGATAATCCCGGATTAGTTAATCCAAGTTACCAAGTTTTAAAAGACTCGTCAGAACCTAATTGTCCAAGCATATCCTAGTACAGGAAGCACCACAGGCATATGTCCTAAGGTCTAAGCTATTGGTGTCTAGCCTTATTGTTTGTTTCTTTGCCAATTCTTGGCTTTGCTTTTCTTTTTCTTTCTCACTTTTCTTAATTTCTCAGGGATGTTCATTAATAACAGGTTTTATGACAACAACTAAGTTTACACTACATAGAGCATTCTATTATGCAGCTTTTATTATTGAGCTTATCATCCAATCAAGCAATTACCACCACAAAACTTCATTCTAATTCCTAGCACATTGGATAGTTACTTTCTATTTCAGACATTTTCTCTTATTGATGCAAAAGGGAAACAAGACATGGACTTAATGCAGATGAAGATGAAGACAAGCATTTAAACTAGTGTAGACATCAAAATTTGTATTATTTGAACTAAACATAAAGGCAAACAACAACTTCTCATTCAAAACATTTCAAAGCAAAGTGAATTTTGTGACAATAAAACCTCTCAAGAGTGTCTTGCAGCTTTCCATTTGTCATCATAATCTTTTGCTTTTGCATTTCCTTTGGTGATGATTCTTTTAAGAGGCTGAATGTCTTTTCTGCATAATTATCAGAAGTTGCTTGTTTTTCCAAGAACTTTGGCAAATGGTTAGCATGCATGAACTATTGTAGTTTCTTGAACTTACTTTTCTGAGGGAACACCAAACTTAGTCCCTTGCTACTGTCTATGATGCATCAGTTACATGAAAAAAATGTGCTTTTGCTAAAATTAATAAAACTAAAAACTAGAAGACAGACAATGGTTTAGTGATTTCCCTGATTGCTTGGATCTAGTAACCATCTATGCAGAGGGTTGAAATGTGTTTTTTATATGAGATTTTTGGTGGAACACCAAACTTAGCATCTTTCATTCACCCTTGAATTATTTTGGTGTGTAACACCAAACTTAGCTCCTTGTAATATAGATAAGTCTACTTGACCTTTTTATTAAAATAGTTTAGGAAAAGAAAACTACCTTTGGTTGGGTTGCCTCCCAACAAGCGCTCTTTTAATGTCACTAGCTTGACATCCTTCATTCTTACTCAGCTTAATTTCTGAATCTCCTTCTCTTTGTCCCAATGGCCTCCCAAGTAATGCTTTGCCCTGTGACCATTTGCTGTGAAATTGCTCTTTGTTGCTTCATCTAGGAGTTGAAGGCTTCCATAAGTAGAACCTTTGTCACCAAGTAGGGACCAGTCCATTTGCACTTGAGTTTGCCAGGGAAAACTTTGAGCCTGGAGTTATACAATAGTACTTGCTGTCCTGGTTTGAACTCCTTCCTTGATATCCTTTTTTCATGCCATCTCTTGGCTTTTTCCTTGTATATCTTATCATTTTCGTAGGTTTCCAGTCTAAACTCATCCAATTCATTTTATTGCAATAGCCTCTTCTCTCCTACTGCCTGAGAATCAAGGTTGAGGAGTTTAGTAGCCCAGAAAGCTTTATGCTCAAGCTCTACAGGAAGGTGACAAGATTTGCCATATAACAACTGAAAAGGAGACTTTCCAATAGGAGTTTTGAATGTTGTTCTATATGCCCAGAGAGCATCTTCTAATTTTCTGGCCCAATCCTTTCTTGTGCTCCCCACTGTTTTCTCCAAAATCCTATTCAACTCCCTATTTGCAAGCTCTGCTTGGCCATTGGTCTGTGGATGATATGGTGTAGCTACTTTATGCATCACCCCTATATTTGTGAAGTAGTTTCTCCATATGTTTGCTGAAAAACTGACTACCACCATCACTGACAAGACCCTTAAGCACTCCATATCTAGTAAAAATGTACTTCTTAAGGAATTGAAGGACAATTTGTGCATCACATGTGGTTGTTGCTATGGCTTCCACCCACCTTGAGACATACTCTACCGCCACAAGTATGTATTTGAAAGAATATGAGGGTGGAAAGGGGCCCATAAAATCTATTTCCCAAAGATCAAAGAGTTCTACCTCCAAGATGTAGGTCTGAGGCATCTCATTCCTTGTTAATTCTCCAGCTCTTTGGCACTCATTGCATTGCTGAACAAACTCTGTAGCATCCTTGAAGATGGTTGGCCAATAAAATCCACTTTGAAGTACTTTGGCTGCTGTTCTTTCTGGTCCAAAATGTCCACCATAAGCTGAACCATGACAATGCCATAGTATGTTTCTCATCTCACTCTCAGGAACACATTTCCTAATCATTCCATCTGGACACCTCTTGAATAAGAATGGTTCATCCCATAAGAATTTCTTGGCCTCATTGAGCAGCTTTTTCACTTGTTGCTTGGTGAATTCTTGGGGAATCTTCCTTCCAACCTTGTAGTTTGCAATGTCTGCAAACCAGGGAGCTTGTTGGATTTGTAAGAGGTGTTCATCTGGAAAGCTTTCATTCACTAAATGTGGAGCTTGATTAACTTCTTGTGATATTATTGACAAATGGTCTACTACTTGATTTTCATTCTCTTTCCTATCTCTCACTTCAATGTCAAATTCTTGTAATAGCAACACCCACCTAATAAGCCTTGGCTTGAATCCTGTTTAGACATGAGATACTTGAGAGCAGCATGATCAGTATATACTATAACCTTTGAACCAATCAAGTTTTGTCTAAATTTATCAAATGCATATAAAATTTCCAATAGCTCTTTCTCAGTGGTGGTATAATTTTTCTGTGCTTCATTCAACACCTTTCTAGCATAGTATATAACATGATGCAGTTTGTCTTTCTTCAAAAGGTAATTCCCAATCTTGGGGTGTGATAATGGGTGCTGTAATGAGTTTTCTTTTTAAAGTTTCAAAGGCATGCTTCAAATTGTCATCAAAGATGAAATGATTATCAATCACTAGCAAATTGCTTAGTGGTTTTGCTATTTTTGAAAAATCTTTGATAAATCTCCTGTAAAAACCAGCATGTCCAAGAAAACTTCTCACTGCTTTCACATTAACAGGTATAGAAAGCTTTTCAATGATTTTTATTTTTGCTTTGTCAACTTCTATACCTTTGCTTGAAATGTTATGCCCAAGAACTATCCCTTCAGGAACCATAAAATGGCATTTCTCCCAATTCAACACCAGATTAGTTTCTTGGCATCTTTTCAAAACAAGAGTTAAATGATGCAGAGAAGTGTTAAATGAATTTCCAAAGACGGAAAAATCATCCATGAAGACTTCTAAGAATTTCTCCACTATGTCAGAAAATATAGAAAGCATACACCTTTGAAATGTTGCAGGGGCATTGCACAGTCCAAAGGGCATCCTTCTGTAAGCAAATACTCTAAATGGGTAGGTGAAGGAAGTCTTTTCTTGATCTTTAGGATCTACCACTATCTGATTATACCCAGAATACCCATCCAGGAAGCAATAATAGGCACGGCCAGCCAATCTTTCTAGCATATGGTCGATGAATGGGAGAGGAAAATGATCTTTCCTTGTAGCATCTTTCAGTCTTCTATAATCTATGCACATCCTCCACCCAGTCACTGTCCTGGTGGGAATTAACTCATTCTTCTCATTGGAAATGACTGTCATTCCTCCCTTCTTTGGTACAACTTGAACCGGATTCACCCACGAGCTGTCAGAGGTTGGAAAGATTATCCCAGCATTCCATAGCTTCATCACTTCTTCTTGAACCACCTCCTTCATAGTTGGGTTAAGCCTTTTTTGGGGTTGAACTACAGGCCTTGAATCTTCCTCCAATAGAATTTTGTGCATACAGATGGCAGGGCTTATGCCCTTGATATCATCAATCGTCCAACCCAAGGCTGTCTTGTGAGCTTTCAACACTTCAATCAGCTTTGTTTCTTTTTCTATGTTCAGAGAGGAGTTTATGATCACTGGCAAGGCCTCTGCTTCCCCAAGAAATACATACTTGAGATGAGAGGAGTTTATGGTCACTGGTCCGAGAAGACGACAGTGAACAACAACCTATATACTTCATCAGCAAAGCATTACAAGGGTCCGAACTGAACTATCAAAAGAAAGAAAAATTCGCTTATGCTCTCATACTAACATCTCGACGACTTCACCCATATTTCCAAGCCCACGTCATCAGGGTTCGGACCAACCAGCCCATAAAAGGGCATTTTACAGAAAACAGATTTAGCAGGAAGAATCTTGCAATGGGCAGTCGAGTTGTCCGAATTCGACCTTCAATATGAAGCTCGGATAGCCATCAAATCACAATATCTGGCCGACTTCATTGTAGACTTCACGGACACCCTGGAAATCCCTACAGAATGGAATCTCTACGTAGACGGTTCCTCAAACAAAACTGGAAGTGGCGTAGGCGTGAAAATAGAAAGCGACCAAGGAACCCAAATCAAACTTTCCCTCAAATTCGGGTTCCCTACCTCAAACAACCAAGCCGAGTATGAGGCACTACTAGCTGGTTTGAAGCTGGCTAAGGAGGTTGGAGCTCAAAAGCTTATCGTCTTCAGTGGCTCACAAGTAGTCACCTCACAAATAGCAGGGAGTTACAAAGCCAAGGATCCCACCATGAAGAAGTACTTGGACAAAACCAGGGAGCAGCTCGGACAATTTGGGGAATATGAGGTCCGCCACATACACCGGGAACAGAATGCTCGAGATGATGCACTCTCAAAACTAGCCAGCACCAAACCAGGGGGTAACAATAGAAGCCTCATCCAAGAGATGCTGTAAAACCCGTCAATCTCGGAAGAAGAAAAGGTCCTACCCATAACAGGTCTGGATCAAGGATGGATGATTCCCATAATTAATTACCTCAAAACAGAAACACTCCCTACAGATAAGAATGAGGCAAAGAGGTTAAAACGGGAAGCACAATACTACACCACTGTTAAAATGTGTGCCGACTTCCAACATAAAAGAAGTTTTAGAAGAAGTACACAGTGGCATCTGTGGCAACTATCTTGGAGCACAAGCCCTCACCAAAAAAGTACTCCGGGTCGGATTCTATTGGCCAACTTTGCAAAAAGAAGCAATGGAATTCGTGAAGACATGTTCACCATGTCAGAAGCATGCTAATTTTTATATCGCCCCACCAGAGGAGCTCATCAGCGTAACCTTACCCTGCCCATTTACAAAATGGGGACTCGACCTCCTTGGGCCGTTCCCTCAGGGATCAGAACAGGTCAAGTTCCTCATCGTCGGGGTAGATTATTTTACAAAATGGATTGAGGCAGAGCCCCTAGCCAACGCCACTGCTCAAAGAAGTCGAAAATTCCTATAAGAAACATTGTCACAAGGTTTAGGGTCCCATACTCCATCACCATAGATAATGGCACTCAATTCACAGATGCAGGCTTCAGAAAATTAGTGGCCGACATGAAAATAAAGCACCAATTTACATCTGTAGAACATCCCCAGGCTAATGGACAGGCAGAAGCTACCAATAAAGTTATATTAGCTGGGCTAAAACAGAGATTACAGGATGCAAAGGGAGCCTGGGCTAAAGAGTTCCCACAAGTCCTATGGGCATATCGGACAACTCCACACTCCACCACAAAGGAATCACCTTTCCGATTAGCTTACGGAATGGAGGCAATGATTCAAGTGGAGGTCGAAGAAGGATCACCCAAAGTAATCCACTACAGTGAAGAGGCCAACTCCTAACTTCAAAAGAAAGAACTTGATCTACTTCCAGAAATCCGAAAAAGAGCTCGGATCAAGGAAGAGGCGTTAAAACGTCGAATGGCCTCAAGATACAACCGAAAGGTAGTACAGCGAGGTTTTGCCGAGAGCGACCTCATCTTAATCTGAAATGATATCGGAACAAGTCGACCTGGAGAAGGAAAGCTGCCAGCAAACTGGAAAGGACCCTACCGAGTCATAGAAGTACTCGGAAAGGGCTACTACAGGCTGACCGAACTCGAAGGGCGAGAGCTTCCAAGGTCATGGCACGCCAGCAATTTAAGAAGGTACTACAGCTAGGTGGTAATAGTGATCTGAGGATGAGGTGCACTCTTTTTCCTGAAAAAAGGTTTTTTAACGAGGCACCGAGCCAAGATCATTGAACTACTTGACTTAGAAGGATAAAACGCCCACATGTATATATTTGCATTTTCCTTATTTTGAATAAGGTTTTTTAGATTTTCTACAAATCCTCTTATCAAGACGCATTAATCTGAAACGCAAAAAATTCATCGCCCGATTATAAAGCTACAGATCAACAGAAAGTGAAAATCAAATTCGCTGCTCGATCACGATAAAGACCAACGAAGATGAAAACCAAATTCATCAAAAGGTCGACCAAACGGGGATCAAACCCAATTTCTACAAAATTGGCAAAGATGAAAAGGCGACAAAACGGAATAATGCAAGAAGTTATCGAAAGTGATCCATAGAAAGGACTTGACGAGGTCTTAATAAAAATGGGTTGCTAAAAATAACTTAAAGACAGGCCGACGTAAAGAAGTCAGACTAGTCAACCACATTAACCAAAGTTATAAAAAGTATATCCCTGGAAAGAGGCCTGGCCAGCCCTAAAAAAAGAGGATTACTAAAAATAACTTAATCACAAAGTTATAAAAGTAATCCATAAAAGAGACCTGACAAAGGTCCAAATGAAATGGATTACTAAAAATAACTTAGAAGGGACCGACATGATGAAGTCGGCCCAACAAAAACACAAAGTTATAAAAGTAATCCATAAAAGAGACCTGACAAAGGTCTAAATGAAGTGGATTACTAAAAATAACTTAGAAGGGACCGACATGACGAAGTCGGCCCAACAAAATCACAAAGTTATAAAAGTAATCCATAAAAGAGACCTGACAAAGGTCCAAATGAAATGGATTACTAAAAATAACTTAGAAGGGATCGACATGACGAAGTCAGCCCAACAAAATCACAAAGTCATAAAAATAATCCGTAAAAGAGACCTGACAAAGGTCCAAATGAAATGGATTACTAAAAATAACTTAGAAGGGGCGAAGTCAGCTCGACAAAGTTACAGATAAAGAAATCCATATAAAGATACCTGATAAGGCCCAAACAAAATGGATTACAAGAAATAACTTCGAACAGACCGAAATGAAGAAGTCAGCCGACAGAGGGCATGCGCTATAAGGGACTTCAAGTTGGACCCAGAAAGCCATGACCTCAAAAGAATCAAGTTACAAGTATAAAAAGTATGAAGGCAATCAAAAGAGGTCGGAAAACAAAATTCCAACACCCTGAAGATACTTGGAAAATATTAAGCAAGCAATCAACAAATAGAATCAAAGTTGTTATATTAAACAAGACCCAAGAGGCCACCTGAAGTCGCCCCAAGAGGCTTGGAAAACTACTTTTGTTTTTTCAAAATAAGGTTGCTAAAATAGCAACTAAAATATCCAAAGTCAAACAAACCACCAAATTATAGAAATGAGAGTTTAAAAGCCCACAGACCGCGCTGTATATCATACACCAAAGAAAAAATTATAGAAGATCCAAAGACTACCCAGTAGCAGCATCATGGGGTGAAGGAGGACGAGTCTGAAGGGGTACTGCATCCACTGTCCCATCATTCCAATTTAAGATCTGGACATCAGGATCAAACTCGGGCTGACCGACTTCAGCTGCTGGAATCAAGGAAGGTGGAGCAACAGAAGTTTTAAGAGATAGTGCAGAGGGAGGGTCGACATCATCATCATCAGGATCATCAGGGACAATCTCACCATCTTTTACAATGTTGTCCAAGCTAAAAAGGGAGAGGTCGAGTTCGGGCGCAAGAACCCGAACCCCTCAAATTCTCATAAGTAGCATTCACACTGCCTACAAGATGACCTTGGAGCTCGGCATAGTCAGCTCGGACAGATTCCAAACTCTCCCTGATATCCATCATCTCCCAATAAGTTGTGACATAGCTCTCCTTATATTTCAGCGCCATATCCTTAGCCATCTTGGCAGAAGCCACAACAGCAGTAGCCCGAGTCTTCTCACCCTCCAACTCTTTTTCTAGCCTCGCCACCGTCACTTCAATCTCGTCCTTCAGACCCTTCATCTGGTCAAACTCTGATTTGGTCTCCTCCATAAAGGCCTTCATTGCATGGATAGGAAGATCCTGGGCAGTTTGGTATAGAGCCGCCCCCATATGTGCCATCTTAATGCAACTACGGGTAATGAAGTCTAAGTGACGAAGGAGGGAAACATCGTCAGTAGGAATGACACCATAAGGAGCAATTTGTTGATCAACAAACCCGACAGCATCAAAGTCGGAGGCATCCAGATTGAGGGGCTCAACAGTTCTTTGTCTTTCTGGAGGAGGAACAGCAGTAGGAGAAGAGGTAGCAGCTGAAGCCTGGGAAGGATCAATCAACTGAAATCGAGGAGTAGGAATCATCTTTCTCGGCCCAGAAGAACTCAAGATCGGCTGTTTCAGAGGAACATGAGAGGATCCCTCCTCAGCCACCTTAGCCAAGATGTTCTGGGCAGCTGTAGCCTTCCTCGCCTTCTTAAAGGCCCTCGTGGAGTCATTATTTTTAACCATTTCTGAAAAATACAAACAAAACAAAGTTACAAACCTAGAGGAAATAGAAAACGAGAAGCAAGTAAGCCAAAAGCAAAAAGAAGTCGACCACTACCTAGCTCGGCTTGGACAAGGAAAGGGTTTCCTAAAAATCTCTTTGTGTCAAGATGAGGAGGTTGTCCCCAAATCCCCTCCAACAAAGTCACGAAAGCTTGCTCAACCTTATCAAGCATTTCCCACGTATATCTAGATACTACAACTTTCTTTTGCCAACATAAGGGGAAGGCAGGTTCACCATTTGACTCTAAGAAAAATGGTTGAGCTCCCTCAACAGCTTGGACCTTAAAGAAGTAATTCTTAAAATTCTTAAAAGACTCATTGTACATAGAAAACACTTTGTGCCCTTGGGCAGACCTGAAAGAAACCCAAGAAGCTTTCTCTTTGGTAGTCCAGGCTTGGTCAAAATAAAAAGATACAGAAAGATAGTTTGAGAAGATGTGACATCCAACTCTTGGCAAAGCAACTGAAAGATCTTGATGAAGCGCCAGAAGTTCGGATGGAGCTGGGATGGGGCCACATTACACGACCACAACAAGTCGGTCTCAAAAGAAGTAAAAGGAAAAGTAATGTTCAGCTGGCTGAAAAAATAGTCGTAGGCATAGAAGAAGGGACGTTCCCCTTGGGTCAGAGAAGGAAAGCAAACCCTTTCATCAGAGTCTGGCGCTACCAATTCATAATCTTTCTCCTGGTCTCTACGACTACAGATACGGTGATGTTTTCTAAGTTCCACAAGATACTCGGAATTTACTACTGAGACATACATTAAAACAAGGGAGTCCAGCCAATCGGATATACCTCAGGAACCATGGAAGACGTTTCAACAATATTTTTCGCGAGAAGACATGGCCAATTAGTCCTACAGCAAGAAAAAGAAAATGGATTACTAACTAAAGCAGCTCGGGCAAAATCAAAACATCTCGGACAAACATGACTCAGAGCAATAGAAACAATAAAAGGAAAAACCCAAGACATACACCAAGGTCCAGGGGCATCCTTTGGAGGCAGGAACAAAGTAAGGACCCAAAAAAAGTCTATAAAGCTACACCCCAACAAAACTCTCAGCGAAGAAAAATAATCCCCTTCCAAACAAGCAACAACACGAGAAGAAAATCAAAGCAAGCTACCAGAAAATCGTTATCTTCTACAAAGTTCATCAATCAAAGAAAACTACCAACCTAGCGAAAGTCGTCAAAGGATCAATCTTTTTTAAGAAAAAAACAGTAGTTCATAAACCCTCAAAATCAAAAGTACGATCAGAAAAGCAGCAACAACATGCGAACCCCTAAAATCGTCAAAATACCAAGAAAATCTACCTAGGAGCATAAAGTTGAAAGAAAACCAGAAAACATGCATTACAGTGACAACCACGTATGGTAACACGAAAAGGTTCAAGCTTTCCAAACGAAAACTCAAGACTTTACCAAGAATAGAACAATGCGAGCACAAGGAAAGAACAACGAAAAAAGTAAAAGAAAAAAAAACCTGAAAGAGGAGGAAAGTGCTGAAGAAGTTGAAGATGAAGAGACGAAATCAAGAATTGCCTTCGAAGCACCAAACAACCACCAAAGGGCATCGCAAAGAGAAGCACAAAAAACGTAAATCCCAGGCAAGCCAAAACAGAAGAATAGAAAGAAAAGGGGGAAAGAGACAGGAAAATGGAAAAGATAAAACCTTTTTTGAAAATTCAAAATGAAAGTTGGAGGCAAAAGAAATGGAGCATTAAAGAAAATTAATGGGTTATTAAACCCTCGCACGTTCCCAAAGCAAAGGGACGTGCATTTTCAAAGGATGAAGGAAAAAGAAAAACATTCCGCATTTAGAGGAATCTCTACAAAAAGAAATAGACAATGCTCGAGCACAACTTCTCCAGAGAAGGATTGAAATCCTAAAACTAAGGACTCGACCTCAAGAGGAAGACCGCACTCGAGTAGGGGCACTGTTCATACCCTAGGTCGAGCTGTCCGACCCGGGTTGTTTGACGACAGGTCGACCGAACTCTTCAGTTCAGGACTACCCGACCTCTTCTCAAAGAGCTCAGCCAAATCGCCAGGGAAAAACCCAAATACGGCCCAAAAAGAGGAACACGACCTAAATCCAAAGGCAGCCCAAGCCTACAGAGATAAGGGCGGTTCCCTTGAAGATAAGATGACCTCACTCAAAGATAAGATAAGATAAGATAAGATAACTATCTTATCTCTAGAAAGGTCACTCCTCATCATTATAAATACACTGGAGCACCCAGGTATAACTCATACTCTGATTCTACTAAAAACCTGCTTAATACCCTTGCTAACTTAAGCATCGGAGTCCCTTGTAGGTTCCACCACCCTCCGGTGACGAAGGATCAGCATCGCGAACAAGTCCAACAAGTCGGACATGGTGGCTCCGGCCACCACCCACACATCGGATACATCACCACCGACCACCACAGAAGACCTCGTCCGAGATCGAACTACAGTTTCAGGTAACCCTCGGAACAGTGTTCATTGAGAAAATTTGGAAAAATGGGTAATCACTCATGCATCTATCACTTAAAACATATGCATCTCTTTTTAATTCTAAAAGAAAAATTTTGTTGTGCATACTTTGTTTATATAAAAAAAAGAAAAAAGAAAAAAATAAAATAAAAAAAAGAAAAAAATAAAAATGAAAATAAAGGATGCATATGTGGTTGAATTGGAAAGATAATGCATGAGTGAGTGTGAAAAAGAGGATAAATGGGTAGTTAGGTTGTTTTGTATATAGGATGATATAGGATTAGGTGGGATACTTGAGCTAATCAAAGATCCAATCTATTAGCCCACTTAACCATATTAATCCTGCCCTTACCTAAGTCCCATTACAACCCACAAAAGTCCTCATGATATTTTCATTCATTCATCAAATATTAGTTGATTGTTAGATGACTTGGAAATTTTTGAGAAACATGATTAAAAGAGTGTAAACACTGAGCGACTAGAGTGTAAACATATCCGGTGAGGGGTTCAATTGCTCAATTCTATGTTTCCCTCACTTACCTTGTATCTTCTTGCAAGCTGTTGAACTTAATTTTGAAAATTTCAAATCAAATCTTTGGACATTGATCATATTGATATATTTGCTTTGTCTTAGCCCTAAGCTTTGATTTGGATTGATTGAGATTCTTTTGTTTGTTTTTGCCAAATTCAATAGGAATTATAGTGTATATATATATATATATATATATAATTAGATAGTATTTAGTATAGTTGCATACATATAGTTAGATGCATTTAATAAATTGCTTACCCTCCTTACCCTTCTCCTTTGATTGTGATTAGCATGAGGACATGCTATTATTTAAGTATAGGGAAATTGATGACTCCATACTTTTCGATATATTTTGGTTTGATTTGAGTGGATTTCATCACATAAACCCACATTTATTCATCCAAATGGCATGCTGATTGATGATATTTTCTTGATGGTTTAGAAATTCTCTCATAGAAATAAGGACTTTGTTGTAAGCATAGCTCCAAACCAACAAATAATTCTCATATAAAAAATTTGAGTTGTTACAAGTACAAATCCAAAATAAGAATTAACCGAAGTATTTGAACTCCGGGTCGTCACACAAGGAATTACAATGAAGTGTTTAATTATTGGCTATGAAAATGCAAGGTGGTTTGATTTGGAATTTGACAAGAAAATATAAATGACAAGAAAGTAAAATAACAAGAACTAATAAAAGAAATGGAAAGAACTCTTGGCTAGACATAGGTAATTGAGATCAACATCCTTGTCTATATACTAAATATTGATAATTATGAGGAACCAAGCTCATTAAGTTTACTTCTATCCTTGAAGTATATCAAATAGGCTTGATCACATCAACCCATAAGTCCCAACCTATCTACTAATTAGATTAGTAGTGGGTTATTATCAATGAGTATCAAATTGACCACCAAGGATTCTCAAATCACTAACTCAATGAGACCCAGTGACTCAAGGTCACTCAATTCCCTTAGCCTAGGCCAAGAGTCAAGAAAACTACTCGAAAACTAGAGGAAACATTTTATCAAACACCTAGTATGCAAGAAAAGTAAACATCATAAAATGAAAGAGTTAAAGGAAATCCATAACCAACATAAACAAGAAATCAACACTAACAATCAAGATCAACATAAAGGAAACATGGAAACATAAAATTGCATTGAAAGAAAAATAGACCCAACAAGAGTGTATGAACATAAAAAAGTGATATGAAGAGGAAATTAACAACAAGAACTAGAAGAACAAAGGAGTAATAGCAAGGAATTAACAAGGGAAAACTAAATCAAAGCAATAATTGAATGTGGATCTAAGAAAATTAAACCTAAACTACTCTAAATTCTAGAGAGAAAGAAGAGCTTCTCTCTCTAGAATTCTACCTACAACATAATGAAAACTAAACTATGACTACTTCGTTCATTCTCCCCTCAATCCTTGGTTCAATAGCATCAAAAATGAGTTGGATTGGGCCCAAAATGAGCTAGAAATCGCCCCCAATGAGTTGCCTAATGTAGACCCATGCTGCTCCATCGGTGTGCACGTTTATTGTGCACGTGCGCGTCCCTAGATATCAGTAAACTACGGAAAATCTTATATCATTTTGAAGCTCCGAGTGTTAGCTTTCCAATACAACTGAAACCGCCTCATTTGGACCTCTGTAGCTCAAGTTATGATCGATTAAGTGCAAAGAGGTTAGGCTTGATAGCTTTATGGTTCCTTCAATTCTTCATGAGTTCTCCCACTTTGCATGCTTCCCTCCTCACTTCTTCCATCCAATACTTGCCTTATGAACCTGAAATCACTCAACAAACACATCAAGGCATCAAATGGAATTAAAGTGAATCGAATTTAGCTATTTTAAAGCCTAAAAAGTATGTTTTCACATTTAAGTACAAATCAAGGGAGAATTGCAAAAGCATGCTATTTCATTGAATAAATGTGAGAAAATGTGATAAAATCCTCCAAATTAAACACAAGATAAACCACAAAATTAGGGTTTATCAGATCTCCTGATGCCAGGGCATCTTGGCCAGTTTCACTGACCTTTTCTTTACTGTTTTTAGGCTAGTTTCATGCATTCCCTTAGGAAATAGGCTAGTTTTGGGTAGATATTCACTTACATCTTGATTCAAGCATACATTATGCACTTTACATGATTTCATGAGAATTTTGCATTAGTTTAGTGACAAATTATATGCTGCATTGCCCATGACTTGGACTAGAACTTTGATGCGCTCTATTGCTTGATTTCAGGACCAAAGGAAGCAAAGAATGGGAGGTAACTTGCAAAGTTAATGAGAAAAGTGATTGCCAATAACGCTCTCAATGCCATCATTGACCACGTTAAGAGTCACGTTAACTAAGTTAACGAGAACTCTAACGTGGAGAAGGGAAGTTGAGCCAATGTTAGTGACACTTAACATTGTCACTAATGTTGGCAAATGCTCATAAGTGGCCACGTTAGAGTCCACGTTAACATAGTTAACGTGGTCTCTAACGTTAGAAGGGGGGAGAAACGCCAACGTTAGTGAAATTCAACATTGTCACTAACGTTGGCCTAAGGAGAAACATACCACGTTAACTCCCACGTTAACTTGGTTAACGTGGGAGCTAACATAAGAAGCAAGAGTGGTCGACAACGTTAGTGACACCCAACATTGTCACTAACGTTGGAAGCAACCACACAACCCCCCAAGAAGCCACGTTAACTTCCACGTTAACTTAGTTAACGTGGAAGCTAACGTTGATGAGTGAAAGAAACGCCAACGTTAGTGACATTCAACATTGTCACTAACGTTGGGGATGGCTAAGCATGGCCACGTTAGAAGCCACGTTAACCTAGTTAACGTGGACTCTAACGTGAGACATAGGGGCACCTTGGAACGTTAGTGACAATGTTGAGTGTCACTAACGTTCTCGAAGGATGGCAAGCCCACGTTAAAGAGCCACGTTAACTAAGTTAACGTGGGCTCTAACGTGGGAACAAAGGGGGTTTTTCAAAGTTATTGGGAATGTTAAGTCTCAATAACGTGTGCGAAGGACTTAGAGGCAACGTTAGTGGCAACGTTTGTGCTACTAATGTTGAAGTTAGCGTGGCTTTTACTTAGGAACGTTAGTGAGAAAGTTGATTGTCACTAACGTTCTCGAACTCATATTTTCACTAAACGTTAACACCCCTAACGTCCTGAGCTAAAGTCTCTGCCCACTTCACACTTTCTCTCTGCAAGTAAAGCCAAGCCCAAATGAAGAAGAGAACTGCTTCAAACTCAAGATCCAAAGGCCTAAGACTTGAAGAGCCAACTAGAAGCTGAGAAAAGTAGTATATATAGGAGTAGCTTTGAATTGTTGAGAGGCTGGAAAGTTAGAAAAGAGAATTACTCTCTGTATTTTACCTTCTCTGCATTTTCTAGTTTTAATCTGTATTCTTCATCTTTGTTTTCATTTTCTAGAGCTATGAACAACTAAACCGCTTTCATTGGGTTAGGGAGCTCTGTTGTAATTTGATGGATCAATACTAGTTTTCATTATTTTTCTTCTATCTTTTCTCTTGATTTTACTTGAAAGCTTTCGATCTTCATCCAATTGGGTAGTTATCTTAGAAAAGAAGCTATTCAAACTTGGATCTCTTCTAAACCTTGAAAGAGGAATGAAGAGATTGATGGGATATTTTTGTGGAAAAACGAATTTCTCCAAAACACCTAAAACTAACCGGCAAGTGCACCGGGTCGCATCAAGTAATAATAACTCACGGGAGCGAGGTCGATCCCACAGGGATTGAAGGATTGAGCAATTTTAGTTTAGTGGT
This sequence comes from Arachis hypogaea, assembly GCF_003086295.3. Lineage (NCBI taxonomy): Eukaryota > Viridiplantae > Streptophyta > Magnoliopsida > Fabales > Fabaceae > Arachis > Arachis hypogaea. The sequence goes on along the minus strand of NC_092054.1, from coordinate 72,579,113 downwards.
TGATTTAGTCAAGCGAATCAAGATTTGGTTGAGAGATTTGTGATTTGCAGAATTGAAATTGCATAGAAAGTAAAGGAAATGGGTAAATTGCATGAAATTAAAGAGAACTGGAATTTAAAGTGCTGAATCTTAAAGAGCAAGAAATTAAATGGCAGAAACTTAGAACGCAAGAAATGTAAATTGCAGAATCTTAAAGTGCAAGAAATGTAAATGGCTTGAATTGCAAAGGGAATTGGGAATTGGATTTGTAGAAATTAAACAAGGAAACGTAAAATTTCAACAAGCAGAGAAATAGAAGAAGACTTGGATCGAATCGGATCTAAAACAGAAAAGTAAATGAGCATGGAAAGCAGTAAACAGAGGATGTAAAATTGGAATTCAGATCTCAGGACCCAAGAGACTAGAAAACCGAGTCTAGATCTCAATGCCTTCCTAGATCCAACAAGCACAATTGCAAAGGAAATTTTAAATTGCAAAGAAAGTAGATGAAGAAGCAAGTAACCGAGACTGAAATTCAATTAAGCAGAAAATTAAACAAGATCCCAAGGTGAGATTGAAACAGAATTTCTTCAATTCTCCACCCAAAATCCAAGACAAGAAAAGTAAAGAGTGCTGGGCAAGAACAAGGAAGAAGAGAGATCAATTCTCCTCCCAAATTCTCTTGAATTAAAACAACAATGCTAAGAAATGTAAAAGTGAGCTCTAAGCAAACCGAAAAGAAAGCTATTCTGAAAAACTAAAAGGGAAGCTCCCTGAAAAACTTAAATCCTATGCTATTTATACACGTTCTTCAAATGGTCTTCAAGCCTTCAATTGGGCCTTTGCTCTTGATGGAATTGGGTTGAGAGAGGCCTTGGTTGATTGCTCTTGGAGTTTGGAGAAGAACCGAATTGAACCGGGTTTGAAATCATGAAAGCTTGAGTAAAAGTTGGAGTAAAAGTTAGGGGCTAACTTTTGCTCCAACTTTTCACATCAGCACCCTTCCTTGCTGATACCAATGTTGGGGCAAAAGTTAGGGGTCTAACTTTTGCTCCAACGTTGGCCTCCCTTTGGTTATTCATG